>NC_136063.1:415646599-416106599 GCF_964261635.1 Lissotriton helveticus | reverse complement strand
CATTTCCAGGAGCATTTTTGTATGGTGAGTTAATTCCATTGGCCTGCTGCTTAAATAATATTCGCATGCTCGCAGGCCATCCCTATGTTTGATGCAAGTATACAGGGAACTCACGTCCAATGTCACTAGGAGGAAATCTGATTTCCACTCAATCTCTTCAATTTTGCGCAGGAAATCACTTGTGTCCTGGATATATGAATTCAAAGATTTCATATGTGTCTGTAAAAAGTAATCCATGTATTTAGATAAGTTCTCCAAAGCCCCACCGCATGCCGCAATTATTGGTCTTCCTGGCGTTTCAGTAAGATTTTTATGGACCTTTGGTATAAAGTATATGTAGGGGACTAGTGGGTGATCCTTTTTAATGTACTTAAACTCATCCCCACTCAACATACCTAGTCCCTTCCATGCCACCAAATTCTTGCACAGATTTTTCTGCATAATCCTGTATTTTTGCGGATTGCTTCTTCTGTAACATTGGATATCATCCAACTGGCTATATGCTTCCTGAAGATAATTTTTGATTGGCCTTAAGACGATGTTCCCGCCTTTATCTGAATTGCGGATCACCAAATCTGCCTCCTGTAACTTCTTTCCCAATTGATTCAGTTTCCTCTCTTGGCTTGTGTATTTTTTCTCTTTTTCATTGTTTACACGGGCCAACTTTTTTATTTGCATCACCACTGCCTCACTGAAAGCGTCAAGTCCATCACGAGCTGCCAGGAGGATGTGTGTGTGTATATATATATGTGTGTGTGTGTATATATATATATATATATATATATATATATATATATATATATATATATATACACACACACACAGCCCATGCCACAGGTTTTGGCAAGTTAAGGGTTGCAGGGGAAGGCCTACAGGAGTTGGCATTTAAAAAAATTAAAACACATTTGTAGTTCGAGCTTTAAAACCTGTTGTATTTAGTGTGTGGGCTTACAGCCTTCCTACTGCTTTTCATTTGTTTATTTGTATCCTTTTAAAAATCCTTGCTTGCTAATGGTCAGTCCTTCCTCTGTCCCTTCTTTTTGTCTTTCGTTTTCTCCCACATAGCATGAAGCAAGTACTGTATCTTTATGCTTTGGTTCTTTTTCTGGTCTTTGGGGAGACAATGTTCATTTTTTCTGCTTGTGTTACTGTTTGCAGCTTAGGCGCCTGTAGCGTGCTTGCATGTAAATACTCATTTGATGGCATATTTAGTTTATAAACCCACACACAGTATTTTTCATTTAGAAACCCACATTTTCCATTGTTTCCCTTGCGGGCTTTTTTTTTGGGGGGCTTTTCGTTCAAAACGCGCTTAGTTGTTGGTGTTTGTAGTTTACAACCATACACAGGAGAGCCAACGCTGAGACTTAAACCCGGTTCCCCAGTTCCAAAGTCGGCAGCTCTGGATATTATGTCACATCCTCACTATCGAGTCTATATAAAACAAACTGACATCTGTAGTACATGCGTGAAACAATTGTTCAAATGTTGTGAAAACGCTACACCGTGCCGAAGCCTACGGAGTTCCGCTTAACTGTCATGGTCTCGCAAGTAACTCACGCCTTAAATATTTGCAGTTTAATTATGTCCATAAGACTCCACATCGCATTCAACTTGCATTTTGGGGTGAGCCTAGGGAGGGCCCACGATGTCGACAAAAGGATGCAAATTTCATCCACATGACGTGGGGCTGTATGACTTTTCAACAGTTTTTGGATGGCAGCGGTGAAGAAACTTGCCGACACACTGGGCCGGGGACTGACTCCATTGATTGAGGTTTGCCTCCTGGGTCTGTTTCCTAGACCGCCTAAGCGCAAAGTGGGGAGTCGATTTATCGACCTGGCCCTGACCTTGGCCAAGAGGCAAATCGCAATTACTTGGAGATCTGCGGCCGGACCGCAGTTTGGTATTTAGGAATCTGAGTTATTGCGCTGGACGGAGGCTGAGGGCAGGGCACTGCAAAAGGAAGAACAGAAGGGCATGCAACAGTTCCCTATTGCAGAAGCTTGGAGGGAGGTACTGTTTAATTTGGAATACCCGAGGTGTCCCAGTAGTGCGGATGAGGAGAGTGGGACAGCCCCGACATAGTGGATGTAGTCGTGAAAATGTATAGGGAGGAGGTAGGGGAATGCAGGGGGCGTGTTGACTTGATTCCTGACCTGGACCCGTGTTGAGGGCGTGTCGACTTGATTCCTGACCTGGACCCGGGTTGACCACAACTGCTTGCTCTCCTTGATCGACGTCCACCTCTTGAGGAAGCGCTCTCTTGTTGCTTGCCTCCCCTCTCTCCCCTCCCCCCCCCCCCCCGCGTCCCCTCCCAATTTAACCCCATCCACTGTAGATATAGCTGATTGATGCCAATTGTGTATGGGCTTGATCCCGACAGCGGATGGGTGACTCCACCCGACCGGGCCAAAGATGACAACTGAAAATTCCCCCTCCCACATGCAGTGTAGTAGTAATAGAGCCAATGACCGAAAGGCTGATTTTGCTCTTATTTATTCACGTTTTTTTAAATGTGTTTTTTTTGTAAAGGCATATGGACATAGGTTACATTAGCTTAGACCACATATACATGGCCTTTGGCTCTCAAGACTGGGCCCCAGGGATCGGAGATAGGTAGAACATGGGCACATTAAAATGTTGGACTGGGTAGAGCTGTAATGTTTGCGCTATGTGCCACGCACACCGTATAATAATTGTATTGCTGGAATGCATGGTTCGACTTGTAGCTCATTTTCTGCACGGGTGGTATACATTTCATGTAGGGCCCTCTGCCCAAATGGACAGATATTATATGCATTACAATTGTTTTGATATCACATTCTGTAATTGTACATGTGAAAGTTTTATACATTATCAGAAATGCCGATACATTTTTTTTTTTTTAAAACAAAACTGTCCTGGTCTCACATGAGTCAAGTCTCTGCCCAGATGGCATAATCTTACTGACAGTGGTAGCACAGGTCATAAGCCAGGATGCTGGCTTGCAGCAGCAGATGAGTGTCTACTCATAGCTTTAGAAGCAGTGCACTGAAATTCCACCACATTCAAAGAAAGGGCAAAAGCTGGGACGGGCTCCAGCAGCAGCCCAAACCTCCTTCTGACCACCACCCCTTTAAAGCTCTGGGACACAGGAACAGCCTCTTCGCACCCACTGGAACAAGCAGGAACACCACCGCCCTACAGTGCCATCTGTCATCCCACCTGGTGAGTCTTTGCCATTGGCTGCAGATGCTTTTTTTTGTTGGTAATTACACCCTTTCACTTGGAAAATGCCTTTTAGGCTTTATTTGTGTTGGTGGGTGCGCAATCTTTTTTCCCTGTTCTCTGAAACACTTTCAACGGCTGCACTGTCTTTGTCACCGAGTCTTTTGTTTTCTTCCATTGTATTTTAATGTTGTGAATAATCATTTTGGTGTGTAAAAGGTCCATTATTTAAAAAATATTTATATTTATGTCCGTTGTGCAATGTTAAGTGCTTCTCTGGTTCAATATTTTTCTTCCTTATTAGGAGGGTTATTAACTCCATTATTAGTGCATTGTTGGACAAGTGAAGGAGGAGTTGGTGTCTTCACCTTCTATAAACGTTTGGTTATGGGAAAGTGTTTCTCAAAGATTTGTCAGCATTTGATGGTCAGTACAGATTTTCTTTCATCAGCACACCGCACGGTTTCAAATATTATATTTTTGGGGCTGTGAAACTGCTTTTTTTTCTCTCGCTGAGAAGGATCCCTGCGCTATAATGTACCAATTACGTGAGATTTTGAGTATAAAGATCTCTTAAAGGCGGCTAATGTAATGTTCCAGCAAGTATTCTGCGTGATGCCAGAATGACATCATGTTACAGCGTAATGTGGTTCGGTGTTACAGTCACACTTGTTTGCTGTGCTGATTATTTATTGCTGCTGTGCTGTTTATTTATTGCACTGCAACCTTCTGGGTATCCGTGCAGTGCTTTACAAATGAGATCGGCTGCTCAGCTGATGCAGTCCTTGCCCATATAGCTGCTGACCCCTTAAACTGTATCCCAGAGCAGTTTGACCACAATATGTTGATGCCTAAAATGTGAATATCGATCAAGTAGTTATCGTGGGAAGCACAGTGCCGAATGCAGGGGTTGCTACAGTGTGCTAAGTTCCTGACCTGCAGTGTCTGCACAGTAGGTCATCCCATCAAAGTGAGCAGCAGTGAAATTAGTGCAGGGAACTGTTCTCCCTCAATTTGACAATCAGTTGACTTCGAGCTGTTTGAGGTCTCGGACCATGCAGTCCGGATCTTGGGTAGTATTTTACTTAGAGCATGGGTACTCTCAAACATTTCCCAGAGGGGCAGTAAAGGGCTGTCAGTGGCATGCCAGAGGCCCGCACTGATGCCAATAATGTGAGGTGCAGGGTGATGAAAGGTGGTTATGGGGGGGATGCAAGGTAGATGTGTGCTGTGGACAACAACCCGAGCCTGCACGTGGCTTCTGTCTGCCACCAACGTTCTAATCTCATGCACCAAGAATTAAAGTCAAAGCTTTAACTTCTAAGGTAAAATATGGGAACGAAAGATACTCATTAGGTGGTTGAACTGCAAAATTTGGAACCAGAAAACCTGGTATCAGTCCTGGCTTCCCCACTTGATGAAATTGTGTGAAGCTAGTTACCTGATTAATTTCACTTTTCCTCCTATTTATTCATTACCACATATGAGAGCCACTTCAAATATTCGAATTCAGGATATGTGCTGTACAAAACCTTCTCTTGTGTTTTGTGTATTAGACTATAATGTTTCAATTATATAACAACCGATGCTACACACAAGGTGCACCTGACCAATGACTTGCCTCTTAGTTCACTAATGGTATTGTTTTCAGAATGGGAGTAGCATGACTGTTTCCAAGATCATGTTTGAAAGCCATCACTCTAATAAATTCCTCTCAATGCAGTGATCTGATCTAATCTACTAAGGAAAAACGCCCATGCAGGTAAACAAAGTACACTTTTTTTAAAGTTTGCACAGTTTTACCATGTTTTTGTATGTTTAGTGCAAGATGCCTTTAAAACGAAAGGTGTTCCTAAAGATAAGTTGTCTAGGACACTTTTTTTTTGTTGCTTCTTTACCGTTACTTTAGTTTACATGTAAATACATTTTGCCCGTTTGTTTAAAAGCTTTCTGAATGTTCCTACTCTGTCAACTCTACAGCAGCCCAGTACTGCTGTTCACTAGGGGTCCACAATTAAAGATCAGGAGGGGGCCGCACTTTGAGTATCCTTGACTTGCAGCATGGCTAAAATAATTGTTAAACCCAGTAGATCCCAAAGGCGAGACCTATTGGCTTTGCCAATGCTTGTTTTAAGTGGCGTACCCCTAGGCACACCAAAACTAGTCTTGTCCCTTTTCTCTTTATTTGTGGCTGTGGTGGAGGCCCAACCCACCCGCAGTCCTGCCAGCTCCCCTGCTTCCACCCACTGCGGGTGCAGGGGGAGCTGGCATTGCTCCAGCAGGGTGGGTGGAAGCAATCCAAGAATGTACTTGTCCAAGAGCATGGGCAGAGAAATGCTTTTTTTCTCACACTGGACTGACGCAGCTTTATGTTCCTGCCTGATGGGAGAACTTAAAAATGTTCCTGCCCATGTTCGGACCCCGGGACACTGTCTATGAGCCAGCCTCAGCGGATGGGGTTACCGAGGCATCTCCTGCCCTGGAAAGGCGGAGCCGCACAGTCCCCGAGGCCTCTCCTGGGCTAGGAAGGGGGCTGTACTGTCCCTCTCCCCTTCAATGTAATGTCGGCCACAAAGGTTGTCCCCAGGGCTTCGTGAAGGCTTGGGGACGGGGGGGGGGGGGGGGGGGGGAGAAGAGGCCTGGGTGCCCGCTTCCCTTAAAGCATACTCCACAACCAGCCCTGGTCCACCCAAGGTTTATTTTTTAAAGGCACAGGAGCCCGCACTTTAAAAAAAAAAAAATTATTTGCTGCAACTCTTTAAAATTTGTTAATTGAAATTTTCAAGCATAAGTTACACAACAGTACAGTGATTTTGAAGTACATCCTTTGGTTGAAGGTACAGCTATATACATCCCAGTTTACATTTTTATTAAATGAGTATTCAGCAGTATAGCACATTTCATACCCCGAGGACCTGAAGCTAGTTTATGTTCAATGCTCAATTAATTTGCAGCTGGATTTGACATTCGGTAAGCAGTAACTGGTGCCCATATATCCATGGGCCTAGAGTCCACAGGCAATTCCTCTGCATATACATATAGTTGATCCCTACAATACACCACATCCTGCAACCAATAATCCAAATTGGGTACTACTTTATTCCCCTAGTGCATTGCTACCTGTTGTTTGGCCAGCTACGTAGTGATAGTCACAAGTTTGCGGTTACATGGCCATAATGATTTATTTATTTATTTATTTATTTATTTAGTATATTTATAGAGCGCAGAACCTGTCACCCAGAGGGCATCCTGGCGCTTTGATCAAGAAACCGTACACTTTAACCGCTCAGACCGTCTTTGGAAATAGGTGTGTTTTTAACGCTTTCCTAAACGGAAAATAGTCCTTGTGACTCCTCAAGGAGAGTGGCAGGGAGTTCCAAAGTTCGGCCGCTGCAACGCTAAAGGAGCGGCCACCCATCCTCACTCTATGGAACCTCGGGACCACAAGAAGATGCGCCGATGAAGAGCGGAGAGGCCTCGAAGCATGATACCACGCAAACATGTTTTGCAAAGGAATAGGGCCCTGTTGGTGTACAGCTTTAAACACCAGACAGGCAGCTTTGTACTGTACCCGCGAGTCTACCGGGAGCCAATGTAGATCTTGTAGGGCAAGCGTAGAGGAGCTGGACCTAGGGCGGGAGAGAGCCAGCTTAGCAGCCATGTTTTGCACCCGCTGTAGCTTCCCCGTCAGATTTTTTGGGGCCTCCAGAAGCAGCCCGTTACAATAGTCGAGCCGACTTAGTATGGTCCCGCGAACTACTTCCGGCCTGGCTTGAGCGGGGAGAAGGGGAAGAACTTTGCGAAGCATACGCAACAGCATCATACACGTAGCAGTAGTCTTATTGACGTGTATGTCAAGCTGTAGGTTAGGGCCAAAGATCACCCCCAGGTTACGGGCTGATTCCGCCGCCACCACTGGCTCAAGGAAGGTACTAGGCCAAAAGTTCTCTGGAAGTGCCTGTGGAATCCGGTCGATGGAACAATGGAGCACCTCCGTCTTGGAGCTATTAAATTGTAGGGAGTTAGCTCGTAACCAGTCCGCTGTAGCTGCCATGCAGCGATGGAAAGTATCCAGCGAGTCCGCATTGTTCCCTTCCAGAGAAAAAACCAGCTGGGTGTCATCGGCATAATTAAATGCCGAGACACCGAAAGATTTTATTAGCTGGACTAAAGGGCGAAGGTACAGGTTGAACAGTATGGGACTGATGGCCGAGCCCTGTGGGACCCCCTGTCCTACACTCCTTGGCATAGAGCTAAATGGCGGGAGTGAGACCAGCTGTTGCCTGCCACCAAGATAGGATATCAGCCAGTCTCTAGCCCCCTCAGTGACCCCGCACTCCTCCAGTCTCCTGACAAGGGTCCGATGGCAGACCGTGTCGAACGCGGCCGACATGTCGAGCAGCACTAAGAAGGCTGCCCGGCCACTGTCGACACGTGAACGAAGATTGTCCAACACGGCCACCAGCGCGGACTCCGTCCCGTGTCCGGGGCGGAAGCCAAACTGGGCCTCATCGAACCAGCCAATGTTCTCCAGGAAACCTGAGAGTGAGCGGGTCACCCATTTTTCCAGGATCTTAATCGGAAAAGGGAGCAGGGAGATAGGCCTGTAGTTGGAGAGACAGGCCGGGTCCAAAGTTGGCTTTTTTAGCAGAGGTGACACTACTGCTAACTTCCAGCACTCTGGCACCGATGCCGACTCCAAAGATTGGAGACAGATCGAAAACAAAGGCAAGAAAAGTTCTGCCTGGAAAGCCTTCCAGAATTTGGGGGGCAACGGGTCGAGCGGAGACCCTGAGGACACCGTGTGTGCCACCTTACAGAATTCCTCAAAGGAGGGAGAAGGGAAAAACCTTAGTTGACTGGAGGGAATATCCGGAGCTCCCAACCAAGGGTCAGGGGCGATCGGCAGGGGTCGACTGGGAGGGCTGACCGGAGCTCCCAGACAAAGGTCAACAACACCCGTCTGGGGTCGACTGGGCAGGCTCACCGGAGCTCCCACACCAGATGCTCCCGATATACCAGCAGAGCCGGTCGACTGGGGTCGACTGGATGAGCTGCCCGGAGCTCCCAGACCAAGGTCAGCGATGTCCGTCTGAGGTCGACTAGGCAGGCCAACCGGAGCTCCCGTACCAGGCGCTCCTGAAAGGAGGGCAAGAACAGTCGACCGGGGTCGACTGGATATCTCGGTCGGAGCTCCCAAGCCAGTGCAGAAGGCAGTAGGCTGGGGTCGACTGAACGAGCCAACCGGAGCTCCCGGGCCAACAGCCGCAGGTAAAGGGTGCGTTAGACCCTCTAGGATCTTAGCAGTCTTCTCCTCGAAGGCAGTCGCCAACGAGTCACAAAGAGCCTGCGACGCACGAACCGTATTAGCCGCACAAGCAGGGTGAGACAGATCCCTGACAAATTTGAACAAGGCTTGAGATTTATTAGGCGCCTGAGTCAGGGAAGCTTCTAAAAAAGCCGCCTTGGCCCGCTTAATCTGTACCTTGTAGCCTCTCAATGCGAGCCTAAACAAAGCTTTTGCCGAGGTGGAGTACTCCCTCCTCCACACTCTCTCAGCACGTTTACAGCTCAATTTCAGTTGTCGTAGCTCCTCCGTGTACCAGCGAAAAGCCCTGTTCGCTCTCCCTCTAGATCTACGGAGGGGCACCACCTTATCCAACGTGTCAGTAATGGACCGACACAAGGAGGAATGGCTTTCTTCCACCGAATTACTCAAGCAAAATTTATCAGGTATTAGGGAAGGCAAAGGAGATGAGCTGAGCAGTCGGGACCAGGGTCTACCCAGTTTCGAAAGTCCTACCCCGGCGGCTACAGAGGAATAGTCCCCTAAACATAGGGAGAAGGCCACGAGCGCATGATCGGTCCAGCATTGGACTAAGATATCATTAATCACTGCCGATTGAACGTCAGCGAAAATCAAGTCCAAGACATGACCACCCCTATGAGTCGCCGAGCAGACCAATTGCTGCAGTTGGATGTCAGCAAGAGCTTGGCAGAGAGATGAAAACGCTCCGTCTGATGGACCCCCCTGCCATAAATTGAAGTCGCCCAGGACTAACAACTTCGAGTGGGTATTAGATAGATCGTACACTAGGTCAAGAAACTCTGATAGAGAGGGAGCCGAGCCCGGCGGCCGATAACACAGCACACCCGAAATCAGTGTGCTCTCCAGATTTCTAATGGAGAACCCCATCAGTTCGAACCCCGATACCTCACTAATTTTAAGCTGGAAGAGACCCAGCTTTTCACGATAAATGATCCCAATTCCACCACCACGGTTCTTCGGCCGAGGGGTGTGGATGATTTTAAAGCCTGGGGGGCAAGCCAAACCCAGTTCAACCAGGCAGTCCTCCCTAGTCCACGTTTCGGTTAAAAACAGGACATCCAGCCCTGAAGAGTCAATCAAGAAGGCAATCTCAGTATGGTGCTTGCAGAGCGATCGAACGTTGAGCAGCCCACACGACAGAGATTGGGGCGAAGATAAATCAATGGCCCTCTGTGTCAGGGGTGCCTGGGACGGTCTTAGTTCCAACAAATCCGTCCGGGAATAGACCAAGCGGGATAGGTGCGGATAACCAGAGGTAGCGGCCCTAGGCGCGCCCGTTGCGCGAACGGGCGCAAACGGGCTTACCTCTGGCGCGCCTACGACGCGCCCGCTGCACGTGGCCGCTGCGCGTGACCGCTGCGTGCTTGGTCTTCCATCCTAATTAGGTATTCAACCGAGCGGAAGACGGCCTCCGGCGTCCCCTGCCTTCAGCAAGATGGCGCCCGGAGTGCTCCTCGCCTTCCCCCCAACCCAAGATGGCGGTCGGACCCGCTAGCCTAACTATATCCCGCCAAGTGCGGGTGAAAAAACCATTTAAATGCGGGTGAGCCTGAGCTGGATCCCGGCCCAACAATGCGCCCCTAAACAGTAAGGAATAGCAGCCCGGTCAATGGAGCCCTTTAGTGGCTCTGAAGCGTAGTGCCAGCAGCGCTGATAATATTAAAAGCAACACAGTTAAAAACGCCACAGCAGTTACAAGCGCGCTGGTGCAAGATCTGACCTGCGCAGCGGTCTGGCAGCCTTAATAAGCTTACCAAAATGCGGAAGTCCGCCTCCGGCGTCACCTGCCTTCAGCAAGATGGCGCCCGAGACCCAAGAGAGACAACTGAAGTGCATTCCACCCTCTCCATTACCATGTCTGTCAACGCATGGGCTACCTGCTTCCAAAATCGGTAGATTAATGGACAAATCCGAGCCAAGTGTAGGACGTCTACATCCACTCCCTCACATCTAGCACATTAGGAGCTAGCGCGGAGCCCATATTTGTCTAATTGAAGTGGTGTATAGTAAAGTTGCTGCAAGTATTTAAAGTGTATTATTCTAAAGTTAGTTAGACATGAGTCTCCCTGTGAGCGTGCACCATGTGACCCAGCCCTCCTGCGGCAACATTTTTAAAACTTGTTTGGCCCCAAAATCATGCCAAGGTGGTCAGGGTATACCTACCCTGCATCTAGTGTTTTTATTTTACCTTTTTTTTTCCCGGACTTTAACGTTAGTTTTTCCAAAACTACTGACCCATTTACACCAGGACATCAAAAGTACTTTTTCTGGACCTAATCTAGCTTTCTGCCAAATTTGGTGTTAAATTGTTCAGCGGTTTGGGCTATAATTGACACAGCGCCGAACCTCGCATGCTAATTCACTTTGAAGCGCAAAATTGTTTGTTTTAATTGTAACTACTGCCGCCAGTGACTCCATATTTCGTCCTGCTTTACTGTGTGCATTTATTACAGCAATTCCGCCTCATAGTAATCTGCCCCCGTTTCACGTGCCATCCTCCATTTTGGCATCCTGTTTGTTTGTTGTTGACCCCTTGGCCCGCCTACCCTCCCCTGCTACCGCCTCCCAGCTGACCCGCCCACCCACGAATACAGCGCTCACCTCCTCCTGCTCGCAGCTGTGACCGTCTGGATCTGCTTCTAAGAGGTCGCTCCACCCACGCTCCCTGGCCACAGAATCTGCCTGATATCCTCGTCCCTGAAGCGCCTCTGCCGAATTGGACTTGGTATCGTACACACAGCGCTCTGGTCGCGATAGCATTGGACTTTAAAATCATAGCGCATTGAATTGACACAGCGCCGAACCTCGCATGCTAATTCACTTTGAAGCGCAAAATTGTTTGTTTTAATTGTAACTACTGCCGCCAGTGACTCCATATTTCGTCCTGCTTTACTGTGTGCATTTATTACAGCAATTCCGCCTCATAGTAATCTGCCCCCGTTTCACGTGCCATCCTCCATTTTAGCATCCTGTTTGTTTGTTGTTGACCCCTTGGCCCGCCTACCCTCCCCTGCTACCGCCTCCCAGCTGACCCGCCCACGCTCCGCCCCCTCCAACATCCATTTATGTCGAATGCCTCAACGCGCAGCGTCCACGCGCTGCGGCCGCGCCGAAGGTGCGCCAAAGGTAAGCCCGTCTACACCCGTCCGCGCCTGGACCACGCCCAGCGCCATACCCCCTGGCCCCCGCCTCACCCATCCTCCTCGCGTTACATACGCCGCCTCCTCCCTCCTTGCACTCAACCCCGGCCGACTCACTAACTGCACCCAAGCAGCACCAGGACACACCCATGGACCCTTCACCTGCCACTCCTGCAAATTTACCTGCGTCAAGTCCCAAACTAAATCCACAAACACCAAACAGAGAGCCAACACCAACCACCTCAAATGCATCCTTCTCAACACCCGCTCGGTTCACAAACACGCCATCGACCTTTGGAATCTACTCAACACCATTTCTCCGGACATCGCCTTCCTAACAGAAACCTGGATGAATGCCTCTTCAGCTCCAGACATCACCATAGCCATCCCGGACGGCTACAAGATCATCCGTAAGGACCGCCCCATCCAAACAGGAGGACGCATCGCCATCGTCCACAAGAACACCATCCGCGTCTCAACCAGCTCAGATGACAACTTCGCTATCGCCGAACACCTTCACTTCCAGATCCACACCGACCCCAAGACAACACTTAGGGGCACCCTCCTCTACAGGCCACCAGGACCCCGTACTAAATTCAGCGAAGACATCACTGACTTTATCACCCCACACGCCCTCCCTTCAGAAGACTACATTCTACTGGGAGACCTCAATTTCCATCTGGAAAAGAGCAACGACAGTAACACCACCACCCTCCTGGACAATCTCGCCAATCTCGGACTCAAACAACTTGTTAACACCCCCACACACTATGCAGGACACACACTCGACACACACTCGACCCTATCTTCACTTCCAGCAAGCATATCTCCTTCACTCATACCACACCCCTCCACTGGACGGACCACAGCTGTATCCACTTTATCTACAATAAGACCTCGACCCGCAACCACCCTCAACCAACTCTGCGAAGAAATTGGAACAAAATCACCATCGACCAGATCTCCACATCGCTTCTTCAAAACCCCCCTGCCTATTCAACGAACCCTAACCAAGCCGCCATCAACCTCACACAATGGTTAACCCAAACCGCCGACAAATTAGCACCCTTGAAAAAACATCAAACCAAGCAAGGTAGCAAGAACGCCCCCTGGTTCAACGACTAACTTAAGAAATCCAAGAAGCTCTGTCGTTCCCTTGAGAAAACTTGGAAAACAGACCCAAGCCGCCTTCAAAAACGCCACCCGCAAACACCACCAACTAATACGGACAGCCAAGAAATCAGCACTCAAAGACCGACTAGACAACAACGCCCACAACAGCAAGGAACTTTTAAACATCATCAAAGAATTCACCAACCCCACCGTCAGCTCTAACGATATCACCCCCTCTCAAGCCCTCTGCGACTCCCTTGCCTCATTCTTTCATAACAAAATCGCCGACATCCATAACAGCTTTGATAACACACCTGTAAACCAATCCACCCCACTCACCTCCGAACCGTCACCCCCTCCGAATATCCTTCTCGAATGGAACCCAATCACCACAGAAGAGACCATTCGCCTGATGAATTCCATCCACTCAGGATCCCCTACAGACCCATGTCCCCATCACATCTTCAACAAAGCAGACTCCATTATCGCGCCCCATCTCCGAGATGTCATCAACTACTCCCTAAACACCACCACATTCCCAGATAGCTGGAAACACGCCGAACTCAGCGCCCTTCTGAAGAAACCCACAGCTGACCCCAACGAACTCAAAAACTACCGCCCCATCTCGCTCCTCCCATTCCCTGCCAAAGTCATTGAGAAAGCCATTAACAATCAGCTCGCCACCTTCCTCGAAACTAACAAATCACTCGACTCCTCACAGTCTGGCTTCCGAGCCAAGCACAGCACCGAGACCGCCCTCATCGCAGCAACAGACGACATTCGAACACTACTGGACAACGGAGACACAGTCGCCCTTATCCTCCTTGACCTCTCGCGGCCTTTGACACAGTCTGCCATAGCACCCTTATACAACGCCTCAGAAACATCGGAATTCAAGGAAAAGCATTGGACTGGATCATTTCATTCCTCGCTGGAAGAACTCAGAGAGTCCGCCTCCCCCCTTTTAAGTCAGAGGCCACCGAAGTCATCTGCGGCGTCCCGCAAGGATCATCACTCAGCCCCACCCTCTTCAATGTCTACATGAGCCCCATCGCACGTCAACACAACCTCAACATCATCTCCTACGCTGATGACACTCAGCTGATCCTTTCACTCACCAAAGACCCAACCATCGCCAAAAACAACCTACACGAAGGGATGAAAGAAGTAGCCGAGTGGATGAAACACAGCCGTCTAAAACTGAACTCGGACAAAACGGAAGTCCTCATCCTAGGCTCATCCCCTTCCGCCTGGGACGACTCTTGGTGGCCAACGGCCCTAGGAAAAGCCCCCATACCGACGGACCACGCACGGAACTTAGGCATCATCCTGGACTCCTCACTCTCGATGACCAGACAAGTCAACGCCGTCTCTTCTTCATGCTTCAACATTCTACGCATGCTCAAAAAAACATTTCGCTGGATCCCCACCGAAACAAGAAAAACGGTCACCCACGCACTGGTTACAAGCCGTCTGGACTACGGAAACACCCTTTACGCCGGTTCCACCGCGAAACTACAGAAAAAACTCCAACGCATCCAAAATGCTTCAGCCAGACTCATACTAGACATCCCCCGCACAGACCACATTTCTGCTCACCTGAAAGACCTTCACTGGCTCCCCGTCAACAAGAGAATAACGTTCCGTCTCCTCACCCACGCACACAAAGCCCTATACGAACTTGGACCTGATTGTCTCAACACGCGCCTTTCCTTTTACACCCCCACCCGCCAGCTGCGTTCGTCCAACCTAGCCCTCGCCGCTGTTCCACGCATCCGCAAAACCACCATGGGAGGAAGATCCTTCTCCTACTTAGTGGCCAAGACCTGGAATTCCCTTCCCATCCACCTCAGTCTTACTCAAAACCACCTAGCCTTCAGAAAACAACTTAAAACATGGATATTCGATAAGTAAACCTCCCCCCCCCCCCCCTTCCTCAAGCGCCTTGAGACCCTACGGGTATGTAGTGCGCTATATAAATTCTGACTTGACTTGACTTGACTATAGCTTTGCTTAAAGTTCCTATGGAAGAATTAATGGGGAAACGCATTTTGAGACCCCGTGCCCTTTTTTCTCGGCTCCCACTTGATTGATCACGCTGACATGTTCCATACTTGAACTAGTCAAAAATTAGCACACTTTGACAAATCTCTACATAGCTTTACAGAACGGTGCCAAAGTTATTAGCTACACAAAAAAGACATTTCGCAGGGAAACGCGATCCTAACTATAATTACCCAGTGATGGCTGCCACTGGGTAATATATGTGTGTATATATATATATATATCCAGTTACCACTCTGGTGCGTTCAGTCACCAAACAGAGAGACGGACTCTTTAAATAATTTCTGCTGCTGCCGGCCGCAGTTACCTGTTTATTAATCCATGTGGAAAGTGCAAAGTGCCAGACAAATGACGCGTTTCGGCCAACGGGGTGGCGTTGCTCACATAACGGTGTCGCATGGTTGTGAAGTTTAAATAAAACAGTACAATGGTCATGTGATGCAATGACTACAAATTGGATAGAAAGTGAAGAAATACTACATGTGCAAAACTACTGATAAAAGACTCACGTTAGTGGAGTACACAAATAGCTGTAAATACAAATTATCTGCAAAAACTGTCTCCCAATTGGTAAACAGATTGGTAAAATTATTTCTGTACAAATACAGGATACGTAAAAAAATTTCCTGTATGTACAAATAGAATGATCCACAATTCATTGCATAACTAAACGTACTTTGCAAAAACATCACAATTATGGATAAAAAAATAATCTTATGTATACAAAATTAGGTATCTATTCCAGCTTTACACTGTAAGGTCGAGTTGTGACTTATTCAATTTGACTAGATACTCGAACAGTGTGGCACACAAACCAATAACAACATTCTTGATGTGTAGGTTGATGCTATACTGTCAAATGTTTATCAGAGAATGCTCTTAATATGTTTATGGCTGCACAAATGCAGAGAGATTCTGCCAACTTATAGAGCATAAAGATTTGAATCTGATGATAGATCAAATGCCACATAAATTGATAAACACTGCTCGAATGCAAGTAAAACACTATCATTTTTGTGCTTTTGAGGCATTGGCCGATTGTAAACCTGTAGCTGGAAAAGTAACAATAGAAAATTTCCCATTCCCTAAAATGACTATTGGTCCAATCCTGATACAACTATCCCGGATTGCTGGATACTAATTCTCCAAATAAGGGGAGCGTAAACGGTGTACCCACAAAGTGTAAAATGTTGCCTTCACACTATCAAGTAGACTATGCACTTAATCCAAATTTATAATGAATGTGCATGTGAAAGTGCAGTGAATACATAAAAGTAAAAAATTTAAAAAGCAACCATTGAGAGAAGGCAGCGAATTAGTTCACATTACCCTCCAATGTTGTAATTTCAGTGTACACGGAGGAACAATGATTTAAGACTAACAAATTACGAAAATTACATAAATACAAGCGCCTCCCCAAAGTCACCGGCGTAGCTATTGTGAAACATGAATCTAGTACAGCTTGTGAAAGCACTCAGATTAGCAGTAAACTAACCAATATTATCCCTTGTTAGTAAAACAATCTTCAGTATAGAGGGAATGTCTATCCACTGGACGATGGTAAATGGAAATGACGATGGAGTGTCACCTAGTTGTGCCGTGTGAACAGCATAGAGATGTAGGACCTGATACAATCATGCAATAGTGCTGGTATAAGGGATATTTACAGATAGTGGTGTAAATCTTCACATATATTTAACCCTTTAGGTGCCTTAGTATCAAGTTCTATTATACACTTGGTCTCTAGCTGTCTAAGTTGTTTTTCTCGGTTCCCACCTCTTTTGTTGACTGGGACACTGTCAATGACATAGTATTGGAGCACATTAAGGTTGTTTCCATGCTCCATTTTAATGTTTCGGGCCACTGGGCATGTGGAATCTGAGTTCACAGTAGCGCGTAGATGCTGCAAAATACGCACATACGCCTGCATCTTAGTGCTGCCTACGTAGAGAAGTCCACAGATACACTGGAGAATAACGTGATCTGTGCGACATGTATAGTGGCCCTTCAAGTCAACAGGAACATCAGAAAAAGCGGTGGTATATGTTTTCACATTAATTCCGAATTTACACGCACGGCATGTACTGCATTTATAGAAGCCATTTTTTGGAGATAACCACCCCGTTTTATTATTTAGTTCAGGACTAGTCTTGACTAGGTCACTACGCATAGAGCGTGCTTTCCTGTACGTGAAGTTGGCTTGGCAGATAGAATCTGTGAAAGAGTTGTATCAGTGAGTACTATAGGCCACTGGGCATTGATAATGCCCTTGATCGTGTTAGCTTACCTGCTATAAGTTGAGATGAACCTACAAGTGACATTGTCACTATGATCGTGGCTTTCTTGATTCCCTGTGTTGTCTAGGGACGGTGTGGCAATTATGGCTGTAACAGGATTAGATTGCAATAGAGATTGTCTATCTTGTGCATTGGCTTTTTTAAGGGCAATATCAAGCTTGTTAGCTTAATAGCCTCTTTAAAAAAAACTACTCCTAGCTGCCTCTTGTGCCGCTGCCAAAGACTTGCTGGTACTCCATACTCTGTGGATTCTTAAAAACTTCCCGTACGGTAAGCTAGAGATGGTGTGATGGGGATGGAAACTAGTAGCGTGCAGTAATGTATTCCCTGCTGTCGGTTTTCTGAACAGCCGTTTCTCTAGGACTCCATCATGGACATATACTGTGATGTCTAAAAAAATTAACTGCAAACTGATCTATATGTGCTGTGAACTGCAAGTTCAGATGGTTAGAATTGATGGCATCCACAAATTTAAAGGCCTGATCTGTTGTGCCCTTCCAAATGACGAAGATATCGTTGATATACCTCCACATATGAACTACATGCCTGTCATACAGTGCTTTGTGTTCCACCCTGAGGACATGCTCCTCCCACCAGCCTACGTGCAAGCACGCATAGCTGGGGGAGAAGCATATATATATATATATATATATATATATATATATATATATCACTACGAAGAATTTCCCAATTGACAGGAAATGCACGACGACACACAAAGGTTGCTGTGCTTGAAAGATTTATTTTAGGCAGCAAAAACAAACAACGCGTTTCACCTCACGGCTTGCTCACGTTTGTAATGGATTGCAAAACGATAGTCCTATTTACAAAAAACCAAATAATGACATTGAAAAAGGACTACAGTGCACTCACCCCCCAGTGTAAAATACATGGCAGACATATTGGAGAGGTATAGTATCTCAAAAAAGCAATATGATGTGCAGTTAATACCTCAAAACATGATAGATACAACAGATGTTTAGTAGTCAATGACATAATAAACCAAATCAAATCAAATAAGGCTGCACAAACAAGTAGGATCAATGATTATTCAACTTAATTAGCAAATTTACATGGATAAACCCTATTCTCATGTATTCACAAAATAATTGTCTTTGTATCTCATAATGCCGCCCAAGTGGGCATGGTCACTTTGCAACAAAGCATGTTAGACCTCATAAGTATATAAAGCAAATTGTGAAAACAAATAATCCGAATGGACCGTCCATGTACCAAATTAGTAATAGAGTGTTAATTCTCTCTTAGTCTCTCAAATACCGCCCATGTGGGCACATTTTGAACCTACTACACAGATAATAATTCATCCAAGGCAGCCCAATAAACATAATACCAGTATGATCATCGTAGTAATTTCTTCAGCAATTCATTTTGCTCATCTATCATATCGAAAGATCATCTTAATTTTCCACTGTTGTATCCTATCCTGGAATATTTGATATCCAATAGTCCCCAAGTGCAAAATATCTGTGAATTAATTGAAAACAAATGTTTTAAAATGTTTTAAAATCAAGGCGCAGTATTATAACGGACTATGCAGGCAAGACTATGTTCAATATGCAGGATTTACAAAATTTACAAAATTCTAGAAAAAATACTTGATCATTTCACCAGTCAGACGACTCATTCTTTTGACCCATATTCAATTCATGAGACTACTTTTCCAAATGAACAGACAATTCTTCATGATTATTAAGCCCCTCCGGGTATGTGCATTCAAAATCAATAATCATTCTTGATTCAAGTTTGCGTAAACATGCAGTTCTGTCTCCTCCTCGAGTCCCAAGATCTACTTTGTCCAGCACCACCATTTTGAGAAGATTCTCGTTTTGGTAATGCTGCTCGAAGAAGTGTCTGGCCACAGGGTATTGTGTATTGTGATTTTTTATCGCCCTCATGTGCTGAAGCACCCTTTCCTTAGCCTTTAGTGTCGTGCTCCCCACATACCATTTATTACATGGGCAAATTAACAAATATACACAATACATGGTGTTGCATGTTAGCATTTTACGTATCTTGAAAATCTTGCCTGTACTGGGTATCATTATTTCTTTACAGTTGGTGCTATTCCGGCAGGCTTTGCAGGATCTACAGCACCTGAATCCTGGTGTTTCTTTAGGTTTGCTTGATCCAGTCACAGCAGTAGAAGTTCCTACGTGCCAAACGTAACTGTAGCACGAGGGAGTCATTTGAAGTCGAGAAAAAGAGAATGGTCACACGCTTTAAAGAGAGAGGTTACAACAACAAGACCATACAGGGGGCTGTTATGAAAGCAGACACTAGAACAAGAAGGGAACTCCTTCACACCAATGCGGGAACAGAGACCGAATCTACAATCAGGTTTATAACTACATTCTCAGGTCAATCTGGGGAATTGAGGGGTATTCTTAACAAACATTGGCATGTGTTACTTACAGATCCACACCTCAAACCACATGTGAAAGATTACCCTCAGGTGACCTTTAGGAAAGGCAAATCACTTAGGGATGAGCTTAGTCCTAATGCTGTGACTGGATCAAGCAAACCTAAAGAAACACCAGGATTCAGGTGCTGTAGATCCTGCAAAGCCTGCCGGAATAGCACCAACTGTAAAGAAATAATGATACCCAGTACAGGCAAGATTTTCAAGATACGTAAAATGCTAACATGCAACACCATGTATTGTGTATATTTGTTAATTTGCCCATGTAATAAATGGTATGTGGGGAGCACGACACTAAAGGCTAAGGAAAGGGTGCTTCAGCACATGAGGGCGATAAAAAATCACAATACACAATACCCTGTGGCCAGACACTTCTTTGAGCAGCATTACCAAAACGAGAATCTTCTCAAAATGGTGGTGCTGGACAAAGTAGATCTTGGGACTCGAGGAGGAGACAGAACTGCATGTTTACGCAAACTTGAATCAAGAATGATTATTGATTTTGAATGCACATACCCGGAGGGGCTTAATAATCATGAAGAATTGTCTGTTCATTTGGAAAAGTAGTCTCATGAATTGAATATGGGTCAAAAGAATGAGTCGTCTGACTGGTGAAATGATCAAGTATTTTTTCTAGAATTTTGTAAATTTTGTAAATCCTGCATATTGAACATAGTCTTGCCTGCATAGTCCGTTATAATACTGCGCCTTGATTTTAAAACATTTTAAAACATTTGTTTTCAATTAATTCACAGATATTTTGCACTTGGGGACTATTGGATATCAAATATTCCAGGATAGGATACAACAGTGGAAAATTAAGATGATCTTTCGATATGATAGATGAGCAAAATGAATTGCTGAAGAAATTACTACGATGATCATACTGGTATTATGTTTATTGGGCTGCCTTGGATGAATTATTATCTGTGTAGTAGGTTCAAAATGTGCCCACATGGGCGGTATTTGAGAGACTAAGAGAGAATTAACACTCTATTACTAATTTGGTACATGGACGGTCCATTCGGATTATTTGTTTTCACAATTTGCTTTATATACTTATGAGGTCTAACATGCTTTGTTGCAAAGTGACCATGCCCACTTGGGCGGCATTATGAGATACAAAGACAATTATTTTGTGAATACATGAGAATAGGGTTTATCCATGTAAATTTGCTAATTAAGTTGAATAATCATTGATCCTACTTGTTTGTGCAGCCTTATTTGATTTGATTTGGTTTATTATGTCATTGACTACTAAACATCTGTTGTATCTATCATGTTTTGAGGTATTAACTGCACATCATATTGCTTTTTTGAGATACTATACCTCTCCAATATGTCTGCCATGTATTTTACACTGGGGGGTGAGTGCACTGTAGTCCTTTTTCAATGTCATTATTTGGTTTTTTGTAAATAGGACTATCGTTTTGCAATCCATTACAAACGTGAGCAAGCCGTGAGGTGAAACGCGTTGTTTGTTTTTGCTGCCTAAAATAAATCTTTCAAGCACAGCAACCTTTGTGTGTCGTCGTGCATTTCCTGTCAATTGGGAAATTCTTCGTAGTGATATTTGGGCCGCCGGAGCCCCAACGACGACCCGCTCGTGAGCAGGTACTGGCTGGACACCGGGAGTGTGAGTCTGATATATATATATATATATATATATATTGATATATATATATATATATATATATATATACTCGTTTAGCCATGGTTAGGTTTGATTTTCCTTAGGAAGAGCATTTTTCTTAATATTGATCTATTCGACTACTGGAGGAAGAGAATCGTCGGGTTGGAGATTCTGGACTGGACCTTAAAAACCTTCCTTTTGCCTCACTGAATTGAGTGCTGTACCAGCCATTAAAATGCTTGATCATGCTAGATGTTTCAAAGGAATACTTTTTGCCAGCCCCCTGGAAAACTCACTGTGGCACAAGTTGTAGGTAACCACCTTTGCTGAGATTTTTTTTAAGGTTTAAACCTAAAAGAGAGCAAAGTTATCGGTTCCAAAGACACATTGGGGACATGCTGAAAGCGGACGGAAGAACTCTTATCACTAATTGCTTACCATTGGATTGGGTTTTTTCGGTCACTCATTTCTCTTTCTATTCTCTGGCTCTGTTTTAGCCTGTCCAGCATGTCTTTGCCCCTTCTGTGGAGTAAAGCCCCTCTTCGACTTCTCTACTTTCCTAATTTCTTCCAGGAGTGTTTGCTTTTCAGGATTTGTCTGTTCCTGAAGCTCTCCACGAGAGTGCATGTGTTTTAGAGTTGTCTCCCTTATGTTCCCTTGTCCTGGAATTTTTCCCCCTTCTCTCGCTCGTCTTTGTGCTCCACGCTGCTCTTCCTATTAATTGCATTTTTCTTGAATTACAATTATGTAGTGTTGTGTGCACACACGCTTTCACGATGTAGACGTGTTAATGTAAGTAAACTGCAAGTGCAACAATTGTCTGCAAAGCTTTTCTGTTTTTCAGTGGATGCGCAGACACTCAAGTGTATGCACTATAGAAGTCTATTTCGACTGCTGTTGAGCCGGAGGGTGATAAAACACCAGGCACAACACGCTCTTTATTTTGCAGGTGCTGAGGTTTTGGAGAAAGTGAATGTTGAATGGGATCGCCAACTCCCTTGTCTTATAAGTCCTCTCTAAGCCCTGTTCTTCCTCCTTCACCCAGCCAAGAGAGCGGTTGCAGCGTCCTTACCCTATCTGCCAATATCTAATTTCAACCACCTAAACTGAACTCTAGGAATATGACTTCCACAGAGCTTTAAAATGAGCAGCAGAATGAAGCAAACTAACCTCTATTTTGAATTAACAGAGCAAGGCACACACAGACACTTCTGCCAGGTAACTGCCTGCTATAAAAACAAGCATTTGCAATGCAATAGGCTTTGCATTTACGAGCATGTGACCTGTTGGCATTGTAAGTGACCATGCCTTTTATTTGTGGTGTTTTTAAAACTGATAAATAAAAGGCAAATGCCTGCATCCGTGCTATAAAAAATAAAGGAAAAATAATTAGGAGAGTGTGTTGTAGGCAGGACAAAGCTATTGGAGAAAATGGTGCTTGGAGGCTGCAATTAAAGCCTACTTAGTAACAACACATGTAAACGGGGTGTCGCTATGGGAGGTTACAAAATGATACAAGGCGGTACTAAGGAGGTACTAATAAGCCTATTGACCAATGAACAGCCCCAGTTTGCAGTGAACAATGACACTAGCCAATGAAAAATATGGGCGGAGCTTCAAGTCCCTACCTGAATGCAGCATGTTTTACAGAGCAGCACATGCACAGCCCAGGCTCGACCGAAAAACTGATGGTGTGCATGGGACAGTGGTGCATTTTTCGGATTTTACATACAATCATACTTTACAAATATTCCACTTTACCAGTGTCTCTAAATGTGAGCCAGTTTCCACAACTCACCAGGGAATATATGGGCTTTAAATCTAAGGTCCAATGGCCATGATTTGCATTCAAGTACATATAGGAGGCAGCAATTGTAACCTTATTACCCCATAACATACTACTGAGACATTTTCATCTGTAATCTAATTTGTTGTAAATTGCAATTAATAACTGTAGGTAGACATTCAACAGCCCCAACATTGTTCCTCCAGTCCTTGCTTTAGAATAAGAGGCCTGCACTGGGCAAGTTAAAGTAGTGTTTAATTTACTAGGGTTGGTTGTTGCATGTGCTAGTATTCAGATTAACACCATAATTCTTTACCGCTGCCAATTTGCAATAGGCTTGTTGCACTCATGTGAGACATCAAATAGACTCTTATATGGCTGTAGCTCAATCACTGAATGCGTAGGTTGGTTTGTCAGTTGTTTGGATGTTTGCAGAACCAGAACTCCAGACTTGTAATTTGAGCTTTTCAACTTAATCAACTGTGTGATACTAGGCCAATGACTTTCTTTCCCGTTTGTTATCTTGCCGATAACAACTGTAAGCATTTAATTTCAGTTTCAAGTGCTAGACCTTTACATAGATCAGAAAGATCACATCTTTATTTGGTTTTAACAAACCTATTAACCTATATTAGGCCATATATTTAGCAGCACTTTTCTTTTTGTGAGATTTGTGCATCACAGTAATATTGGGTCCTGTTATGAAAGCAAGTGTTTGGTCTTGCTATGGATAAAAATTTATATACAAAATGTGTACATTTTGTTGTCCTATTTTTGGCCAGATAGTTTCTTTCGGCATACGAGCAGTCTCGCTACATTAGACAATGCACAGCGGAAACCCCATAATGCCAGGATAACGCACAGTTGTTTGGAACACAGAAAGACTGTTATGTTTTTGTTTTGTACGTACTTGTGCAAAGTTGTCTTCAGTGCACTTTGTAATTGCGATTGCTTGTTGAAGAGCTGGGTAGCTAATTTTTAATTTTGACATCCCAGAGAGGAATTAGCAATTTCAGATATTGATATTCATTAATTGTAGACATCTGCGCTGGTTACAGCAAATGTATATAGTAATATAAACACACTAAAGTTACATTTAACTTTACTCTTAAGTTCCCAGCTGATTGAGTGAAGTTGATGGGGTTTCTCAAGTAAAAACGGCCAACGTGTGGAAATATTAAGTGTGGCGCCTGGGTGCGGGACAGGGATGAGGGGCTGTGAGCTGTCCCAGGAACTGTCGCACACCCAACCCCCCCTGTTCTTTGCATTTCAACTGAAAGCCACGAGACACTCTCACCCTGAGTAGATGATTTATTTTCCATCTCCTGCTCCCAGCCTGGTAAACATCCTTGACACCGTGATCGGGTTATCTGGACAATGGTCTGACTGCTGGCCCTTGATCAAGGTGATTAAACAATGACTTGAAAGACCAGGCTTTGATCAAGGCAATTGAACAATGACCTGAAAGACTGAGCCTTGATCAAAGCCGAGTGAACAATGATTTGTGTACCAAGCCTTGACCAGGTCACCTTCTACAAACATCATCTGGAACTGGTTATCAACTGCAAACACTGCCCTGATTAAACAATGAACTAACAGCCAAAAGACCTGGATGAAAAAGTATAAAAGGCTTGTAAGCTGCAGAGTGAAGCAGCAGCCTCCTCTGTCTTGTCTCTGACTATCTTGGGACTCTGTTCCATAGCCTGGGCTATTGAATAAATCTGGGTTCTTCCTGCAGACAAAGGCTCCTGTGTCTCCTTTTACTAAGTATGGTAGACTTGGGCAGTTCCCCCGTCGCCGAGACCCAGTAAGCTGGTTTAATCCGGTTCTTCAAACCTTAAGCGCGGCTCCCGGGAGCAGGATGGAGATGATGGCTGCAAAACACAGTCGCCATTGTTGATTTTGTGTGCCTGTGTTAATGTAAAGCAGGCACCATATTAAAGATCAAACGTGGTGTGCTTTCTGAAAAGAAAACAAATGCTGTACCCACATGATGCCCCCTTGCAAAAAATGCGGTGTGCATTCTGGCACAAAAAAAATGCTTTATTCCCTCACGTCTCATGCTGCTTCTTCTGAGCTTTGGAAGCAGTGCAACATAAAGCATGCTGCTGGTAGCTAAAAAACATAAAGCCATTTAATACTGAGTAACCACCCGTAATGGGTGTCACCATGGGAGGTTACAAAATAGACACGGTGGTACTAAGGAGGGACAACTAAACCTTTTGACCAATAAACAGCCACAGTTTAGGAGTGGACACTGACACAAGCCAATGAAAAATATGTACAGAAAAACAGTGGTCCTGGACTATTGTAACTTGGAATTCAAAAAATTATTATAAGTATAATTTGTTTTGGCACATGAGATCATAGGCACACATAGAATAAAGGAAAAAATATAAAGACCACTTCCAAAAAAGGCTGATAACTCGAATGTAATCATTCAACCATTGAGTTATATTGCAGAAACACACTTTGGTTATTTTTGATATACTATTGTTATATCCACACGGTTATTATCAGAAAGAAAGAGATGCGTGAAAAGGTAGTGTTCAGGTGAAAGAATAAACTGAAAAGAAAAAGCAATGGTAGTAGCATAGGGGATCCTTTAAATATTTTCAACAAATATATATATAGGGAGCCAACATGGGTTGTACTGGTCTCCCTTAAGAAACAATTCGGCCTACCCACATGGACGCAGTTGCATACAATGTATTAATTAGACTGTTATTCTTCACAATGAAACGTCATTTGTGCATCATATGTAGGGGGTAGATGTAGGGTGTAGGCCTATTCGGGGGCGTCTACGTTTCGACCCTATTGCAAAAGAGTAAGTATGATCCTCAGCGGCGGGCTTTCCTAAGGACGGGGGTGGGGGATATAAAAATACTGAGTCAGGTGAGTACCAAAGGCGTTGGCCTCAAGGCAGGTAAACAGTAATTATTCCAGTGAATACATCATGGAAGGGGAAAACCATTCCCAACACCGCTGTGTATAGGGGTGGCGAGGGGTCTGGAAAGTTTGTTTAAGGCAGTACGATACTCCTAGAAACAATTACTTTGTGATTCTTGTTTAGGATAGAAAGTAGCTCCATAAGTCGTGTCCTGTCAGCGCGCTGCATGAGTCGCGCTCTGCCACAGCGAGCGTCACTCCGCACACTAATTCCTGCCTAGGAGGTGGTCCAACCTCCCTATGACAGGAAACCTAGTGTCCTAACTTCCCCTGCTCAAGCTCAGCTCAGCAGCAGGAGGGCAGAATCGTGTCTGGTGTTGGCGGCAGCACTAGCTTGCTGGCAGACCCTGAAAGGCTGTTACTAGGAGTACTTGGGGCTTCCCGGAGGAGCAGCCCCAGTGCATGGAATCCTACCTCCAACATGTTTGATACCAAACAGGCCTAGGTTTGGAACAGCCACAACATAGTGATCCATCATGTAAGGACGGATGGTCACTAGATGTATCAAAATGGCTGGACACAATTAGAGCCTGGAGAATCGACTCTGGGGTTTGTAGGGTTGTCCTGCTCATGCAGGGGCACCCCCACTCTCATAACCCAGCACCCTGCCTTCAGGACTGAAAGGCCTGCCTTAAGGGTGATTTATAGGTTTTAAGTGTAGTGACCTCATAAAATCGTATATCAGTCGTAAGTGGCACTAGCACCAGCTCACACAGGCAGCAATGGCTGGCCTGTAGTCACAGTTTGACTAGTCTCTTGTTGGTGGCCCAATACATGCTGCAGCCCATGGGAGACCCCTGGTGTACCTATGCCCAGGGTACCTTAGTACCATATACTAGGGACTTTTAAGGGTACACCAGCAGCCAATTGTGGATGTATAGAAGTACTCACCACAGTCAACTTAGGGAGGAAGTACAGTGACTGGAGTCCAGATCCCAGTCAGACTATTTAAAAAAAAATACTGACACCAGTAAAAAGTGGGAGTAACCATGTAACCAGATCCTACTTTCCTACAGTTACTGAGTCTCATATGTTTAGGACCACATCTCTAAGTAATATTGGTTTAGGTACATAAATATACAGGTGAAGCTGCTTATTATGAATTTCAGACTTTCAACTACTGTGGCTAGAATCTTGAGTAGTGCTCAGAGTGAGCACACCCCCTTATCAAGAACAGCTCTCTGAGACAAGCATAAAGAATTCTGGCAGAATTAGAAAGATTTGATATCTGAGGAAATAAAGGTATCTTAAAGATTGAACTCATTCTAACAATTTAAAAAGCAACTTTGAAACAGTATATGTACAGGTACAGATCCTTTCAGAGTCTACACCATTTTAAGGACCGTATGTTAAGATAACATCAGCTGTCATTGTTCAACACTACTCTATGTGCTTGCAGACTGGAAGGATAGCTGGAGGGATTTATGATGCAACTAGTCATAAAATTCCATATACAGTATTGTACTTTATATTAACCTACTTTACATTTGAATGCAGTATTTTATGGTGCTTTGTTTTTAGGGTATGGATTGTAGCTGATATCATAGGGTCTTTGTTTCATGGCACAGTATTTTGAAGGCCACCATAACATGCACCTCACTTCTACTGAAGGATATTATTTTTACAGTAGGCGTAGCATTCCCCATAAGTAGGCATAGTATTCTCAATGGCTATAGTTTTTCCTTATAGAATTTGTGTGATGAATATTATACCTGTTGTTGCTCAGTGTTTCAGTTCAACTGCGCTTCTGCTAGTCAACATTATTGTGTTGATCGTCAAGGGCTCTAAATGGATGCACAATGTTTCTCATGTACATATTACAGTGCGTTGAACTGTATTTTCTGCACTGTATGTCACTGTAAAGCATTATATGAATCGATCATCAAATCACAATTTGGGAACTGTTCAGAGTAAACATCTAAGAGGTACTAATCTTTTTTTTTTAATCCATTTTCGACAAGAGTATAACATTAAACAATGCCATGTACATCAATAATAGTATCTCAACACAGCTGATTAAACCATCACATTACACAGGTATACATTACGAATGGTGGCTGGTACATTGCTAGCAGCAGGACAGTCCATCTCATGTAATCTAGTCTTTCTGTTGGTTTCGAAGGTTTTTAGAGGTAGGCCCCAAAATATCTCTAGGTCTCGAGGCCTGAGGAAGCTCCTCCAATCAATCCGAGTATTTTAAGCGTGCTACTCACCCCTGAGGTTCTCAAGGCGCTGGGGAGGGAAGGGGGAGGAGCTCCGGTCAGTTGAAGAGCCAGGTCTTGAGGGTCTTCCTGAAGATGTGCAGGGTGGGGCGCATCTGATGTCAATTGGGTGCTCGTTCCAGGTCTTGGCCGCGATGTAGGAGAAGGTTCTGCCACCAGTTCTTGCTCTGCGAATGCACAGGGGTTTGGCAAGGGCAAGGTCGGCTGATCGGAGGTTCCTCTTGGGTACGTGGAAGGAGATTCTGTCATTGAGATATTGGGGTCAGGTGTTGTGGAGGCATTTGTAGGCGTGAGTGAATATCTTGAAAGTTACTCTCTTCAACGAGGAGCAAGTGGAGGTTGTGCAGGTGATGGGGGATGTGTTAGTGTCGAGAGATGCCGAGTCTGGCTGCGGTGTTCTGTATGGTCTGGAGTTTGTAGAGCAGAGACTTGTTGATCCCGGTGTACAAGACATTTCTGTAGTCCAGTCTGCTGGTTATGAATATGTGGGTGACAGTCTTTCTTGATTTGGGGGGATCCATTTAAAAGTCTTTCGGAGGGTGTTGAAGCAGGTGGAGGCTATAGTGTTGACCAGTCGGGTCATGGAGAGGAAGAAGTTGAGTTAGATGCTGAGGTTTTGGGCCTGGTCCCTGGGGGTAGGGGAGCTGCCAAGGGCGGAGGGCCACCAGGTGTTGTCCCATGCAGAGGTGGAGGGTCAGAGGATGAGGACCTTTGTCATCTCTGAGTTGAGCTTCAGGCAGCTGCTGCTCATCCAGGATGCAACATCCTTCATTCCTTCCCGGAAGTTAAGTCTGGTGGGGATGGGGTCTTCGGTGAGGGAGAGGATGAGCTGGGTGTTGTCGATGTAGGATAAAATGCTGAGTCTGTGTGGTATGACGATGTAGGCGAGGAGTGCCATGTAGATGTTGAAGAGCTTGGGGCTGAGCAATGATCATTGGGGTACTCCGCAGTTGATTTCCGAGGGTTCGGAGAGGAAGGGTGGCAGTCTGATTCTTTGGGTTCTGTCTGTGAGGAAGGAGCGGAGCCAGTCAAGGGCGGTTCCCTGTATGCTGGCATCGTGAAGTCTGGCCGGGAGTGTGCGTTTGGAGACCCTGTCGAAGCCTGCGGAGAGGTCGAGAAGGATCAGGGCCACGGTGTGTCCTTGGCCGAGGAGGGCGTGGATGTCGTCTGTAGCGGCGAGTAGATTGGGTGGGATCGAGGATGGAGTTTTCTTCGATTAATTTTGTTTGTTGGCCATTGACGGTCTTCTCTGTGACCTTGGCTGTGAAGAGGAGGAAGGAGATAGCTTGGTAGTTCTTGAGGTCCGTGGGATATGCTGAAGGCTTCTTTAGTAGGGGTCTGACTTCCGCGTCTTTCCAGTAGTCTTGGAAATGTTCTAATGGATCACGACAGTACACCAGGCGTTCATGTTTGGGGCTTCCTTTCCCTCCCCAATAAATCGACACCCTCCTTGCCAGCAACAGGGCAATCGCCGTTAGTTTGTGATTAATAGGTTGGATACCCTTGACCGTACCGAGTAGGCATATCACTGGAGAGCACTCCACCACCTCATCCACCATCTCTGATAGTGTGTGTGTAACCTGTGTCCAGTAGCGGTGCACCCTCGAGCAACCCCACGCTAGATGCTTAACGTCCGCGTCTAGTGTGCTACATCTAGCACAATTCGCATTCTCTCTGTGGCCGTATCTGTTTAGTTGGAGTGGAGTATAATATATTTGATGCAGAAATTTGAAATGTATGATCCTCAAATTGCAATTTGGTGTGAGTTGGCCATTGAGTGTGCAGCAGGCGTGCCTATCTTTCATTGTGATTGGCATAGTGAGTTTCATTCCATCTAATAAAGGAAACCACATATGTTGACAGGGCATCTTTCTGGGAAACGTATAATCTCAAGACTAAGTGTTTCTGAGTGTCAGCCATTAGGAATTGCTGTAGCACTCCCAACGTGGGCGGTATGACAGGGAATAGGTATTTCGGGAGTACTATCATTTTAATTAGTGCTACTCTGAGGGCCAGCGCTAGAGGAAGGCGTATCCATCTTGAGACCTGATCCTCAAGCCGGGACATAGCTTTTCCGTAATTATACTGTATAACTAAGCTCAGGTCTCTATGAACCCATATGCCCAGATACTTAACCAGTTCATAACTCCATTCCAGAGGGAACTTCAGAGGTGCCGGTATCCTACACTAAGTTAGTGGGAGTATAATTGATTTTGACCAATTTATCCTTACGCCGGAATGCCTTTCGTAGCATATATATTCCCTGATCAAGCGCTCCAGATTAGACCCAGGATCTCTCACATATAGCGCCATGTCACCTGCATACTGCGGGATCGCCAAGGTGCGCTGACAAAATCACAAGTCAGTTGCAACATGTTGCTGCCCCAGAATGCATGCCAAAGGTTCTGATGCAATAGTAAATAATAGTGGGGTCAGTGGGGAGCCCTGCTGTGTTCCTCTGCTTATCGCGAAGGTCTCAGATGTATGGTCGTTCATGTGTACTCGAGAACCCAGTGCAAAATATAGCAAATTGTATCCAGCGCGTGCAGGCTGTGGGAACTACCATATGATGGGGTATTGTGAATAGGAAACACCTTTGGATGAAGTCAAATGCCTGGCAGTGTCGGGTTTAGCTGGTTTAAGACTGCAAAAAGAGTTTGCAGGTTCTGTGCGGTCGAGCGCTCTGTGAGGAAGGGAGTTTGGTCTGGGAAAACCATGATTGGTAGGAGTTTGAGGCATGCTGTCAGGGTGTTCGCAAGAATTTTTGCATCCGTGTTAATTGGGGATAAAGGCTGTGACAATTCACACCATTGTGCCTGCTTATTGGGCTTCAACAACGTGACTATGAGGGCCTTTCGGAGTGACGGTGGTAGGATTTGTTTTTGGTATGTTCATCATACATAGCATAAAGATGTGGAGCTAGCAGTTGCGAATAGTTTTTATAAAATTCTCCTTGCAACCCATCACTCCCGGAAGCTTTGCCATTAGGGAGTTTGTTTATTGCTTCTTTTATTTCATCAATGGTGAGGGGTTGTGACAAGAATTTCCTTTGCCCCTGGAAAAACCATACCAATGCTATGTCCTCTAGATAACTTTGTGTTTCATCTTCCGTAGCGAAGATCCGGTAAGAATACAAATGTTCATGAAATGTAACAAACGTTTTCAGGATATTCTGCGTGTCATAGCATGAGGTGCCCTCATCCGTTACCACCTCTACAATGAGTTCTCACCCATGGTTACGCTATTTTTTGCGCTAATGCTCGGCCTGGTCTACCTCCCTCTCTGTAATTTCTTGTTGTTCATCTACGTGACATATGTTTAACTTCCTGTTCTGCAGTCTCATTATATTCTGTAATCCCATTACGTATCTGCGCTAATACACTAGCATCAGGAGTGCATTCATACGATCTCTCTAACACCGAAAGTGAGTATTCTATCCTTGTCATGCGATTACGTAAAGATTTCAGAACCCCAGCCTGGAGCTCCATACATGCCCCACAGATTGTGACTTTAAACGCCTCCCATAAGGTGGCCGCGCTCTACACCGAACCTATATTTGTGTCAAAGTATCTCACTATGTCTTTCCGGACCCCTTCATGGAAAACCTGGTCCAGCAGAGCAGACGCCTGCAGTCTCCATTGGAACTGTGGTAGTTCCCTTCCAGGAATATCTATCACTAACTGTACCGGTGCATGATCTGAAAGTGATTTGGGAAGATGTTTGATACTGCGTACCCATGTGTTCACGTCCCTTGTGACTAGCCAAAAATAGTCTCAACCAGGAATTGTGGATATATGAATGATGTCTCCTACCTCCCACCTGGATTACTCACCATCCATGCATCTAAGAGGCCATATTCCCGCATCCCCTCGCTAAGCACTGCCGCCGCTCACCCACCCGCCATGCATGCCGATGGTGAGCGATCTTACAATGGGTGGAGAGTAGCATTAAAGTCCCTCCCCCCATACGATTGGAGAAGATTGCAATGTGTGCCGATGATTCCAGGCAATTCTGGGTCATCTATATTTTGACCATATACGTTGACTATTGTCAGCAGTTTATTGTACAGTGTCCCTTTAAGAATGACATACCTCCCTTGATCATCTTTTATCACCCACGAGGTTATAAACTGTCTGTCTCTTTATAAGGATCATCAACCCCCCTGGAGTATGAGGAATAAATTGCTTCAATTTTTACCCCAGCCCATCGTGTTGCTACATGGGTTTCGGAGCGGCGCGTGAGGTGCGCCTCTTGAAGCAGTGCGATCTGAATGTAATGTTATAAATATGCTACCACTTGCTTAGTTTTCCTCTGATTATTCAGGCCCTGGACGTTCGATGTTATCCATAATATAGGCCTGGGTGCAGTTTGCGCTGTATTACCTACACCACGATGTGCCAGTGTGTCAAAAGATCCTGTTTGTGTGAGGTCGCAGTCGGAGAACATTTGCAATAACTGGTGTTATACATGGCATGACCTGCATCCCACCCACCTCGTCAACCCAAACTTGCCGGAGAGCTTCCCTTGCCCTTTTAACTGAAAAGCAAAAGCGCAGTTATCATTACATTCCATTTCAAAAATTCTACAGTCATACGGAGTATACCCTCTAGGAGGTCGCCAGTTGCCCCGATCTCCCCGAAGCAGGGGTGGCCGGGCACCAGTGAGTTGCCAACCTGCAATCTGGACATTTGTACTACTTTGCTTGGCCAGAAACTTCTGCCTTATCTCGTCTCCACCTGCATGAGGTCCTTTCAGTGTGAGCTGCGTTGTAATCCAATGCAGTCAGTACAAGCCATGTCGCTCCCAATGGAAATGTTCAGTTGTTCGAATGTAGCATAATGACTCTCGGCTCGGAGCCAGTCCGAACTCCTGCCCATTTCTGATCATTCACATCAACCAGCTTACGATTACCTCATGGTTGTCTTCATTATCAAATTGAAGTTTTAATCTGAGTTGTGCTCACTTTCTGCGTTCTTCTGGACACGTTCTCGGTGTTCTAGCTTTTTGAGGTATGCCATTCCATCTTTTGGTACTGTGAAAATCTTAGCTCTACCATCATGCTGTATCTTCAATCTCGCCGAATATAGCTTAGCGTATTGCAGCATCATAGTTTGTAATTTCCGCTTCACTTGCTGAAATTCACGGCGTACAGCCTGGACTATTGCAGTGAAATCTGGATATAGTGCCACCTCATATCCTTGGTAAATTCTGCTTCCCTTTTCACGCGCTAAATGTAGGGCTGTATCGGGGTCCCTGTAATTCAGCAGTTTTGCAATGATGGGGCGAGAAGGGGCACCTGGTACAGGACGGGGGGGGCAGAGATCTGTGCGCTCGCTCCACAATTAGCACACGTGAGAAGTGCTCTGCTCGCAACATTTCCTTCAGCATAGACTCTAAATACTGTTCTAGTTTCCCCATGTTTGTGGAGTCTGGAACACCTGTAATACGTAGATTATTTCTCCTTGAGCGGGCCTCCAGGTCCGAATTTTTTGCTTGGATGTTTGCTAAATATTCTCCATGTCTGAGCATTTATCAGTCACCGTTGCTAGCCCATCTTCCGCTGTAGAGAGTCATTGCTCTACCTCCTGGATGCTAGCGCCGTGCTTATCTAATTTATTTGCCATGTGGTCCATTCTGAGGGTCAGTGCATGAATTTTGTCATCTATAGACTTTGCTGTATTGACTGCAGTGTTTTCTCCAGAGTGGTGCCACTCCCCTGCGCCATTTCCTGTGCTTAGTCTAACTGCGTATGTGGCTGTGTCTTTGTGGAGTGACGTTTTTCATAAGAGTAGACTGTTGTTTAACTGCTTTGCCCATATTGTCTGTGTCCTGTATTACATCTCTGGTTCAGTAGGACAGGGCCGCTGTTAGGTATTCACTACTGGGTTATCCCCATGCTGTTTTCGCAGTGCCAGGGGTGATCCACACCCAGAGCAGAGCCAAGCCAGCAGCTTCAGGCTTCTGTTCGTGCTGCCAATTTGCCACACCAGCCCAGCCTGCTCTCTCGGTCTGCACCAAGGGTCCTTGCTTCACTACAGCCACGCTAAAGTCTGGGAGCCCTAGAGCCGTCGATCAGTCTCACAGCTCACATCCATTCTCCAAATCTTCTCATAGGGGCCCCGCAAATGTGCTACACTTTGTAGCCGCACAAGGGGCTGGTAGCGGGTAGCGGGTAGCTGGCAGAGGGCCGCGCAGTAGGCCTCTTTCTAGCCTCCAGGCCTCTTGTGCAGATCGGTTTACCCTGCAGCATCTATTTGCTCGGCAGACGAGCATAGGGACCAGGCCCACCCCCGAATAATAGCAGCCCCTGAGGTGGTCCATCACACCTCCCGTTCCTCGCAGCAGCGTCCCCCGGGCTCAGCCTGCAGCCCCCTCAGACCAGTGCATGGGCTTGCAGCAGTCAGCTGTTCCGTGCAGCACCGCGAGACCTGCGCGATCGGTCTGGAGCTCCACATTCAGGTTGGCCTCTCACCATTCTTGCTGCAGCCACAACAAAACAGTGCTGGGCGTGCTCATAGCCGCTGGTAGCGGATCACGTAGCAAGCCGCTGACATACCACTGGCTCTCATGTGCATATCCGGCATATCCCCAGTGTCCCCTTTGTGCCCAGTAGCTGGGCACAGAGGGGGGCCCCACCCCTAAAACCGACTCAGCCCTCGGGCGGGGGGTCTGGCTCACATATTGCTCCGTGCAGCAGGGCCCCGGGGCCCAGCCAGCCCACCACAGTCCGCGGCTGCCCTCGCAGCCCAGCAAATGATCTCACAGTGATCGCCACTCACGCTGCTCAGTGTTCTGCAGGCTTCCCGCCTATAGCTGGTCACACCGCTGGGTCTTGATGGCTGGCCCGGAGCTCAGCAGCCACGTCGCGGGTTGCAGTCAGATCTAGGCTGCTGCCACCATGTCATTTGGCTCTGAGCCGCTGCTAGGTGAGTTGCTTGCTTCTCTTGTGACAGTGATGCCACCGAAGTTACAATAGTACTCTGTCATGCCTGGCATATAAGTGCTTTGGTTTTTTGTGGTCGATTGCAGTTGTGTTGCAGGATTCTGTCTGATTGCTTGCCCCGACCAGCGGAGCCACACTAAAGTGCGGCCATCTTGCTTTGTGCTCACTAGTCCCCCAAGTGATTCTAATCATGATACATAAATATGAGTGCGTGATTCTACATGTCATTACTCTAATCGAGTTTGAATTAACATTTGAAATAACTTCCCTATGAGTATGGGTTACCAGATGCTTACATTTAAGAATCACAGTATTTTCACGAATAAAGTTATTACCCACAAATGTTATTATAGGAAGCACAGTTCCAAAAGGCTCTAAGCATTTAGAAAATAACCTTCAGTAAGTCTGGATATCAAGATGAATCATGTTCAGGTCTATGTTTAAAAGAGCTAGTCATTCTTTACATTTTGAATAGTAATTAATAAATGATTTGATCAGTAAGACTAAGTTGGTGTTCAGAAGTCATTCTACTAGTCTCACAGTATCAATTGGCTATTCGATCTAAAATGAGGTTTCTATATAAAAAAGCATAGCAAACCACATTGGTTTCATATTTTGGGGAAAGGTGCTCCATTTTGTTTTAAATGTCAAAAGGAGGCAACAATAAAAGTCACAATATTCTTATAGCCAGGGTCTACTCTTCCATGATTGGTAAAATCACTTTTGTTCAACTCCAATGACCTTGAAAATGTTGTCACTGACCAGCACCCCTACTCTGAAAATCATTCCAGTACCACTGCCCTCTCATCACACCAGGCTCAGAGTTTACTTGATCAAAGAGTCTCATCCTGTGTTGCCTGGCCTTGTTCATGCAGCACAGTAGGATGTAATGAGGAGTTAATCCAAATCTACAAAGCCCATCACCCAAGTCCAGGATCGCAAGCCTGCCTTTGGAACAAGGAATGGGAAGGGAGTATTTTATATATATATATATATATATATATATATATATATATATATATTTACACATACAAACCTCCGCGTCTTTGATAGATAGATAGATCCATAGTTCGATTACCCAGTACCAGTTGCCACTTGGTAGTTATAGTTAGGATCATGTTTCCACATGAAATGCATTTTTTGTGTTGCTAAAAACTTTGGTGCTATTTGATGAACCTCCACTAAACTTTTTTTTTAAAGTGATACTTTTTTTTACTAGTTTGAGCATCAAAGGTTTTGGGGTGATCCGTCAAGTGGGGGCAGAGGAAAGAGGGGTCCCAAAACTTTCTCCATTTATTTTTCCCTAGGAACTTGAGACACAGCCCAAACCACTGAACGGATTTACATCAAATTTGTCAGAAAGCTAGATCTTGGTCCAGAAAGAATGCTTTTTGTGTTTTGGTGTAAATCAGTTCAGTAGTTTTGGAGAGATTAATGCTAAAAAAATTGTATATCTGGGGACGCTGAGCCTCTACAGTGTTGTGTAGTTCCTACAAATCTATATAGGATCTGCACGTTTAGACAACATAAACTAAGAGATTGGTGTCAGACTGATTCCAGACACACCCAGAGGATATGTTAGTCTGTTAGTCCAGCTAGCTCAAAGTGCCACTATGAGCCCCTCTTACCAAGGAGCGAATAGCTTCTGGCAACCATCGAACATGACAACCCTGATCCCTCAGAGATCATGGAAACAGTACAGTACTTTTCACTCAGTCACTCGTGCTCACTTTGGTTCAGAGAGATACACAGAATAGACAATGGGGACGTTTCAAAAAGTATTTATTGAACCAGTGTCATTCTAGTGTCAAATATGTGTACTGCAATAACTGTAAGATATAAACAGATATATACAGTTATTAGCATCAATAGAGTAAAGAGAAGGTAGAATTCTACCATAGTGCTAAAACAATGAATAAATGCAGTCATATGAATTCATGACAGTAATAATGCGTATTCCTATGATGCAAACCCTAACTAAGTCTACCTAGCATGTATGTAGGTGTATTGACAAGAATGCCCTAAGGATAGAACCAACCTGATGTGGGACAACAAATGACCCCGTCTTGGTCTCAATATGGACACCCCGTGAGGGATGTCAGACCACTGCATGTTGGAGGGTCTGCATGCAGGGACCTCAGCGACTCGTGTCAGCGTGTGCGCATAGAAGTCTTTTTCTCCTCTGTTTTGCCCAGCGAAGATGTAGTGATTATTTACCCGAAAGGTACCCTCAGGGGTTCTATCTAGAAGTGTACTATGGGCATGTCAGGCAAGGATGACCATAGAGATGACGCTTATACAGAGTTATTATACAGGAAATGTTAATCCTACTGTGATGCTGAGAATCCTATTGCATAATACATGAGGCTAGTTGTTTGGAGAAAACCACACAACAGACATGTAGCACTAGGTAAAAGGTCAGCGCCAGACCCGTTATGTAGAACAATGCAAGGACAGATGTAGGTATAAAGTCATGTAACTATCTAAGCCTATATTGGGGTACATTGGGGTTCATAACACCTACTCATCCGACTGGACGACATAATGAATAAATTCTAAAATATGCCTGTGTATAAAGGATTAAAACATTGTTAAAATATGAGTATAAAAACATCTATATGTAAAAAAAAAGTATTTCTGTAAAAAAGCTCTATAAGTCCTCTAAAAAGGTCAATATACTGAAAGACCAACTGAGCATGAAGAAAGCCATAATGCTCAGTGAGAGCAGAATTAAAAAAAAAAAAAAATTATGTTTTTGAAATCCAATTTAGGTTGTTTTCAAAAAAGGCTAAATTGTTCCCAGCACACTGAGAGCAAATGTTTGTGTCCTGTGTGGAAGACGCAACATTACTGTTGCCAGCCTTCGAAGATGACGGTCCCTGTAACACCTTTTCAATGAGATCAATGGAGCAAAGGTGATCTTCTCCGGTTCCCACAGCAACTGTGGAGGAAGCACTTAATGGCTGTAAGCCTGGTACAGAGCCAGTGTTCATTCCAACAGGAGCTGAAGCATCCTGTGGTGGCTTTAAGAATGCTGTCATCAGGATTGTTATACCAGTAAGACACTGCACTACATGGGCCTTTGGCGGGTCCAGCAGTACATCCTCGTCCGGATGCGCAACCAATGAAAGTGTTAGACAGACGTCTTACACTAATTCGTGTCCGTAGAGTAGGAAGCAGAGTATAGGCAAAACGCAGTCTACCCAGACTGATCTGAATGATAGAAACCAATGCTCACTTTGGTCCCAAAGCAGAGGTGTGCCCAGATGGAGTTCCCTGCATTCACGGCAACACCGCTCTAAGAGACTTTTTTTTTTTCCATCTCCTTGGTTGTAGGGATGTCCATTGTGTAGTAGAAAAATTAAAACCAGGGTACCCACTACCAGTAGCAGGATCAGCAGAAACCCTCAAAAAATGCATCCAAATACGGAGTGTATTAAGATGGAATAAATCCCCAAACTGTCTGAAAGGTGCTAAATAGCCCACAACCTATGGGTGAACTATCCCACTCGTATCAGACATGTTAAAGATACTGTTAGACCTGGCACCATTGGCGTGGGTCTCCCTTCCATTTTTGCTGTTGCCTCATGTGTTTTTGCTGGTGTTAGATGCTTTGGGCACTGTGCCACTGCTATCCAGTGCCACAGTGCAAGTGCTCCCTATTGTAAATTGAGGTATTAATCAGTGGTTCCATGTTTGGCTATTTGGTTTACTTGTCAGACCCTAGTCTAGTGCACTGAGTGTGCCCAGGGCATGTAAATCCAAATGCTGCTGGTGGGCCTGCAGCACTGGTTGTGCCACCCACAGAAGCAGCTTTGTAAAATGTGTCTAAGGTCTGCCATTGCAGAGCCTGTGTGCAGTCTCGTACTGTCATGTTGACTGGGCAAGGGCACCCACTTTCCAGTCCCTAAACCTTCCCTTTTCTTCATATCCGTCACCCCTATGGTAGGCCCAAGGGCAGCGTGCATTGCAAGTATAAGCTAGGACAAGCCCATATGTGTGTGGTATGTCCTAATATTGAGTTACAGCCATTTTCTCATTTTTTTCGTGTTGCAAGGCTGCCTGTTGTCCATAGGCCAGAATGGGCTGTTCGATTATTACATGTTTATAACCCTAACTGTCTCAGGGAACATGGTAGAAATTTGGGTTTAGTATGCCTGAACTCAGAATGATAAAAATACATCTTTTAGTGAAGTTGGTTTAAACATTCTGTGTTTGCAAATACCACTTTTAGAAAGTAGGTATTTGCTTGTCTAACTATCCAAAGCCGGCCTCTGCTATGTTGTGTATTGCTATGTCTGGTTTTGTGGGTAACAGGGCTGGGGGATTCCAAGAGACCGGATGAGTCATCCCAGTGGTGAATAGAGAGTTCTGCATCTAGATGGGATGGAGGAGTTGCACCTGAACCTTGCATAGGGCTGTGCCTGCCTTCCACAATGCTGGCTCCACCTCCTGGGGAGCGGCTGATGTCCCTGCCCTACACACTGAAAGAAGAGAAGGAGTCCTGTAAACCAAGTGCTCCAGGACTGTACTTTCCTTCCACAATGCTGACTCCACCTCCTGTTGGGCGTCTGATGTGCCTGCCTTGCACTGTGAAAGGAAAGGAAAAGTCTGGTAAACAGTGCTTCAGACCTGGTTTGGGCTGGGCAAAGGCCCCTCTCCCCTCAGAAAACAAAGGATTTTGGGGTATAAATATTGGGAACCTGATCCCATGAAATTAGATCACTTTGGACTACAAGAAGAAACCTTTACTGAGGAGAGGAACCTGAAGAAACGGAGGAGAGACTGCAAGCTGAAGTGCTGCTTGGGGGATTGGCCTGCAGTGGTTGCCTTACTGCCAAAGGAAGGAGAAAGGAACTTTGTGTACTTTGCTTTCAACTTGTGAAGGATCTCCAAGGGATTGGAAAAGCGCTTGCCTCCTGCTGGAGTCTCCGGGACAACAGACTTCACCCCCCAGCTCCCCAGAGTTCTTTTGGAAGTGCATGCTGCTGTTTTGGGCCTTCTGAGGAACTGTGTGTCGCAAGGAGCTGGAAGCCCGACTCATCAAGAAGAAGCGTGTCGCCGTCGCTGTGCCTGCCGTCGCAACTCCGAAGGAGGGTGTCACTGCTGGAACTGTCGCACTGCACCACATCGGAGAGAAGCATGCCGCAACCAAGAGGAAGCGTGTCGCCGTTGCTGCTGCTGCCGTCGCAACTCCAAAGGAGGGTGTCGCTGTTGGGACTGTCGCACTGCACCGCATTGAAGAAGAGCACCTCGCATCCCTGAGAAGTGTGCCGCCATCGGAGTTGCTGCTGTCGCATCGTGGATGTCGCCGCTGTAGTTGTCGCATCGAGCGGAAACTTCACGCATCGTGGGAGAAGTGTCGCCGCTGGAGCTGCTGCCGACGCATCGTCAGGGTGCCGCTGCTGCAGTCCACGAATCGAACTGAGAATTTCTCGCATCCCCGGAGAAGCATGCTGCATCTGGAAGATCTTCACGTCTTTATTTCTTTGCACCTGAACTTTGCCGCCTTTTCCTCGCTGCGACATTGCTTGTTGTGGAAGCGCAACGCAACCTAAGGTACATTGGAGCAAAGTGTCGCATCTAAGAACTGAACTGAACTAAGTTAAAATCTGCCATCTTAAAGTAACAGTATTGTGTATTTTTGTTGTTTATGTTCTTGTGGTAACTATATATAAAGCATACTTATTTTTTATATTAAACCTTGTGTGGTCTCCATCTGTAGTGTTGTTGCTGGGTTACTGTATGTGGTCACAAATGCTTAACACGCTGCCTCTGAGAAAAGCCTGCCTGCTCGTGCCAAGCTACCAAGGGATGAGCAGGGGTTATTTTAGGAGTGTAAACTCCTTATCCTGATTAGAGGCAAGGGTGCCTATTTGTCACAAGAACCTACCTGTGCCAACTAGAGACCCCCAAATCTAACAAATCTGATCTACCATTTCTCCGAAATGGAGCGGGAAGTTCGTTCATACTAAAGCCTGTATCTCAGCTGAAGACCTTGCAACCTGGAGATCAAAAGTCTCTTGAGCTGAGGTTAAGGTCACTTTCTTCTGTAAAAGTATGGCTTTCAGTCTGCTCAGAGAATCAAACCATGTAAGAGAAACATGCAGTGAAGGCAAGTGTGTCGCCTCCCTGATTGTGTGGGTCGGTGGAAGCAATACTTCTAACCCTGGAACTTACTGTGACTAGATATGCGATGTCCGGTAGCATCCCACAACAACCTTGATCATTCAGCATTAACTAGCTACCATTCAAGAGCAGTATGAATACTGGATAAATAACGGCAGCTGGGGATCCTTTCAAATGGCAAGATAGGTTTGTAACTGAAGCATTGCAAGCTCCGTGAAGCATATTGTCCTGGCAAATTAGAGATCCACTTAAAAATTCTCACAGTCTGAACCGCTGAGAAATACTTCAGTATCCCCATTCCTGCATCTAAATCTGGATGGTAATTCTCAAGATTCATGGATGTAGTCCTTTCCCATCGCTTCATACCTGCCTACCTGGTGGTATTCTAGGCAATATTGAAGTTGGAATGTTGTTACAGGCAATGTTATACGGCCATGAATTAACCATTCTGTGGACGGTGACTCAGCCACGGTGAAAGGGAATTCCTCCAATTTTTCAATGAGGAACATTGTATATTTTGCATCTCTCTTTGCCATTGTAGTCTGCCTCGTTAAATTATATGCAGAAAACCGAGATGTACTGTTAATAAATTGCCAGGGCACGTGACCAGAGCTCAATGATTGTAGCATCCAGATTAACAATAGAATGGATCGCAACTGGCAATGTTGTAGGATGAGCAGATCCTGTTCCATTATATCAATAACAGAAGACACAATGTCAGTCAGGGAATAAATCCTGGATATTAGTGTGGTGATGCCATTATCGACCACTGCCAAAGCCGTTTCTAGGTTAACTCTATCAATTTTACACAACCTCTCTGCAGCTTCCCGTTGAGAGATTTTCCAAACTTCGCTGTAAGTAGCGTATAAGAAGCATTTACAACGTGGCTTCTGGGGACCTAACAAAAAATCCCTTAAATCTATTTAATCTGAGAGTAAGGACAAGTGTTGTTTCACCTGGGACAGTGTGAGATGTTTAGCCAATCTAGGCATAACTTCCCAACACTGTAGGATGTCACCACCCCTGGATTATTTATTTATTTATAAAGTTTTATATAGCGCGAACTTGATCCCTAAGGATATCAGAGCGCTTTACAATTTGAGGCAATCAAATACCTTCCCACCCTATTCCCCAATAAACCCACTTCCCACTATGGAACTAAAAATGCAAAATTAGAACAAAAAAATGTAATAACTACTTAACATACCTACTTATAGGGTTTTTCAGTTGGACTTTATCCATTAGTCTGTGATAGTGTCATTCACATTTTTCTTCCACCCACTCCAGCATGCATCAAGGGGCAATTTGTCACCACACTTCAGCTATGGATGTTCTCGTTGTACATAGCGTTGGTCCGGCCTATGGATACTAAACTCTTTGGTGGTACCCTTGAATCTTGACTGACACCCATTTGTGTTTATAGTCCAAACTAACCATCCCTTCCAATTGGGGTCTGAGGAATTGTGTGACTCTTCATGTACAATGTCATTCAATATATTTTCACTATGTGACGTGCATTTCTGCCACCCCTCAAAGTGTGTAGGTGAGGGAATCCAAGGTGTGTTTAAGTCCTTACTCTTGGCTAGTCCAAGACAGGAGGTCTGTTGCACGGTATCGTTCAGGAAAATAATTTGCTGTGTTGTGAGGCATGCTCTAAATTATGCATCAGTTCCCTGAACCTGCCAATCTTTAGTCCCCCAGACAGATTTTGTGTCTATGGTGTCCCTCCAAAAGTCGAAACCGTGTAAAGACAGCTGGGAAATAAAGGAAGTAGAGAATATCTGTTTCATGTTAGTCAACATATTTTTTTTCCGCAGATGCAGGTGCAACCGTATAATAATAAGATGTCTGGTCTAAAGTGTTAAAACCAGAAAAATAAGCAAACTTGTTTGTGAACTACTATTCGGTGGTGGGAAATGTTCCCATTGATGGTAAGTAAAAACATTATGTGGAATACTTGTCTTGTGCAAGAAATTATGACCATTCTATTGGTAACAATACATGGTGTCAAAATCTGATATCATCCTACAATTCGTTCCTAGAAAATGCAGCACATTGTTCTAAATCGGACAGCATGCTTTTCACAGTTTCAAAGTCCCAATCATCAGAGAATGTACTGAAGGTGATGATATCATTCACAGAAATTTTAAGTACATGTGGTATTTTTAAAAGTTGGGTTTGACCAAATACATCATATGAAACCCTATCCCAAAATATTCCTTCAGGAATTGGAACTGCTGTTATGTTCACAAGGGACAGGTCACTTCTTTCACGTTGAGATGCCGTAATGTGATTTCAGGACCAAGTTCACATGTGGTACTACAGAGCGTTCTGGGATATAATGTCCCTTCAGTAGCAAGAAAAAGAAAATCCCTACCCCTTTCCAGAGGACTAGGAACAGTAGACCAGTTGCAATCCAGAGCTGTAGCCAGGAAGAAACAAAGTAAGTCTTTTTGAGCCAACGGTAGATATTATAGATTTGTTCTTTGCAGGAAGCAGATGCTGGTGGTGACTTTGGTTCACCCAGATACAGAGAGAAGGTATCAAAATCGATGAAGAAGCCAGACTCTGTTTGATCTAACTTTGGTTGCTCAGCAGGTTTTGTTGAACTGGCAGATGACTCTTTTTGAGACATCTTTACATAGATATCGGTATTAGGCCAAATTGAGATCTGTGTTGCATTTGTATTTTGTTGTTGTTCCATTTCAATAGGGACGAGTTCCATTCAATTGTTGGCAACTCCATTACTACATTGTGTAGAATCTTCAAACGTTATTAGTCTTTCTGTCTGAACTTCCTGTATGGTAGCGAGAGGAGATCGGCGTCTACCCAGGAGCCAATATGGCCTGCTATTCAGTATCAGCCACATGGTGTGGTTTGATCAGATCAATGGATACAAATATTTTTTCTTTCTTTCCAGCAAGAGGCAGTAGAAGTACTGTTCTTCCTTCAACAGACTGGACAGGTACAGGCTTTCTGTTAGACAGCCCAACCTCATTTTTTTGTCCACAATCTTTTCTCTGACCAGATACCCAATCCTTGTGACCGAGGAAGGTCATGCCGAAACTGCTTTAACTTCTCCAGTGGCAGTGTGTTTTACTTGGATGTTATGTTATGTTATGGACATTTATTCGGCGCACAGCTGCCCCAGCAAAGTGGCGTCCTGGCGCCTGACAAGGTAACCAACACAACACAACTAAAAAGACAGCAGACTAGAAAGAAACAGGCTTAAGAAAATAAAAAAGTCTTGATGGCCCTACGAAATAAAAAGAGATTATCAGACGCACGTATCTTTAAAGGAAGAGAATTCCAAAGGGCCGCAGCCCGAACTCGAAATGAGTGGCCTCCAGCTCGGCTAAGCTTGAACCGAGGGACAACTGCGAGATCCTGGCCTAAGGATCTCAGGGCGCGGGCAGGGACATAAGGCATCAAGAGATTCGTAAGAATCGGAGCCGACGAGCCCTTAAAGATTTTATAGGACAAACAGAGCACTTTAAACTGAATCCTCTGCTTGACTGGGAGCCAATGCAGAGACTTCAGAGTATTGGCAGCGGAGCAAAACCTGGGCAGGCCAACCACAGCTCTGGCTGCCGCGTTCTGCACCCGTTGCAGACGTGTAATTTCAGCTTGGTTCACCCCTACCAAAAGAGAACTGGCATAATCCAGCCGAGAGATCACCGTCGCCTGCAACACCAGTTGCCTGGTTGCGGCATCAAAAAACTTCAAGGCTGGTCTTAGTCCTCGCAAAATGCCAAAACAACTGGCGGCCGTTCTCTTGGTATGGGAGACAAAGCTAAGGGTGGGATCTAGCCACACTCCAAGATTCTTTGTCTCCATTGCCGGAGTCGGGCTAGGTCCCAATTCCGGAGGCCACCAAATGTCGCCCCATAGTTCCGATTTTTTGCCGATGACCATAATCTCAGTTTTTTTGCGTTCAACTGGAGATGGTTGGAATTCATCCAGCTGGCAAGCGCCCTCAGCCCATTCTGGAACCTAGGGGCATCCAAGTCAGAGTCCCCGCTGAGCGTGACCGCCAGCTGAGTGTCGTCAGCATATGAGAACATAGTCGGGCCCTACTGTCTGACGACATCCGCCAGTGGCCTCACGTACAGATTGAATAACGTGGGGCTCAGAGAGGATCCCTGGGGGACCCCCTGGTCCAGCGGATGGAATTTGGACTGATGGGGTGGAATGGCTACGCAAAAAGTGCGATCGGCAAGAAAGGAACGGAACCACTGGAGGGCAGTCCCTGTGATACCAGCTTCTTCCAGGCGCTGGAGAAGAATATTATGAGAGACGGTGTCAAAGGCGGCGCTAAGATCTAATAAAACAAGCGCCGCCGTTTGACGGAAGCCATTCTGCGTAGGGTCTAAGATGTTTGCCCGCAAAAGGTGGTCAGAAAGGACTCTGTTCACATGTGCCTCCACGACTTTCGCCGGCCACGGGAGAAGCGATATCGGGCGGTGGTTCTCTGGTTTAAGAGGATCTAAACCAGGCTTCTTCAAAATGGGCGTAACCACCGCATGCTTCCAATTAACAGGAACCATACCAGTAGAAAGCGAAAGGTTAATCAGGGAGCGCACCGGCAAAAAATCGATAGACAACGGGTCCCTAAAAAGAGCTGGTCTCAACGGATCTGCCAGAGAACCAGACTTAATGTGTTGGGCCAGTTGATTAAAACTCTCAGACGATAGGCAAGGGAGAGTATGCAAGGCCATGTGTTCCTCGGGCCTAAGGGAAGGTCCGACATCCAGTGTGGAAGTGGAAAAAGTACGGCGGATGACTTGGACCTTCTCCACGAAGAAATTCGCCAAGGCCTCACACTGTGCAACCGAACCCAAATCATTAATAGGGGCTTTTTTTGCCATCAGATCTTTGAGAGCCTTAAAGATCGCTTTGGAAGGGTTAAGGCTGTTGCGGAACTCGAAGGAGTAAAAAGCCGCACGCGCTCTGCAGACCGCTCGATGGTAAGATTTGATAGTGGCGAGATATGACACTTTTTTACCAGTGTCATAGGCTTTCCGCCACTCTTTCAGCGCGTCTGCACGCACTCTTTAAAGTACGTAAAGAGCCATCGTACTAGGGTCCCTTGAGCTACATTTGGTCAGAGTCACCGGAATGATAGAATCCAAGGCACGAGTGATCCACTCACAGAAGAGGTTGTAGCCCATTTCCACATTATCAAACGGGCCGAGTGGGTCCTCAGACAGAGTACGGTACAGATCCTCTAATCTGAGTTTGTTCCAGTGTCGCCTCGGGACGACTCTGGCCATGGGTTTAGAGGGAGGCTCGTATAGTTGGCACTGGATCCTGACCAAAAAATGGTCCGTCCAGGCAAGAGGGGTAGGAGTTAAAACCCTAGCCTCTGTGAGGTTGGAAAAGAAGGGGTCCAAAGTATGACCTCCCACGTGAGTGGGGAAGGAAACCCGTTGGGACAGTTGGAAGGCTTCCAGATCGGCCAGAGTACTACTGACAGCCGGGGTGGTCGGACTCTCAAAATGAAGATTCAGGTCCCCTAGAATGGAAAAATTAGCACAGCCCACGGCCAGCATACCTATAGCCTCTGGAAGAGCCTCCCTAAACGCCACGTCACTACCCGGAGGACGGTAGATTACCAAGCCGGAGAAAGAAAACTGGGGGCTAATAGAGATCTGGAAAGAAGCACTTTCGCAGCCCACAATTTTTAAACCTCTCCAGACGCAGGGATAGCAGGATCTGACAGCAAGCGCTATCCCCCCCTCTAGTAGGGCGATTAAGCGTGTACACCGTATATTCAGGTGGAAAAGCCAGGTTGAGGATAGCTGTATCAGCCTCCTGCAGCCAGGTCTCAGTAATACAGAAAATATCGGGTGACTCATCCTTAATCAAGTCGTAGACAGCCTGGTAGTGATTCACCAGCGACCTGACATTAAGGTTCCAAATACTAAGTGTGCGTGGGATACATTTACTCCTGGGTGCTGACAGTTTACCCATAGAGCACGGAAGAGCGGGAGTACAAAGCGCCCACCTACCACATACACATTGGTAAGGGCCACACAATGGGCTCACAGGAACCGCATCACAACTGGCAACCTGCTGTCTAAGGGATAGTAAATCATCTCTAGAGTAGCAGATCAACGCACTCACCGTTCTCCTAGCAGGGCCGAGCTCAGCCATGATCGGCACATCCGGCATGTCCGGCCGCGGACGGGCAGGACTCTGGCAAGACTCAGGCTAAGCGAAGGCGCGCCCGCTGCGCGATACCGCTGCGCTCCGGAGGGAGCATTAAGTAGGTGTCCCTCTGTGGAGCCTGCGCACTAGAGCGCTCTCAGGTAATGGCGCCTGGATAAACAACCCCACTCAAAGATGGCGGCTGAAGAAGTAGAAACCCCACCCCAAGAACCGGACCCGCTCCAAACAGCGGTGAAAGCCGATTACAGTGCGAGTGAGGGGGGCAAGGAATCCCTACTTTAAAAACAGGGTAAGAAAAACGAAAATAATACCAATAGCAAACAGGTAATTTTTAAAACAGCAATTCAGTATAGGAAGCGCGCAGCGCTAAGCGGCGGTATGCTACCTTGTCAAGGCAGACCCCCGATACAGGTCGCCTTAAGTTGGTGTCCCTCTGTGGAGCCTGCGCACTAGAGCTCTCAGGTAATAGCGCCTGGATAAACAACCCCACTCAAAGATGGCGGCTGAAGAAGTAGTAACCCCACCCCAAGAACCGGACCCGCTCCAAACAGCGGTGAAAGCCGATTACAGTGTGAGTGAGGGGGGCAAGGAATGTTGCTTTGTAGTGCCCGGAATTCATTGAGTTTCTGTAAAAAAGCCAAACTATCATTGATGTCAAATGCTTTTTCATTCACCACTGTGCTGCTACAATCGAGGTTGGGTACCCACATTCTCTTCCAAAACAGGACCCTGTATAGAGTACGGCATCCCAGGGAGCTTCTTGGCATGGTATTAGGTGCCCTCTGGACCCCATATAGGTGATTGATCCAACTGCCAGTCGAGCCTGGTACTCTTGCTTTTAAGGATTGCTTTAAGTCCCGGTTTTATTTTCCACAATCGAATTACCCTTGGGATGATACAGAGAGGAGTACCACAATGCCACACCCAAACTTCCCATGGCTTCCTTGTAAGCCCAAGAGCTGAATGCGGGCCATGGTCAGAATGTAATGTGCAAATTGCATATGTTCCTTGGAAAACTCGCAAATCCTTTATAACTGTTCGGGCGTCAGCCAAGTGCTGCGGCTACACCCACGGGAATCTAGAACATGAATCCACTGCCATCAAGATGTAGTTGTAAGCCCCATCAGATTGTAAGGGGTCGCAGTTGTGCAAATAGACACATGCGAGAGGTCTGTCTGAAATCAGTAGTGGTGGACGTGCTAATATGGCACCCTTCATCTGCTGACAGATGTCACAATTAAGGACAAATGCTTTTGTCTGTTTGATAAAACCTGGCCACTAATAGCGTTGTTTCAGTAATGTAAATGTGTTGTACTTGTAAAGCGCACGGCTGCCTCAGCAACGGGGTGTCCCGGCGCTGCACTCATCCTGCTGGGAACCCTTCCTGGCTTTTCCCTGTGAAATGTCCACTCCTGGGCACCCCCAAGGTGAAGCCAGGCATCCCAGCACTGTGGGGTCGTTGTGGAGATTAAGCAAGCTATTGCCCAGAGTTTCAGCGTGGGACCCATGAGTAGAATAGGCACTGAAGCGAGAATTGTCAGGTCCGAGGAAATTGAGCCCAAGTCCTGCCGAGGTGGGAATTGAACCCTGGTCCCGGGCCAAACCTCTGCATCAGGGTCTGCCACTCTAACCATTGAGTCACACTTCTCCACAGTAATGAAACATTTGCAGTAATACCTGCGTGTGCTGAACCCAGACCCTTGTGTGCAGCTAGTATTAAACCTAATCTGCGATCCATGTTTGGTATTACTCTATCCCCCACTCCTGGAATTTGAGCATATAGAATATTTTGTGCATCTAACTTGTAGGAGGACTTGAGTGGAAAATCTTTTGGCAAGGCTGTGCTGTTTTTGCATGAAGCGATGACAGCTACCATTATCCGTTTGTCTATTCTCGCGCGAGAACAAGTGATTGCAGCTATGGCAGCAGTTCTCACTGTCACCTTGGCGGCTTCATCAGTCAATGAATTCCCTTCAACGTGCATGCCAACACGTTGATGACTAAGCATATGAATCACATGAGCCCGTGGCAAACCTTTATCCAGCTCTGCCATTTGTTCCCAAAGCAACTTGTGCTTTATTGAGCAACCTTTTGAATGTTTAAATCCATTCAGGCCCCAATAGTAAAGATATTCAGTGTGTGACTAGACACAATAAAATGAATCTCACGCAATAATTGTGGGGAATTCTTGATCTGTATTTTTTAGTGACAGTACCAGGAGTTCTGCCAGCTGTGCCATGCAATCTCCTAGAGATTGTGTCTGCATATTGCTAGGCCAGAACTTGCTGTCCCGCATACGACCCTTTGCAATCGCACATGCTGCACTGTATTGTTGTTTACTTCCTATGGCTGGCTGAGCTGAACCGTCATTGTAAATTATATATTCATACTGATCTAGAGGCATTATTTAATTTGGGACAGGATATTCTTGTTCGTACTGCAGAAATACTTGTTTTTTTAATGTAGGATCAAATTTGTAGTCTACATCTGTTGGAGTGAGAGAGTTAGCCCATTATATCCATCGTGGATGTAGTGCCTTAATATTAGGGGTGCTTGCTTTTGTAACAGACTCTAAAGTTGGTACCGGAGTTCCGAAAATTATTTGTTTCCCCTGAGCCAGTGCTCTTTCTCTCACTACAGCAGTCTGTACAGCTGGCAGTATAATTTCAGTTGATGGAAAACTAATTTCAGTGTTTGTGTACAAATGTGATTTGTATGCGTTGATACCATTTCGCCTTCATTGAAGGTGAGGTAAGTGTATCCAGATTGACCCGCAAAAACATGGATCACCAAATTTCTAGTGTTTACACGTGTGTGTAAATGCTTGGAAGCTATCATGTCAGCTTGTAGGGAATTAAATATATCTGTGTTTTCCTGTGTTCAATTTTGAACTGAGAAATCAGGTCTGATTAAATCGTAGAACGGTTTTAATTTTTCTGTATAATCCAAAATATATGTTCTGCCAAAATGTAGGAATCCTAAAATGTATTATTAGTTTTTCAGAGTCTTTGGAATTTGGAGCAGCGCACCCTTTTCTAAAAGTTAGCTGCCAGGCTTTTCCCTTCATTTGAGAGCTCATGTCCCAAAAATACGACATTTGGGTAGGCTATTTTTGATTTTTTTAAAGTTAAATTTGTAGCCCTCCAAAATTAACCCCAAAGTGATGTTGTTCACCCTGGCCAAATGATCCAATAATTCATCATCTGTTAGATAAATATCATCTACATAGGGCAATGCCTCCTCATCAAAGGTTTGAAGCAACTCTGTTACTCTTGCTGAGAACGGCCTGGGGCTATTCTTATACCCTTGGGGCAGTCTACAAAATTGACGCTTAGAGCCCAGGGCTGAAAATGCTGTCAAATATCTACTTTCAGGTGCTATATTCTGGCAGAGGAATCCATTTGAGATATCTACTGTTTTTAATTTTTTCCGCACAATGTTATTCATTAATGCGGCACTGTGTGCCTTTTGTAATGCAAATGTCTTTGTGCACGTGTTCAACTGCCTGTAGTCCAAAACTAGATGACATGAATTACCGGGTTTCACTACGGGAAACAAAGGATTAATCATGGAAGAGGTGCAATTCTCTATTACACCTTGCTATTCAAGTTGATCTAAGATCTCCCTGACTTGTGTTTTCGCATCTTGTTTTATTGAGTACTGTCCCTCTGGAGTTGAAGTAGTTTTTACTGGGATTTCATGGTAAGGCGACTCAGTATGCCACCCTACAGGATTGTGGTACAATGCAGGAGCAAGTGCTACCACCCACTCCTGCGCATATGACTATTTTAGTGATTATGGAACGAGGTCAGAGAAAGCTATTAAAATTACTGTTTCTCCTTTTGGGCAATCCATAACAAACTCAGGTGGACAATCTTTTTCCGCCAAATGGGTATCCTATCCAAAACTCAGCTTCTCCCAAAAGAGACCTTTAACTTTCCTGGGTTTGTCCCCCTCTATATGGAGTGTTATTCCGTATAACTGGTGTGGGACACTTACCCTAGTATCGGGTGTCTCCACCGAAATGTTTATTCAACACTGTTGTCACCAGAAATTTCATCCGGCTCTGGCGAGCTATTGTTACTTCTGCTGCACTTCAGAGCCCATTCACCATTCAGAAGTTGAGTCCTCAGTAGCTTGAGCATTCCTTATTTTAAGTACGCTACTTTCTTCTTAAATTGAGGTTTTGATTTTGGTTTATCTTCCTTTATGATATTAAAGTCTGAACTGCGTTGTGTGTCTCTTCACTTTGTTTCGTTTTCAAAACTGTATTCTGGCTGTCCTTCCCTCTGAGTTTTTCGATGAACCCTGAAAGGAACGAGAGGAGCGTGTATCAGTATCTTTATACCTGTCAGGTTTTTTTTGTGTTATCACAATTTCCAAGGTTATACCTCCTTTCGGAGGGCTCCATCTGAGGAGACCTACCCCTTGATTGTGTTCTATTCTGTTTATTTTTAGTTTTTTATCATCCCATTTCTTTTTTTAAGAATCGGATGCTTACTTTGTGCTATGCTTTTCCGGACTACCTATTACTTGTGGTTTTATAGCTCTTGCTCCCAAATTGTCTCCACCTAATTTGGAATATGTATCTTTGTTAATTTTTGGTAATTCTTAGTCCTGTTGTGCAGGAGTGTATTCCCTTAGGCGTTGGCATATAGCCACCGCTGCTGCCTCCCCTTTTATGTTTGCTAACATAATCATAGCTACCTTGGAAAAATTGCCCAATAATTTCATCCCCAAGTTCAGAGCTGGTTCTCAATCTGTATTTGTCTTAATACATCTGGTATCACAGCTATTGAAGGGATACCATGAGTTCTGGTATAGATGGCACTGAAAACTGTACTCCAAGTGGTACAATCCTCTATTGGGGGGATCTATTCCCATTGGCAAGCAAATTGCCAGTATTCTGTGTTTGTCTTGTGGGCCTGTGTGTGAAAACATTGCCTCTAACTGTGCTATTATCTGTGCTATCCAGAATGGCATTTGCTCACGTTAAGTGGGCATTCATTCCATAACTGTGTTCAATGTTTGTGGGGTAATCTTAGTTGCAGTTCCTTGTAGTTGACCTGCTGGGGTAATTTTAGTTGGTTGAAGTGTGAGTGTTCATATAACGAATTGTGACAGATTTCTGTATAGTTTTATTATTTCTTTGTGAAGTGGGCTTAAGTCTGCAATTGGCAATGTATCAACATCTGGATGCAGTGTGTAAGTCGCTAGTACTGGCCAAGTCGCTCCAAATCTGCTGAGCGAACAGAGTCTCACTTTATCTGTGGTGTGTGGGAGGGTTCCTTTAAACCAGTTATATCCTCCAGGTAACTGAGCGGGAACTTCATTGTCCTCGTATGGACAATATTCCTCCGGTGGTTCATCTGGGGGTGTAAGAATGAAATGTATTTGTGTGTGCATCTGCAGGTGGGAATTTAACCCAGGAATAGAATACCTCCGTCCTAAATGACTCGTGTGCCTCAATCATGAATGTTAGTCTCACCTAATGCTCAGACTCCAAACTCTGCTAGTTTTAAAGTAAGTGCATTTCTGACAATTTCTGAAATGTTGATCATACCTTGCTAGTCTCCTTCCTCGGCTGCATTTGCATGTACTGCTGCCACACCGTTATCCTCGAGAGACATTGCTGAAAGAGTTTCAAGGAAAATATGATAAGTTTTTACGCAAAATGTAGGGAACTACCAGGGCTTTAAGTGGGATGAAGAAACTGGTGGTTCTCTCAAAGTGGTGTGGCCAATGTAATTAAGGCCATGGCTTACAAAAACGTAAGCTAAAAATCTGTGATTAGCATAGTGTGCTGCCCACCTTGTATTTTGATGTTTCTGTCATTTCATCCAGATATAGGATACAACAGGTAACCTCATACCTACAATTAGTCAGGACTATTGGCTTTGTCAATGGTTGTTAGTTGCATAAGATAAATATGTATAAACTATGGCTTGTATATAATATTGAAAAAGCTTCCACTTAAAGCCCTGGTGACACCACGAAAATGTTGCTGCTCCCGAGTTTCAAAAAGAGAAGGTAAATCCAGAGAGAAAATGACTCTATTTAACGTATTTGCCTTCCCCTACAACGCTCACCTGGCATGAGGTCATGCTGTAACTTCTCCACTAGTTACAAGTGAGCAGTGTGAGCACGTGCACATCAATGTGCCTGCTGTTACTGCAGCCCGGAAAAAACAGACCGCCTATGCCAGGGCAAAGAACAGAGCCCGATAGAGACCCGTTTCGAGGCCCCCTTTAAAAAACTGCCGGTGCTCAGCACTGGTGAGACCAGACCCACTTAAAGCCCTGGGAACAACAATCCTTCAAGCTTGAAATAAACCTACAGCTAATACATAGGATATACCTATTTAGCTGTGGCGTACTTTTCCCTTCCCACTCCCGATGTTTCTGGATAAATGTGAGTAGGAGTATCTTGAGAAAGTACGACTGAACTACTCAGATTTGATAATTAAATAAGAACTAAACCAATGTTTGCGCCATAGTGTCATGTAGTTCCTACAAATCTATATAGGATCTGCATGTTTAGACAACATAAACTAAGTGATTGGTGTCAGACTGATTCCAGACCCCTCCAGAGGATATGTTAGATTGTTAGTCCAGCTAGGTCACAGTGCCATTATAGGCCCCCCCTTACCAAGGGGCGAATAGCTTCTGCAACTATCGAACATGACAAGCCTGACCCCTCCGGGATCGTGGAATCAGTACAGTACTTTTCGCTCAGTCACTCATGCTCACTTTGTCTCAGAGAGATACAGAGAATAGACAATAGAGACGTTTTCAATAAGTATTTATTGAACCAGTGTAATTCTAGTGTAAAATACGTGTGCTGAAACAACCATAAGACAGAAACAGATATATACGTTTACTAGCATCAACAGAGTAAAGAAAAGGTAGAATTCTAGCATAGTGCTAAAACAATGTATATGTGCAGGCATATGAATACATGACAGTAATAATGTGTACTCCTACGATTCAAGCCCTAGCTAAGTGTACCTAGCATGTATGTAGGTGTATTGACAAGAGTGCCCTTATGATAGAGCCAACCCCATTACCTTATGTGGGAGTGTGAAGGACGCCGTCTTGGTCTCGAGATGGACACCCCGTAAGGGATGTCAGACCACTGCGTGCTGGAGTGTCTCAGTGCAGGAACCTCGGCGTCTTGTGTCAGCATGGATGTCTTTTTCTCCTCTCTTTTGCCCAGTGAAGGTAATGTGCGTATATACCCGAAAGGAATGTTCAGGGGCTCTATCTAGAAGTGTACTATTGATATGTCGGATTTCCCTTCCCTCTGGGACCATGCCTGGGGCCAAAAATGTTATTTACTTTTTTTTTATATAAAACTTTTTATTCATTAGCACCAGCATATCAATCACATTACAGAGGAGAAATAAGAGAATCACAAATTGGCGACAGGGTACATCAAGCAGAGCAAAAAATATAAGTCATATGGAACGTCTAGGGCGAGGGTGGATCTTCCTCAATGGGGGAGAAAGGTGGCTGAAATATATCCCCACAATATGAATTCCACATGCCCCACACACGTACTCACTTCTTAGGGCAGCCATGGGCTATATACACAGTTTTTTCTCTGAACATTGACCAGTCCAGGTCTTTCTCCCAATCGCCTACCTTCGGAGGCCGAGATGCCCCCCACTTCTGAGCAATGTTTCTTTTAGCAAGCATAAGCCCCAGAGTGGCCCATTGTAGCAGGCAGTCATTCAAATCATTTGGTTCCCAGATATTCAACACATATACGAGCATTCAGAGTGAGCTGTGCGGACAGGACAGCGTTAATAACATCATGTACACTACGCCAGTAGGCTTGAATACTAGCACATTCCCAGATTATATGCATGAAGGTGCCTGTTTGGCCTCACCCACATCTACAGTTCCCCTCATCCATTTTCCCCATTCGCACCAATTGGGGACCGGTCACATATACCTTGTGGAGGATTTTGAGCTGAACTAGCTGGAGGCTTGCCGGTATTGCCACGACTCTGGGCGAGGATATGACCTCTTGCCAGTCTTCATCATCTATCTCCATTCCATCCCTGGACCACTTCTCCCGAAGCGACTGGAGGGGTGTTACCGCGCTGCAGATGGGAGCGCAAATTCAGAATTCGCTAACTTGAACTGCTGCTGTAAGGTGGCAAATGATTTAACATCATTTTTATACCATAGGTCACGTATTTGCGAGATTCCCATAGTGGCGTCGCAAGAGTGAGCCTGCGACTCCATCCGAGACATTTGGTAGCAGTGTGCCAGACGTAGACTGTATGTTTGGTGGGACTCCTGAAGGCAAAACGGCGCGCTCCGGAATAGAGGGCTCTATTATAGTTCCCACCCAGTAGGGACCACCTATCCATAGAAAAGCCTGCGTTCCCGGGGAGAGTGCAAGCGCCATGATTTATGGCTGCCAGATGGGCCGCCCAATAATACTTCTTAATGTCGGGGAGGCTAATGCCCCCATCATATCAATTTAGAGTGAGCTTTTTAAGGGCAATACGTGGCTTTCCACTCCAAAGCAAGTCACGTTGGACGCTCCCCACCTCTCTAAAGTCGGTTGCTGTGACCAGGTCTAAGGAATTCTGCAGGGCCTATATAAACCGAGGCAGAGACATCAACCTAAAACGGCCCGCCTTTCCCAGTAGGGAGAGCGGGAGAGATTTCCAGTTTCTTATGTCCTTGCGCAGCCTGGCCTGAGGGTGGGGTGGGTAGAAAAATCCCCAGATATTTAAAACCATCGGAGCACAATTGTATTGGGCATTCCCGCGGTGTGACGCGCGGCTCCCTGGCCAAAACAAACCACAAAGATTTGCCCCAATTGATAGAGTACCTGCCAATTAAGGCTAGAATATCTAAAACCACAGTTAAGGACCATCTTGGAGAGGTCAAGTACAACAGGATATCATCTGTGTAGAGCGAAATGCTGTCTTCCCAATCCGGGGACCAGCGATTGTCCCGGATCAACGGATCCTTACGTACCCATGCCGCCAGTGGTTCCAAGGATAAGGCAAATAGGAGAGCAGACAACGGGTACCCTTGCCGGGTCCCTCGGCCAAGCTCAAAGGTGGCAGATTTTTTCTTGTTGACCACTACTTGGGCCAGTGAGTTGGCATATAGGAGCTGTACCCATCGAATGAAGTTTGGGCCAAACATGAACTTTTCCAGTACTGCCCAGAGATACGCCCATGCAATGGTATCAAAGGACATAGTGGCCTCTAGGGAGACTATAACTGCTGGTTCCAGAATAGAGGCCGCTCTGCCCAGTACCCCATGCACCCTTCGCAGGTTAAGTGCAGTATTGCGATGCAGAATGAAACCCGACTGGTCGGAATGGACTAGATTCTCGATAACTGTGATCAGGTGGTTGGCCAATAGTTTAGCCCAAATCTTGGGTTCCACATTTAGGAGGAAGATCGGTCTGTATGAACCACAATCAGATTTTGGTTTCCCCTCTTTATGAACGGTAATAATGGTGATTGTCCTCTGGTCACAGGCAGGAACCCTGTTTCCCTGGATTCTTCATACATACCCCTAAGATAAGGGTCCAGCCTGTCTGGTTTAAGTTTGTATAATTCAATCAGGAGCCCATTAGGGCCGGAGGTCTTACCTGATCGGATGGACTTTATCGCTTTCGCGATTTCATCATTAGACAAGTCGTTGTCTAAAAAGTCGTGGTCAATTGCCGGGAGGTTGGAAAAGGCAATGTCTGCAAGCATCAGGCGGGAGTACTCAATTGAATAGGGGGCTGCAGACGAGTAAACGGAGCAATAGTGCTCAGCAAATGTGTCTACGATTGCCTGCGGGTCTGTAATAAGGCCACCCCCCTCCCCTCGGAGTTCCGGCACTAGGCGGCTAGCCCATTCCTTCTTGTCCAGCCATGCAAATAGTTTTACGGCCTTGTCACCCATTTCATATATCCGCCCTTGCACAGCTCTACCCAAGGCCTTAGCCTGATCAGTAGCCAGTGCTCTATATTCTTGCTGTTGAAGCTTTAAGTAGTGGAGTTTGTCAGGAGTGACCTCAGATTCCAGATCAGTTTCTAGCTGGCTACGGTCCGCTTCAATGGCCACCATCTCTCTACAGCGGTCTTTCTTGATGTACTGATTGGTTATTCCACAATTGCGTTATTTGATTTACTGTCAGCCCCTAGTACAAGCGCACCCTGTGTGCCCAGGGCTTGTAGATCAAATGCTGCTGGTGGGCTTGCAGCACTGGTTGTACCACCCACAGAAGCAGCTTGTAAAGTATGTCTCAGGCCTGCCATTGCAAGGCCTGTGTGCAGTCTAGCACTGCCATGTCGACTTGGCCAAGTGCACCCACTTGCCAGTCCCTAAACCTTCCCTTTGCTTCATATTAGACACCCCTATGGTAGGCCCAAGGGCAGGGTGCATTGTAAATATAAGGTAGGAGATGCTCTGATGTGTGTAGCATGTTCTAATAGTGACTTACTGCCATTTTCGTTTTTCACTATTGAAGGCTACCTGTTCTCATAGGCCAGAATGGGCAGTGAAGATTTACATTCTTATAATCCTAACTGACTCAGGGAACATGGTAGAAATTCGAATTTAGTATGCCTGAACTCGGAATAATAAAATACATCTTTTAGTAAAGTTTATTTTAATATTCTGTGTTTGCCAATACCACTTTTAGAAAGTAGGTATTTGCTTGCCTAACCATTTGAGCCTGCCTCTGCTGGTTTGTGTATTCCTTGTCTGGGTTTGTGTGTGACAGGGCTGGGGAAATTCCAGGAGACAGTCTGGGACAGCCCAGTGGTGAATAGGGAGATTTACATCCAGATGGGAGGGGGAGAGTGCAGCTGGGACCTGAATAGGGCTGGGCCTTCCCTCTACAATGCTGTCTCCACCCCCTGTGGCTGGTCTGATGTCTCTGCCCTGCACAGTGAAAGGAGAAGAGGAATCTTGTCAACAGAGTGCTCCAGGGCTGTATCTTCCCTCCCCTGTGCTGGCTCCACCTCCTGTGGGGCGGCTGATGTCTCTGTCCTGCACAGTGAAAGGAAGAGGAGAGTCATGTCAACAAAGTGCTCAGGAACTGGTTTGAACTAGTCAGAGGCCTCTCTGCCTTCAGAGAACAAACACACACACACACACACACGCTCTCGCAAACAGACTTACATGCATGCACTCACACACGTACACACACACGTACACACACACGTACATACACACACACGTACACACACGTACACACACACGTACACACACACGTGTACACACGCTCGTACACAGGCTCGTACACACACACACACACACACACACACGTACACACGTACACACGTACGCAAACAAACACAAGCACTCACACACAGACACACCACCACCGTGGAAGTAGAACTAGCGGCAGGCTGAAACACTAAGTACATAATAAATAAAAAACAACAGGTAATCTTAATGACCGGGAATACACAGCCACTCACCAATGTAAACAAACGTTAGCTCAGGATCTGTAACACTGCACGTTCTTCTCTTTGCTCAAGTTTGGCTTGCAACTGTGGGGAGCGGGCAGTGTAGTCGCCAGAGCACTTCCGTCTCATATTCTGGAAGCATAAATCACCCCGCCCTCCCTCTCCCCATTGTTCAGCTCCCATTTCCTCTAAAGTTCAATTCACAGTTTCTGTGTTTTGTGGTCGCCTTTACACAGTGAGTTACAGGCGACACCAAGACACTTTTACGAAGTGACGTATTCCCTCTTAATGAAGAAACACTTGGAATGGAGCATTAATAAACTTAATTAAACGCCTCTTTAGCAGTTGCCTGCTGCGCCTCTTCCCAGCTGAAGGAGTTGTGAAGGTTTGTAAACACATTATTAACATTATCGCATGAATAATGAGCTGCCACGTCACCACTACATGGTAAATTTTAAGGTGCCTCACTCGTAAGTTTGCACAGATTTACATGTAACGTCCTATATTTATACAAAAATAAACGCCCCCTTTCACTCTGGCGTTTCCCTTGCGGGAGCAAGCAGCAGGGCGCATTAATGGCTAACAGATGGCACCGCTGCTCGCTCCTGCGACGAAAACGCCAAACATGCACGCGTTGCAATACAAAGCAATGCAAAACGTGCCTGCATTTAGGCAAAAGTGGTGATCGATTCCTAACGGTCCCCACCTAAGCAGCGCTTGCGCGATGCGTAGGCGAGACCTAAAAATGAGGTGGGGATGTGAACCCCTGGTACCTTCACAAATTAATAGTGGTCTGGGGTGCCCTGGGTGGACACCAGGACACCCCACTTTTTTTTTAATTAAATGGGGCTAGTTGTAGCATGGCCTGGGTGTGGAGCAATGCCGGTTCCTGTTGCATCCACAGTGGGTGCAAGCTGGGGAGCATGCAGAGCTGCATGTGCCCTGAGCCTCCCCTCACACCCTCCAAATCAGGGACTAGCCATGAAGTGCCCTAGTTGGGCACCGGGGCACCTCACTTAAAAAAAAGATTTTTAAGACAATGAGAGATGTTGTTGCATGCCCTGGGTGGGAACCAGGGCTTGCCAATTATTCTTTTTTTTATGCCGATGGGCCTGCGTGCCCCTGGTGCATGCACCCGTGGCCCCCAAAAATAAATAATGGTATGGGGTGCTCCTGGTGGACACCAGGACACCTCACTTTTTAAAATAAATTTGAAGAGTTGTGGCCACTATATATATATTTTTTTAATTACAATGCTGACTCGTGCAGGTAGCTGGCAGGGCCTCGTGTGGCCCTTTTCACATTTTCTTTAACACAGTGGGGGGTCCCTGGTGGGACTAGGACATCCAGAAACAACACTTTTAAAAAATTTAAAAAGTGAATTATAAATGAGCGGCCACAGCCGCTGATTTATTATTCACTGCTCCTTCATTGAGCACCCCAAAATGCCCAGGGAAGGCTATTTCCATATATTTTGTGTTGGGTGATTTCCCCAAAATGGGCAGAGATATCACCAATTTTTTTTATGTTGTGGCGCTGTAGGGCGTTCTGCATCCCCCAGCAAGTCCAGAAAAAACTGTAAGTCTCCTGAGTCATTGAAACCATGACCCAAGGAGAACTTACAACATTTTCAAAAAGTATTTCCCAGGCTGGGGCTTTTGCTCTACAGATGGGCTTGTAGTGCCACCGAGGTGCTGGTGGTATGGTTACAGTTTATGTGATACAGTGTCTCCCAGAACTACAAGGCCATTATCTGGTTGTTTTTATGATGGCATTTTTGGGGTGTAAAATGTTAAAAAGTAAATGTGAGAGAAATAATATATCTCTAACTACTTATTTCACATTTTTCACTCCAAAAATATAATAATAAAAACTATGTAAAAATAAAGACTTAGAGACGTGTTAAAAAAAGTTATTAAATATTTTTGGAGTATTGAATAATAATAAACCTCGTACTGTGTGTATTATTGACCTGTACATTTGATTAAAATGATTGCTAATTTTTGGGAGAAAGATGATAGATCTGATGTTTATATAGGGTTTTAGGTGGAGGAATGGGGTTGGCCTTACTTATGGTAATAAAGTATTACTTCACTTAAAAAAACAACGTATAAAGTAACATTATAGTTAGTGAAATGTTCAGTAACAAATTCACCAGTATTAGTTGTGAGAAAGTGGCCTTGTATATGCTGTCCACTAATTAAAAAGGGCACCCTGTACCAGTCCACACAACCATTATGATGTATGGGGTCAAAGATAATCTTTAGAAAGCTATCCTAGTGGTAGCTGTGGAGAGCAGCCTTCAGGCTTAATCTTGAAGCAATTTAAAGCAGCTGGTTTTACTTGTTTTACCAGAATATCATCTCCTGAATTACTAAATGAAAGGAGAACCACACAGTAGTTATATAAAAATATGTATTTGTTAACATAACACTCTACTAATCTCTACACGAGATTAGAACATAAAGCACACAATACTGAATCAATAGAACATCGTAAGTAGCACAATACAGAGCGGGCTCCAGGGGGAGACGAACCATATACTAAAAAAATGGTATAACAATCACGACTTGATTAGACACAGTGCCTAGAGCATGTAGAATCGCTGGGACGCCAAGGAACCACCAAAGGCAGTGACACCGGGAGCTCATGGAGGACAGGTGCAGTGAGCATAAGTAACTATAACACGTGTCCTAAGATAACTATAACTTGCGCCCTCACCTTGCACTGCCAATTGTTCCAAGTATTACATCACTCATGACATCATTGATATCACAGCAACATTTGCAATAAAATTATTAATGCGAAAACTAAGCATGGTGGAGGTGCGTGTTACTGAACCTGTCTCAGGAGATGGGATCCCTGGGGCTAATGTATGGCTAAGGGAGGGGGCAGTGCTGCCGCAGCCCTCTTTAAATAAGTTATTGACCCTGGGGGATCGGATCCCTGGAGCCTTAGGGAGGCTTGGGGAGGGGGGCTGGGCACCCGTCCTCCTCTTCCTTTAAATGTCAGCCCCAGGTGTTGGGGCCCCAGTGCCTTGTGTAAGGGTGGGGGCCATATGGCCCCCTTCCCCTTATGAAACTATTGGCTCTCGGGGATGGGGTTCCCGGGGCCTCGTGGAGGCTTGTAGAGTGAGGCCATGTGCTGCTTCCCCCTTAAGTAAATGCACTGCCTTTTACTCTCGAGGAAGGGGTTATTTTGAAACGTACAGGAGCCTGCCCTTTTTTTTGCCTGGTAATCTCAGCAAATTAGTTGCAACATTTTAAAAAAACGTTGGTTTCCCAGGCGGGATCGCAGAGGGACCCTACCACCTGGCCTAGGGGTCAGGGTATCCTTACCCTGCTCCCTTTTTTTATGCCTTTCTTAGGACTCTGGACCGAGTCCTAAGATGGCTGCCACCACCTCCTGGTTGAGATGGTAGCAGCCAATCAGATCTCAGCAGAAGATCTGTCATATCTGCGGAGGCTCTGCGTCCCTAGATATACAATTTATTTGAGCATAAGTGCTCAAACTACTGAACGGATTTACAACAAAATGCAAAAAGCACTATTTCTGAATAAGAACTAGCTTTCTGCCGAATTTAGTATTAAACTGTTCATCAGTTTGGACTGCAGCTGTGTTTAAAGTTCCTATGAATAAAATAGATGGGGGAAAAAGCATTTTTGGATGCCTCCTTTTTCTCGGCCCCGGCTTGACCGACCACCTCGAAAATCCATGCACAAACTAGTCAAAACGTAGCCTTTTTTGTAAAGCTTTGTGGAGATTCATTAAATGGCACTAAAGTTAGCAAAGCAAAAAGGCATTTTCTACGGAAACACAATCCTAAGATCCTAAATATAGCTACCCAGTGGTGTGTGTGTGTGTGTCTGTGTGTATTTATGTATGTGTGTATATATATATATATATATATATATCGACTCATACAGTAGTGGCTGCTGCAGATAAAAAATGTAAGGGAGCGGGGGAAAATAATAAAACAAATATTAAAGTACACTTACCTTCCTGATGCCGAGTGCTGCCACTGTGATCCTCTGCTTCCGTTCCTCGCCTTGGTGCTCCTCTGCCTCAGGAACTACAGTTCCCATGAGCACAGGCTCCCCTAAGATCAATTCACTCAACACAGGAGCCTTAGAAGGAAACTGCGAAAGAGACAGGCCGCCCCCCACTCACAACATTACCAACAATAAGGGCCTTCCCTATAATACTATGGGATATATATCCCTAGGTGAATTGTTTCTCTTTTACTATTAACAAACCGAGGGTCAAAGTCACCCTTTAAGCCTGATGCGCTGTTAGTGGTCGCATAACTCTACTACCATATCTCTAAAACCGTGTGTGTGTGTGTGTGTGTGTGTGTGTGTAAGCCTCCCAGTAGGTACTAACTGCTTTCTCCACTCTCCTACTGTGAAAAAAGGGAAGGGGAGGTTGACCGAGCCTCACGGGAGCAACACCCAGGGGGGGATTTTTCAGGCTGGTACTCGCCTGAATCCCCACTTATCATCATCATCAGCGTCTGTCAACCCAAACAGAAAGGGGATAAACGGTGTGCAAAGGAATCAAAAAAACCTTATGTGTAACAAAGTATTGAATGACCCTCTAAATTAAAAAGAGCTGTGCTAAACTGGCAATTGTATCTTTATTCTTTGCTGTTTGCTCGCTCTAATAAAAACCAAAAACCGACATGTTTCATCACCATCACAATACTTTACCGGTGATTTCTTTAGGGTTTTGTTCGGGTCAGCGTATGATTTGCACCTCTGGATTCTCCATTTATTGTACCTGTATTTGGAACAGGAGAACAAACACATACACACACAATGTACTCGCTGTGTCACCTTATGTCCATTGCAACTCTGGTTAAGGGTGCATCAACTTGAAAGCTGACTGTTTCATTCTAAAATCCTGATAACTATCTTCATACTTTACCAGGTGGCCTCTCTTTTCCAGCCTACCGGCCCCCGTAGAAGAATCTGTGTATGGGGGATACCCCTACAGTGTTAGCGAGTCCCATATACCGCCAGCCGGTCGGTCTCTATGGAGGAAAAAGCGCAACAGTGACCCATGTACAAGCCATATTCATATATTTTTCCATGGGTGCTAGCGGTATCGTCGCTTGTTTAATCAGCGCTTAGCGGTCTCTAGTTGTTAAGGAAATGCGGCGTGCTCCTGCACTCACGCTTCTCTTTATGAGCACCCGCCCTCGTAACTACTACAGTTAGATTTGGCCAATCCTTAATTCAGAAAAAGCCGCCATGCATTTTATGTTTCGCGCAGCGGTCGTGCGGCCATCACTGCAAGTTGTGTACCAGTTTGGTACGCTAGGTCTCCCCGCAATGATTAAACCTCCTGCCATGATTTTCTCCTTACCGGGAGTTTGCCGAGGTCTGGCTTCCGCTCACCCTTCGTGTATCTGGACGTCATCAAAGGGCTGGTCTAAATGCTGTTGTTGTGGTGATGTGATCGCTGCGCTGCGTGACGTGCGTGTAAAGCGTGACCCCTTTCACTGTTTATATGGCCCCCATCTTAGAGTGGATAGGGAGTTTATTCACATCCACTCTGCTTCATCTTCTCTGTCAACAATACTATCTCTCAGAGGGGTTGCTGCGACTACTACCCTTATTTTTCGAGGCTCAAATTATAGACACCACGAATGAGCTATGTCCCGTGTTCGGACCAACCTCTCGCTAGAGACCCGACAGATGAGTTGAAAACTACGATACAAACTATGGTCGCAGAGGCACGGGAAAAGAAGTGGCTTACCAGCAAGGAAGCTGAATTTTTGATAAATCCCACCCGAGTGTACCAGCTTTCTACATTGTGCCCAAAATTCATAAGGCACAACGGCCTCCTCCTGGACGGCCGATAGTCTCAGGTATTAATTCCTTACTTGAGCCTTTGTCACAATTTTCCGATTTCTTCTTACGAGAATGTGTGGTTACACAACCCTCCTTTGTGCAGGACACCACTGACATTTTAAGACAGTTACAGTCAGTAACATATGATCCGGCCGAGCAATTCATAGTGACAATTGACATATAGTCACTTTACACAAACATACCCCAGGAAGCGACGCTGGTGGCAGCAGCTCGCTCCCTGGGTGAATGTGAGTGGTTCTACAACACAGCAAGGACCTTCGTGTTGCAATGCATTGAAATAGCATTGACACAGAACTTCTTTGCCTACAAAGAACAACTATTTCTGCAGATATCGGGGACCTCGATGGGGGCAACATTTGCCCCGAGCCTGGCATGTATATATGTTGGGCAGTTTGAAACCAACTATATTTACCATGCATCTAATCTCTTCCAGGGGAACATTGTCCTCTGGAAGAGATATATAGATGAAATCCTATGCATCTGGAGAGGGTCCGCAGAGCGACTAAATCAATTTTTGACCTGGCTTAACAACCTAGATCGATGCCTCAAATTCACATGGGTGGTGGATCGCTATAAGGCGACATACCTAGACCTGGACATAGAGGCGAAAGATAACGGTCTCATGACAACAGTCCATCAAAAGCCCACGGATAAGAACTCATTATTACATTACGAATCGTTCCATCCGAGGGCCTTGCGGGACAACCTGCCAGTCGGGCAATTTATGAGATACCGTAGGAATTGCTCCACAGTGGAAACCTTTTTAGAACAGACTGAGGACTTGACGGACAAACTTGTCGCCAGGGCTTACCCGCAAAGAATTGTTAAACAAGCCAAAAAGCGGGCACTCAACACCCCTAGAGAAGCCCTCTTGGACCAGAGGATCAAAGAACACAAGGAATGTATCCCAGTAGTTACCACCTTTGGCCCCCACTCTACTAAAGTCCGCCAAATAATCCGGAAACACTGGCACTTACTGAGTACCAGCTCTATGCGAATGCCACAACCACGTTTCGCATTTAAGCGATCGTCGAGTTTGAGGGACGGGCTGGTCCATTCACGTTCGCAACCAACACCGACTGAATCTACAGTCCCCCCCGGTCATTACCCTTGTGGGGGTTGTAACGTCTGTGCCCTTACAAAAAAGACTGGCGCGATAGTCAGGACAAATGGGAGGACTTGGCATCTGAATAGTTTTAGTAATTGCAACACACGCAATGTATCTATAGGCTCACGTGCCCATGCGAGTTGCATTACATTGGACTAACAACAAAGAAAATAAAAACCAGAATCCAAGAACATCTCAGTACCTTAAAAACAGCAAAACTCACTACCAAACTGGTGCAACACTTTAGTGATTTGAGACATCAGCCCAGGGACCTTCGCTGGGTGGTAATGGAAAGTGTTAAGGGGGATCAATACAATATGGGCAACAGGTTACTCAGGAAAGAGGCCCGTTGGATTTTTGAAGAGGGAACAGATCAGAAAGGCCTCAACGAAATTATTGAGTGGAATCGTCTGTCATTAATGTAGATGTTTCAACCTGACAGATTACAGTTTCTGGTATACCAGCAGATTGTCAGCCAATCAATGTATCAGAGCAGATGGGCATAGTTGGGCATGCCACTATGTCAGCACAGAAGATCTGCCAATGGGCAGCATTACCGCCTGCTGCAACAATATCGATATACCCCCTAACCACCACCTGAGACATCGGTAACAAAATACGTTGACTGACAGTCTGCGGAGTCTACTGATAGTACAGCACAACCAGAGACTAGTAAATCCGAACACGGGACATAGCTCATTCGTGGTGTCTATAATTTGAGCCTCGAAAAATAAGGGTAGTAGTCGCAGCAACCCCTCTGAGAGATAGTATTGTTGACAGAGAAGATGAAGCAGAGTGGATGTGAATAAACTCCCTATCCACTCTAAGATGGCGGCCATATATACAGTGAAAGGGGTCACGCTTTACACGCACGTCACGCAGCGCAGCGATCACATGACCACAACAACGGCATTTAGACCAGCCCTTTGATGACGTCCAGATACACGAAGGGTGAGCGGAAGCCACACCTCGGCAAACTCCCGGTAAGGAGAAAATCATGGCGGGAGGTTTAATCATTGCGGGGAGACCTAGCGTACTAAACCGGTACACAACTTGCAGTGATGGCCGCGCGACCGCTGCGTGAAACATAAAATGCATGGCGGCTTTCTCTGAATTAAGGATTGGCCAAATCTAACTGTAGTAGTTAAGAGGGCGGGTGCTCATGAAGAGAAGCGTGAGTGCAGGACCACGCCGCATTTCCTTAACAACTAGAGACCGCTAAGCGCTGATTAAACAAGCGACGATACCGCTAGCACCCATGGCAAAATATATGAATATGGCTTGTACACGGGTCACTGTTGCGCTTTTTCCTCCATAGAGACCGACCGGCTGGCGGTATATGGGACTCGCTAACACTGTAGGGGTACCCCCCCATACACAGATTCTTCTACGGGGGCCGGTAGGCTGGAAAAGAGAGGCCACCTGGTAAAGTATGAAGATAGTTATCAGGATTTTAGAATGAAACAGTCAGCTTTCAAGTTGATGCACTCTTAACCAGAGTTGCAATGGACATAAGGTGACACAGCGAGTACATTGTGTGTGTGTATGTGTTTGTTCTCCTGTGCCAAATACAGGTACAATAAATGGAGAATCCAGAGGTGCAAATCATACGCTGACCCGAACAAAACCCTGAAGAAATCACCGGTAAAGTATTGATGGTGATGAAACATGTCGGTTTTTGGTTTTTATTAGAGCGAGCAAACAGCAAAGAATAAAGATACAATTGCCAGTTTAGCACAGCTCTTTTTAATTTAGAGGGTCATTCAATACTTTGTTACACATAAGGTTTTTTTGATTCCTTTGCACACCGTTTATCCCCTTTCTGTTTGGGTTGACAGACACTGATGATGATAAGTGGGGATTCAGGCGAGTACCAGCCTTAAAAATCCCCCCCTGGGTGTTGCTCCCGTGAGGCTCTGTCAACCTCCCCTTCTTTCACAGTAGGAGAGTGGAGAAAGCAGTTAGTACCTACTGGGAGGCTTACACACACACACACGGTTTTAGAGATATGGTAGTAGAGTTATGCGACCACTAACAGCGCATCAGGCTTGAAGGGTGACTTTGACCCTCGGTTTGTTAATAGTAAAAGAGAAACAATTCACCTAGGGATAGATATCCCATAGTATTATAGGGAAGGCCTTTATTGTTGGTAATCCCCTAAAATCAATCCCAGCACTTCTCGAGAAGCTCCGAGATTGGCCTTAGCAGGCTTGTTTTACACTCAAAGGGGACATTGAAGCCTGCCTCCGCTGTTCTCTCCACCTGGCAATGCAGGTTGGGGAGATGTCAGTGCGCATGTCGGTTTGGCCGTCCTGAGGCGGCTGGCCAAACAGACATGTGCACTGACAGCAGTTCCCTGTGCCCAACACTCCTGCTGCTGGCCCTGTCCCCCAAGACTCAGCTGACGTCTCCGGCTCCTACTGGTAAAATAAAATGATAGCAAAGCAGTTTTATTAATTGTTGTTATTATTTTATTATATGTTTTAACCTGCTGCTTCCAGCAGTGGGTTACGTTAACAGAGGAGCCACACCTGTATGTATGTATGTATGTGTGTATGTGTATATGTCTATATATCTATATATATATATATATATATATATATATATATATCTCCGTGGTCGAAGTGGGCGGTATCTGATGCCATACCTTTTTAATTTCATAAAAGCAGTTCCCTTACTTTTTGTGAAAATTCAACCATCCCAGGACGGTTAATTCTGAGAGCTGAAATGCTTCAGTTAAAATGTAAAGTAGGGAGTTTCCTGTGCTGGGATACCGGGGTAGGGTGTTAGACAGCTTTCCAGGGTGCCTCTTAGCCTGGAAGAAATGTGAATATGCTCAACTTGTTAATCTGCAAATGTAAAGGTTGCTTGGAAACCAGTATTGGTTTTAATTGACAGAATCAATAGAAGCTTCCTGATGACACAGATTTATTATTTTCGAGCGGTATTGAAAGAGACTTACCAGCTGAGCTGTGAAGTGTATGTTTTTTTCCAAAAAACAGTTATAAAACAATGCACTATAGACAGTCTAGGACTTACCAATATCTATATTTTTTAACACTTTTTTCAACTTAAACCACTTTGTGCATTTTGTAGCAGACGATCTTATACTGTGCGTAATACAAATTTAAAATAATGACTAACGTATTAACAGTGCTTTGTGTCACAGAATGGGACTTCATAGCTCTAAACATACACAAGTTCCTATTCTTTAGCACCAACGAGGATTTAATTAAGTGGCTCTCAGTTGCAGACACAAACCTCTGCAGCACATTAATTGATAGAGGGTTATTAATGTACAATAGTGCATTTCCCAGTGATTAACTTCAGTTGCATTTATTTTTCATTAATGCTGGGCCTTATTTTATATGTAATTACCTGAAAGTGGAAGACCGAAAAACATGCATGTCAACATTATAGGACAGGGAATTGGGAGGTTTTGAAATAAATCAGGGGAATGTAATTTCCCCATTGACTTCTACTGGAAAAAATGTTATTTCAGGCGGGAGACAGCTAAAATAAAGCAATTTTTGGCTTGAAAAATCGTGACTCTCCCGCCTGAATTCAAATTTGCGAACATACGTGACAAGAATTTTCAATTCTATTAAGGACACGGAGGTGAGGATTATGCTTCTCATTTCTTTACTTCAGAAATCTCAGCGGCCAATCAGATAATAGCAAAAAGAGTTAAAGAGTTAAAGTGAAAAAAACCAGTCCAACAAATGTGAAGAAACGTGAAAAGAAAAGAAGTCTGAGCACTGAAAACAGCAGTCCAACAGCCTGGAAACAGAAGACTTGATGCGTGCATCCGCAGAAAAACTGGAAACTGAAGCTATCCATATGATAGTGTACGGTGGAAGAACACCGAGCCTTATTTGGAATCAGAACCTGAAAAGAAAATACAGAATCGTAATACACCATTCCCTCATAGCATTAAGTACAGTAGAAGGGAGGGAAAACAAGGAATATACATATGCAGTTAGGGCAGATAATATAAACCACCATATGAAATATAGAACTGGGTGGGATAATCCTCGCCTCCGTGTCCTTAATAGAATTGAAAAGTCTTGTCACAGATGTTCCCAAATTTTGAATTCTATGTCTGGACCGGAGGCTCTGATTATGCTGGTTTAAAGCTGTGCCACCACTACAGATGCAATATCCACAATTGGTTTATAATAAAAGGTCTTAAACATAGAGTCAGATGACCAATCAGCTGCCTTCATAATGTCCATTAAACTAGCCCCATAGAAAAAGCCTTGGAAACCATACCTCCACTTGCTGAATGAGCACCAAATTTTGTTACATCAATTCCTGCCTCACACATGAACCATCTTACCCATCTTGCTAATGCAGCCGGGGTCATTGGGTGAAATGGTTTTTGCAGAGCAATCAACAACTGACCATTCATATCTTGTCGAAATTTACCTCACATAGAGTCAGATGACCAATCAGCTGCCTTCATAATGTCCATTAAACTAGCCCCATAGAAAAAGCCTTGGAAGCCATAGCTCCACTTGCTGAATGAGCACCAAATTTTGTTACATCAATTCCTGCCTCACACATGAACCATCTTACCCATCTTGCTAATGCAGCCGGGGTCATTGGGTGAAATGGTTTTTGAAGAGCAATCAACAACTGACCATTCATATCTTGTCGAAATTTACCTCACATAGAGTCAGATGACCAATCAGCTGCCTTCATAATGTCCATTAAACTAGCCCCATAGAAAAAGCCTTGGAAGCCATAGCTCCACTTGCTGAATGAGCACCAAATTTTGTTACATCAATTCCTGCCTCACACATGAACCATCTTACCCATCTTGCTAATGCAGCCGGGGTCATTGGGTGAAATGGTTTTTGCAGAGCAATCAACAACTGACCATTCATATCTTGTCGAAATTTACCTCACATAGAGTCAGATGACCAATCAGCTGCCTTCATAATGTCCATTAAACTAGCCCCATAGAAAAAGCCTTGGAAGCCATAGCTCCACTTGCTGAATGAGCACCAAATTTCGTTACATCAATTCCTGCCTCACACATGAACCATCTTACCCATCTTGCTAATGCAGCCGGGGTCATTGGGTGAAATGGTTTTTGCAGAGCAATCAACAACTGACCATTCATATCTTGTCGAAATTTACCTCACATAGAGTCAGATGACCAATCAGCTGCCTTCATAATGTCCATTAAACTAGCCCCATAGAAAAAGCCTTGGAAGCCATAGCTCCACTTGCTGAATGAGCACCAAATTTTGTTACATCAATTCCTGCCTCACACATGAACCATCTTACCCATCTTGATAATGCAGCCGGGGTCATTGGGTGAAATGGTTTTTGCAGAGCAATCAACAACTGACCATTCATATCTTGTCGAAATTTACCTCACATAGAGTCAGATGACCAATCAGCTGCATTCATAATGTCCATTAAACTAGCCCCATAGAAAAAGCCTTGGAAGCCATAGCTCCACTTGCTGAATGAGCACCAAATTTTGTTACATCAATTCCTGCCTCACACATGAACCATCTTACCCATCTTGCTAATGCAGCCGGGGTCACTGGGTGAAATGGTTTTTGCAGAGCAATCAACAACTGACCATTCATATCTTGTCGAAATTTACCTCATAATCCTTAATACATTGCACTACGCAAAGTTTTGGATTATTAGGAAAACTCTGGTAAGTAATAGAGGCAGTATTACACTCAGTGCGTCTGGAAATAGCAAAAGTGACACCTTCTGGTGAGAATCTATGACCTGCAAGATCCAGAGCATGGATATCAGAAACGCGCTTACAAGAAACCAAACATAACAACATAGTTAATTTTGCAGAAAGTTGTTTACGGGACAGATATTTATTGGAGGGCCAAGTCTTCAAGAATCGTAAAACAGTAGAAACATCCCATAATTCAACATATTTAGGGCAAGGAAGTTTTACCAACCTGATACCCCTGAGTAACTTGCAAACTAAGGGATGCTCACCAGCAGGTTTGTCATTGACTGTTATATGGCCTGCAGAAATGGCAGATCGAAAATGATAAACCGTCCTACAGGCAAGACCGGTAGAAGCAATGGATGCAATAAAATTCACAATCAAAGAGATATCTGGTGAAGTGGGATCCACCTTCTGTTGATTGCACCAACTACACCATTGTTTCCAGGCTGTGGAATAACGTTTGTGTGTGTTGGGAGACCAAGCCTGGCTGATAAATCTGGTAGCGTCTCGCGAAAGGCCTGGGATTTGCCAGCGATCCCCGAAACCCGCCAGGCAACTAGAAGGAGTTGACCCGACTCTATCAGTGGATGCGCGTTGTTCAGAGGGTCCAGCAACAGATTCCAGCGCTGGGGAAGAAGGAGCGGCAGTGCACAAATCCTCTCCAGAAGAACCAGGAACCAAGCCTGAGCCCTCCAAAGAGGAGTGAACAGAATAAATTCCGACTGATAATGTTTCGTGCGTGCCAAGATCCTGGGGATCATCACAAATGGGGGAAAGGCATAACACAGATGAGACGGACGATACTGCAAAAAGGCATCTGTGGCCAGAGCTTCCGGATCCGGGCGCCAACTGAAAAACATTGGAAGTTGCCTGTTGAGGCGAGAGGCAAAAAGATCGATTTGGCACTGACCCCAAAACCGAGTAAGAGACCTGATTGCACGAGGATGAAGTCTCCAATCACTGAAATCTCTGAGATGAAGAGAGTTCCAATCGGCAATCAGATTGTTGCACCCCGGAAGATATACCGCAATCACTGTGATTCTTCTTTGAAGATAAAAGTGCCAGAAATCCTTGGCGATTTCTGCTAGAATCCTGGATTTCGTCCACCCTAATTTGTTGACATACCGTACCGCTGACACATTGTCCATGTGGAGAAGAATGCGACAGTTCGTCATGCGTAGTGAAAGACAACGAATCGCAAATGAACCTGACAGAAGCTCCAGACAATTGATATGGAGAGACAATTCTTCCTGGGACCACTGGCCCACCATAGTTACTTGACCGCAACAGGCTCCCCATCCCCACCGACTGGCGCCAGACTCTATCACCACTTCCGGAGACACGCAGAACAGGGCTTGACCATTCCAAGACTTCATGTGTTCTAACCACCACAACATCTCCCACCTCGACTCCTCCGAAAGAGGAATCTGATGTGAATATTTGAGGCCTTTCTGGAGATGGCGGATTTTGAGTCGCTGAAGTGCTCGGTAATGGAGAGGCCCCGGGAATATTGCTTGGATCTAGGAAGATAGCAGGCTGACTATCCGGGCTACAGATCTCAATGATACAATCTGTTTGTGTAAAATCAATCTCAATTCCCTCTTGATAGATCTGATCTTCTGATTGGGTAAGAGGAGCTGGCAACTGAGGGAATTGATCTGGAAACCCAGGAACTCTATCGATTGAGACGGGACAAAAACTGACTTTTGTGGATTCACAAAAAATCCGAGAGACTGTAAAAGATCTATTGACCACTCCAAATGAGTCATTAAGTGACGAGGGCAATGAGCCATGATGATAATGTCGTCCAAGTAAATTATTAGACAAACACCCTGAGGTCTCAGAGATTCCACGACAGGCCTCAGACGTTTCGTGAAGCACCAAGGTGCCGACGAGAGGAGAAAGGGAGAACCTTGTACTCGAACCAGACTTCCTGCCATTGGAATTGCAGAAACCGACGATGAAGACTGTAAATGGGGATTGATAGATACGCATCCTTCAGATCTAGACGGACCATCCAGTCCCCTTCCTGAAGAAGATCCCGAAGAAGATGGATGCCCTCCATCTTGAAGTGTCGATAAACGACCCAACCATTGAAGTCCTTGAGGTTGAGAACTAGTCCGGATCCACCCTCTTTCTTTTGAACCAGAAAGACGTTGCTCATGAAGCCCTGAAGATGAAGAGTGGTCTGAATTATGGCCCCTTTTTTCAGAAGAAAATGTATTTCTGAGGAAATGACAGCCTGATCCCGAAGGGAAAACAATAGGGGCGATGGAGGAAGAGTCTGAATGGGAAAACTGAAGAACTCTATCTTGTAACCCTTCACAGTGTCTAACACCCATGCATCACTCGAGATCTGTTGCCAACTGGGGAGAAAAAATTTAATTCTGCCCCCAACAAAACTTCCGAAGCTGTGATCAAGCTCACCTGCTGCTGAGGAATCGTGATGTCCTCCTTGAAGTCCATCATAACGTCCCTTCCTGAACTTGTTGCAGGCTCTGCGAGTGGAATAGAAGGAGGAATTGTTGTTATAGCCGGAGTCTTGATAACCTCTACAATGGGACTGAGAACCATGCTGGATGCCCTGGTTATGTCCGCGGCCAAACGATCGTCCCCTATATCATCCGGCCCGTCCAAAAACCGGGCGAAAAGCTTGATGAAGGGAGGTCTGAGCTTTATCAAGACCACTGAAAGTGGCAACAAATTTGATCAGTTCTTTGAGAAATGGCTGACCAAATAGTAAACCCCGAGCCAAGAGCCCCCAGACTCAGAAGAGGACAATTCTGCCAATTTTGGATCCCACTTCAAAAGAATAGAACGCCTGCGATCACAAGACATTGCACAATTGGCGTTACCTAAATGACAGATGGCTCTCTGAGCCCACCCAATCAACTCATCTGTATCAATGGCAGAGGCGGACTCCTTAGCCCGAAAACCCAGCTCCAAATTTTTTGTGAGGGGACCAAGCAAGTTTAACAACTTGTCCTGACAAGAACGCCACGCTCTAGCAATTCCATTTTTGGGGACCTTAAGCGTACTTCTTGAGATACGTCATTAAAGAGGGATCTACCTCAGACGTGTCAGCCAATTTATCAGCTAGGTCTGGCCGAGGACATTCAGAACGCAGACGGGTCCGCACATCTTTGTCAAAAGGTTGGCTAATATGGGACTGGACATAATCCGCTACCTCCGCGGATGGGTGCCAAGAAGTTGAATTAGGATGCACAATTTCTTTAGGGTCAAAAGTAAGGAGTTGTGGGTGTGTAGGTGCATCAACAAAATGCTCCTTACGAGCCTTTTTAGCAGGAGGAGGAGAAATGCCATGGTCAGAAGAAGTGTCAGAAGAAGTGTCCCCATCGTCCGGCTGGCGAGAATGAGAAACCGGAACATCTTTGGAAGAATGACCATAGGAATGGTCATTCGAGCGAGCCTTGCCAACTTCGCAAAATCCGACTTATGAGGATTTGCAGCATTTGTAGCGTACGAGGAAGAACGACTAGAAGAAGAAGGCAGCCAGCTCTGTTGTAATGCATACGAACACAGATGGCGTTTTAAAGGCTCAATAGCGCGAACCAGGGCCTTATTAACAGAATGTTGGACACCCACATAAAGTGCCTCAACCAACTCCTGCTCCATGGACCCAGAGGCCCCTTCATCATAGTAATATCCTTCCTCATCGTAATATTCATCCATAGTAACACTAGAAATGTAAATAATGCCCATAGGAGGAAGTGTAACACTGTAATTAAGTGAATTGCCACAGGCAAAATAAGGAGGAATGGATATAACCCCAGGCAAGCCAACAACACAGATACAAAGTAACTGTGAATTGATACAATTAAGCGTGGAGGGAGGGCTTGCCAAGATCCACTCTAGGCAATGCCTATGCGCAATTATACAGCCCAAAGTCGTAAAATGAGACCTTTCTACGTAGGTTAGGGCTGCGACAGGCTTGTGGGCAATAGAGCAGCGACAGCGCTGCTCCCACGCTAAGGAAATGTGTAATACCGGCAAATACGCCAGAAAAAACAAAGAAAAGGGCCACCGCGCATGCACGGTAACGACTGCCTGTTGCAATAGAACGAGGACAGCGTGTTAATAGTACGCGCGTCCTGTAGCCCTGCACTCCCGCTCCAATGGGCGCCAAGCGCCCGAACCAGGGAGGTGACACATGCTCCCAAAAAGCAAATAAAGCGGAAAATCCAGAGCGCTGAAATCAAAGAAGCGCAATGCGCTGCAAACGCCAATCAGCGAACAAGGAAGCTAAAAGCAAACAAAGCAATCAATTAACGCGCCAAGAATAAAATTCAAACAAAGCAGGATACAATGTAAGTACAATGAGAGAGCACTTAAAGGGCTGCGGAGCACTTAACTGGCTGCGGAGCAGCAAAGAAAGAGGATATGGTATTCTCTCATGGATCTTATATATATAGGGGGTTCTCTATGGTTGTCATGTGATACCCAGAGTGTGTTCATGGGTATTGTAGTGTTATTTTTTTTTTACTATTATCAGATTGGCTTCTGAGATTTCTGAAGTAAAGAAATGAGAAGCATAATCGGAGCCTCCGGTCCTGACATAGACCCTTGTCTATTGGCATGTCTGGAAAATAGTTACAGATTACTTTCCTTTTTACTCACGCCTTAGACCCCGCCTCTAAGCTCACTTACCTGGCGAACTTTGCGCAAAGCACCACAGATCCCATACTTTTTTAATGCACTTTCGACCACTACAATAGATCTATTGATGTATCTATCTATCAATATATATATATATATATATATATATATATATATACAGCCCTGCCAAGTGTCACACATCCAGTGTGACACTAACGCATTTTAAGTTTCATTCCCGCATTCCCGCATGTGAAATGATTGTCACGCAAATCAGGGTACTTAAAAGCTGAGCGTATTACCGGTATTTGTGGTTTGTAGAGTCTGATATTAGTTAGGTTACACAAACACAAAGCAGACTGGGCACAGCAGCCTATGCGAAGTCTGCTATGTTTTGATGGTTCATCCTGATTGGACGGTGTTTTGATGTATTACCTAGTAGGTAGGCTGACCTGCCAACCTCCCCCGGCAATTGGTCCTTATAGGACGCACGTGCGTGCGTGCAGCCGTACAATGGTATATTCCCCGCTCAGCGCGGGATTCCTGATAGATCAGATGACGTTATGAGATCGGCCTCACTCTCGTGTGAGTGGTTGTGGGGGGGAAGGCTGCACAGCACTGGTAATGGCAGTGCGCATCTCAGAGGTCAATCATTTAATTGAAATAAAATAAAAAGGCAAATCCCCGCCACCGCGACCGGCAGAACCCCACAGACCGCAGTGGCCGCTGCCTGGAACCTTCATCTACTGCTCAGACTGAGAGTCGGTCTGAATCTTGCCCGGGCGGCTGGTTTTGGATGCGGGAGTCGTTGCGGCCATGAGGCGGCCGAAATCGAATTGATGCTCCACTTGCAAAAAAAAGTGAGTGAGTCAGTGTGCTTAATCCTTGGACAGAGTGCAATGTGATAAAATGAGGGGAAGGGCGGCCTTCAGATGGACGCCAAGGAGCAGGGATCGCAGAGAGGGGCACATGACGTCCACTGTATATTCATATGGAGGGACGGGCACTGGCATACAGATGGGGCATCAGTCGTCACGCGACCGGGACCCAGCCCACTCAGCCGCGGTGCCACCAGCCGGGATCAGCTGACCAGTAACATGATGATCAGTGCCTGATAAAAGCAGGTAATGTATTAACTAAAAATCATCAATTACATATAAGTTGCTTTTCCACTCGTGAGCTATGTGCACTTTCATTTCTGCTGCTTTCCGATGTTTCTTTCCTCCCTCAGCCTGTGCCCCAGCCCGGGCCCCCAATAATTGTTGCAGTCGCCTGGCAATGCTAAAACTCTCCTTCAACACGTCCCCCGTGTCCGGAGAGGCTGAGCAGGTGATGTTTAGGTCAGGCCCGCCTCTCACAAACACGGCTAAGAAGGGACTGCGAATCTGGCAATTTTTAACACAATCCATACAGGTTTGAAGTTCGCTAATTCACAAAAAGGTTCTAATAATTACACAAAATACAAATATGCATGCCACTGACCAGTTTTCCATTCAGAGGTCTTCAAAAGCGTTGCGACTAGGGAGAGACTGACTTTTATACTGTACAGCAGCTGAGAGTGCATGCTGCCGGCTGAGCCAATGAGTGTAGCACACAGAGAGACACACTTCTCTTTTTCCCTTACCTAGGTTGTGCAGTGTAGTGTTATGACATTACTAGAGAAAATGTAAGTCGTTATTAAATAATTGCTACCACAGGGATTTATAACAGCAGAGATGTCCTATAACCCTGTTAAAAGACTTGAATGTACCAATGATACATTGCATATTTCCCAAATTACGATCAGTTTACGATCTATGATTTGTAGCAGTTTTAAGATTTTCTTAGTTTCTACTTGCTCAAATGAGTGTCATTTCTGAAATGTACATGTTTCCCTCATCTTTACTGCCTGCTTTTGCTCGTGAGAAAGTGTCACTCATAGTAGTTAAAATGTCACTCATAATTACACTGAAATTATAAAAATGTCACACATAGCAATCTGAAACCTTGGCAGCTATGTATATATATATATATATATATATATATATATATATATATATATATATATATATATATATATATATATATATATATATATATATATATATATATATATATATATATATATATATATATATATATATATCTCCCCCAACTTGGCTCAGCTTGGTTGACCCCTGGCGCTCTGTCACCGGTGCGTGTTCCTCGGCAGAGCCCCGCCGAATTCAATTTCCAAAAATACCCTCGCAGGCAATGAGCACGCACTCGAGAGAATCTTTTCTTTTCAATTCTTTATTGCACCAAAGTTCTTGCAGTTAGCTACCAACGCGTTTCACCGCCTACAGACTGCTTGATCAAGCCGTCTGTAGGCGGTGAAACGCGTTGGTAGCTAACTGCAAGAACTTTGGTGCAATAAAGAATTGAAAAGAAAAGATTCTCTCGAGTGCGTGCTCATTGCCTGCGAGGGTATTTTTGGAAAAAAAATATATATATATATATCATATCTAGAGAGATAGTAGCGAGCGCATTCAGTCCTATTTTTATGTCCAAGGCCGTCCCATTTTTCTTTAACGGTTTGATTAAACTGGTCACTCTGTCTCTGTTCGCTGACTCGGCGTTTTCTATATCTGATGTCTCAAACGTTCCTTCCGCGGGCTGACTGGTGCCAATTTCCATATTGGCGTTCTTTCGCTCACCTATGTTAGAGCCTTAATAATAATCCCAATTCAAAGATGGCCGCCATGTAACGTACATAGAGCGTTACAAGTTGTGTTCGTTTTTTTCCCTCTGGAGTCCTTTATCTCTTTTCTTGTACTGGCCTTCTTCGTGCCTGTTTGGTGCGTTCCTATGGAAACGGACGATACCATTTAGCATGTAAGGGGAGCGTGAAGGTGCTATACAAGATTAGAGGGCTTCGGTGAGAGACGTTGGTGCCTTGCGGAACTATAATAAGTGTGGGTAGGGCGGGGGCATAAATCACTCTTGAACTCTGATTTTCCAGCTTCGTCCTGAAGCTGATCAATTGAATCAGCGCAGTGTGTTGGAACTTCAATACTCCACTTCACGCAGACGCAAACTGTTGCTCACAACGACACAGGCCATCCAGAGGCTAGGCACAGACAGTACATCACCTTCCTATCCACAGGTAAGGCACAACCAGATTGTGGCAAAACCATTTCCAATAGAGGTGGCTGCCTCATTCAGTCCGCCTTTCCTTTCAATTTAGTTGGATCAGCTCGTGGAACAGTGCACGTGTGGTAGGCTTTTGTATTTATAAAGAGTGCCATTAATGTGTATGCATCGGGCCATTTAGTCACTTATTCTAGCATTTATACATGCAGTTAGTGTGTTCCGCCTTCCACATCTATGTTCATAAACGTCCATCCAAAGATCTATCAGTTTCTTCTTTTGCTTCTGGTATTGTCTCTCTGCATTATACCAAGTCCCAATTCGCCTGATTCTGAAAAGCTTTATAGCAACCCCCGGCATTCCAGCAAGCTGCCAACTAGTACTGCATTTGCCATTATAATAGTTACGGGTTTGGCCCCTTCCCATTCTTCTGATTATTTCTAATACATATATGAATACATTTGGCTAAAATAATAGGTCGCCTGTGGTTTGGTGGAAACTTTTTTTTGTTTATCTATTTATTTATTTTATTTTAAAGGTTTTTATATAGCGCTGGCTAGACCCGGAGGTATCATAGCGCTTTACATGAGCATCAGATCATAGTTACAGGTTACATCGTTACAAAGGTTACACAGTTATTAGAGCATGGCAACATAGTTACTTGTAAGGTCGAGATAAAACAAGCACAAATACGTAAGGGGAAAAGCAGGCAAGGGGAAAGATTCAGGGTAGGAGCTGGGGAAGTAGACAGGTAATGAAGGCAGGAAAGAGAAGGGGAGGGTGAAGGACACAGCATGGAAAGAGGAGGGGAAGGGCGACGGGGACACAAACCGGCAGACGAGTCAAAGCAACATCCAAAGTCCAGTAAGCTGTGATCCCGGGGGAAGTGGTATCGATTCTCTATCTCTGTTGCAGGAGGCTCCCTTTACGCAGTGGACTCTCTCAGAGGAGTCTCTGAGACTCCAAGGCCTACATACTGGATCCTTCCCCAAAAAGGGGAGAGGGAGTGCTTTGGCAAGGGGTGCCATACCATACCTCAGCTGTGAGTGGCTCCCTTGGCGCAGTGGACTCTCTCAGAGCGTTTGCTGCGACTCCAGAGTATAAATATTGGATCTTTCCCCAACAAGGGGAGAAGGAGTGCTTAGTCAAAAGGGCACAACGGATAGGGGGCTAGGCATGTTTAGAGATTCAGGGGAGAGGGGATAGGAGCTAGGGAATTAGATAAAGAGAGAAAGGTTACTAAATGGGAACATATTTAAATAATAAGTTATTATATAGCGCTGGCTAGACCCGAAGGAAACATAGCGCTTTACATGAGGAGCAATAATGTTGCAATTTACATCAGTTAAAAGTTACATATGTATCAAGGAAAGTATTTAAAGAACGTAGGGGACAAGGTGAATGGCTCAAGGAAGGGTAAGGGGATAGGGTAAAGGGGTAGGAGGAAAATAGGACATAGAGACGAGGGGAAAATCTGCCGACGGTCCGGCTTGGTAGGTGATGGCAGGGGGAGGGGGGGGGGGGAGTCCACAACCCATCCCCTCTTTAGCTATATGGTAGCTCCACCGGGCATCAGCCAAATCGCTTGGTCTCTACAGTCTGGGTTAACCCCTTCGACGCTCATGACGAGCTGGGCTCGTCATGCAGTAGCCTCCTGCTACGCTCATGACGAGCCCAGCTCGTCATGAATGTGCGAGGATCGCGAAATCCCAGCACAGCAGGGGAATTCCCATAGCATCCAAGAGGTTAAGTTCCGCAGGTTCCAAGTCCTGATGTGTAAGCAGGTTAGGGGATAGGTTCAAGGTCTGGTCAATGTCCAATTGTTGTCCCAGGGAAGTAAAACAACGTGGAGGGGACCACTATGGAAGCCATCTTGGGGTCAGGCATGGGACTGTACTGTACACTGGTGGCCATCTTAGGGTCAGGCATCTGGCAGTTAGAGTCAATATCCAGGACAGTGGCAGCCAGAGAATAACAAGTCCAGCGGGAACACACACCATCACACGCACAGACATGCACAAGCACTTACAAAATGTGAGCACACACTCTCATATGCGTACAAACGCACACACAGAAGCACATATACAGAAACATCCAAAAACGCAAGCACACATAAAATCCCATGCTCTAGTACAAAAAAACCCAAGTACATGCACACGCAAACATCATCACATGCAAAGACAAGCATAGGCACACACAAATGCGCTCACACTCTCATATACGCACAGACGCACACACACACACAAGCACACATACAGAAACTACCAAAAAACACAGGCACACATACAATCACATGCTCCAGAGCAAAAATACTCAAGGACGTACACACAGGTACATGCACACACACCATCACACGCACAGACATGCACAAGCACACACAAATGTGTGCACACACTCATTCTCGAACAGAGGGCGCACACAAGCAAGCATACAGAAACATCCACACGCACACAAACCAAAGATGGTTGGACAGAGAACGTTATTAGTGAAAATTAGTCAGTGAATAGAAACATCTGAGATGACAGGCATCCAGGTAGGCAGGCAATATTTGCAGTAACCGCAGTATCAGCAGACGAATAGATGCCCAGATATGACAGGCCAGACAGTTTCAACAGTCTCAGGCAGGCAGGGTGGAAATATCAGCAGTATCAGCAATATCAGTATCAACAATACCAGGCAGACAGGCAGGGAGTATTAGTAGTGTCAGCAATATCAGTATCAGCAATACTAGGCAGCACCAGGCAGCATCAGCAGTATCGGCAGTATCAACAGTAATAGCAGTGTGGTGAGTGAAGGTATTGGCAGGCTTTATCAGGTGGATACTAGAAGGTATTGACAGTCACTGGTGTTGACAGGCAGTGGTGTGTGAAGATATTAGCAGGCACTGATGTGAAGTCTATAGAGTTAGTGTATTTAGTGGCAATTATTGGCAAATATTGGCACACCCTGGCAAATATTGTCAATTAATGAACTGGCCACATGCCTATCACTTGTCTCTGATTTGCCTAGTAAACGTCTTCCATTTTGCACCATCTTCCATGTATCACACAGTCAGCAGATCCCAGGTAGTGGCACGAGCTTCAGCTGCTCCCCATACGGATATCCGTCATATGCGAAGTTAGCAGGCGCCTCCGGAGCACAAAGCCTCAATTGGCAGCCTCGAGCTTAAAGAAACAGTCGCGCTTCCCCTCCCAGGAACGAGGGAGCACCTTCGCCATTTTGGGGTCAGGTATCGCTGCAAGGAGAAAGTCCCAGCCACACGTCATATTTCACTCTATCCCTCCAGCAATGCTAGGAACAATAGCGGGTTGGAATGCAGGCACGCACCACTAGCGGGTTCAGCTGCGTGACAACAGCGCATTACAGGGTAAAAATTTGCGTTCTTATCGGGTTATACCTGCACAATCTCAAGGTCAGGCAGAACGGACTCTGTTGACAGGGCTGACCGCAATTACACCTCCGGATGTGATGTGTTTGAAAACAAAATATTAATAGTATTACAATTAAAGTCTTATTAAATTGAGTTTGTTGAATTATTCAGGGTTCAGTAAATAGAGTGTGTTTTATATAAATTTTGCCAGCAAATAAGCATCATGCTTACCTGCGAGCCCCCCTCTTATGGGATTGGGGAGGAGATGTAAGAGCTCTCTGTATTACTCTGAAAGATCCATTTATTAAGAAAGTGTAGATTACAGCAATACATTTTTTTTACACATTGGTAATGTAGAAAAGTTTCAAAAGATCATTGAGTGATGACTTAAATCCTGCAATACGTAAGGGACCTGATATTTTTCAGGCAAGGATTTAAGGCATTTAATAACTTTTTTCTTCATAACAGTTTCTCCATAATGAGCAAGAGATACTATTTATTTATTTATTTGCGGTATTTATAAAGCGCGACACTCATCCCAGGGGATATCACGGCGCTATGAACCAAGAGGGACTACTGAAGGCATATGCTGAAAGGTTACGTTTTGGGAAAGAGGTGTGTTTTCAGTTTTTTCCGGAACAGAAGGTAGTTTGTGGTGTGTCTTAGGTCGGTAGGTAGGTCATTCCACCTTTTAGCTGCCAGGTAAGAAAAGGCGCGACCGCCTGTTCTGACTTTATAGATTCGTTTGGGTTTGGCTAGAGCTAATTGACTCGACCGTAGATTCCTATTGGGAACATAGAACTCTATTTTCCCTTGAAGAATTGTGGGGCCAGTTTTATGTAGGGCTCTGTGCGCATGGCTGAGCAGTTTGTAGGCAGATCTCTGGCGCATCGGGAGCCAGTGTAGTTTTTTTAGGCATTCCGATGCCGAGTCTCGTTTGCCTTTATTGCAGACCAGTTTGGCCGCCTGATTTTGCAAGACCTGTAGGCGGGAGAATAGTTGTTCATTCATCCCATCGAATAGTGCGTTGCCATAGTTTAGGCGGCTAACCAGTAAGGCCTGTGTGACTGAGCGTCTACAGTCCAAGGGTATCCAGGGAAATATCCTCGCGAGCAGTTTTAATATAGCAAAACCCTTGCCCCAGAGGGAGCGGACATGATCCTTCATGGACATGGCGTCATCCATGATGATTCCCAAATTTCTAGCGTGTTGTTTGGGAGTGGGGGCCAATCCCAGTGAAGGTGGCCACCATGTGGCATCCCACATACGTTTGGCTCCACCGAACAGAAGAATCTCCGATTTGCCAGCGTTCAGTTTTAGACAATGGTTGTGCATCCATTGGGCCATCTCGGAGAGGCAGTCATGTAGCTTTTTTTTGGTTATCTCGGGCCCTTTGTTCATGGCCACCATCAGCTGTGTATCATCTGCGTAAGAGCAGATGCCAATGCCCCACTTCCTTCCAATGTCGGCCAAAGATGAAACATAGACATTGAAAAGAGTGGGGCTCAGTGAGGCCCCCTGAGGGACCCCACAGCTGATGGGGTTGGGTTTTGAGTGGAACTGGCCCATATGCACTGCCTGAGTGCGATTGCTTAAGAAAGATTGGATCCAGTTCAATGCTGTAGATTGAACTCCTTTACTCAGGAGTGTGTTCAGCAGGCAGTCGTGGGATACCGTATCAAACGCCGCTGACAGGTCAAGCAGTATCAGTGCCACTGCTCCACCTTGGTCGGTGGTGGATCTAGTTTTCCCACACTTTTTGGGTGGGCTTTAGGGTTGGGCCTCTCACCACTTTATACTCTTGTCCCAATCTAGTGTAGATTTGGATGCCAATAGGTCCTGCAGAATTTCCACAGATCATCTTGACTCCCTTTACTGCAAGAAACAAGTTGACCAGATAGTGAACCCAATGGTATATTCGGAACAAGGAGGGACATTATTTTACTTTTAGCTTCACATTGTTTTTTTCCCTTAAGATGGACCACCACTATAATAAACTAGAGACATGGACACCCTTAGTTTTCATTTTTGTATTTCACTGACTTTCATTCCAGTCTACACCTCCCAAGCCCCTTCACAACAGGTTTGCTATTGCGAAGCAATCAAAAGAACTCCTGCAAAGAGCTACCTTGAGGGGTCCGTTGGGCATGGCAGCACTGGCCCAAAGAGGTTCTGCCCGATGATGAAGCTTGCCACCAAGTTTGGTAGGTGAGGGCTCTTGCTTCTGAATGTAAATACTACACCAACCGCATCTCCCTGAGGATACACTAATGGTGTTACACTCATAGAAAATATTAGGAACTGCAACCTCCTTGTTTATTAGCTATATACAGGGGAGCGTGCATGCTGGACCTCAACTGCTCCCTGTCCCTCTCTTGTTGATGGTTACTTATTTCGACATAACTGAATAGAAATGCATTGATGTGAGGTTCATTCATTTGATGCCACCTGTTGACACAATTTTTGTTCAGTTCAGACAGTTTACATATTTGTAATGTAGACGTTTTTATTAAGATCCATGTGAATTTGGCACAGTTTGCCCACTTCTAGATGTAATAGATACTTGTGTAAAGCTAACTCCTTATAGATGTCATAGAAATGTGTGTTATGTTTAAGAAAAATCATATTCATAGTATGGCAATGCTATGTTTGATTACATGGAGTCGATTGAATAATATAAGGCAAAGTAAATGAAATATGTTTAAGAAAATGTTGCCTGCTAATAGGATGCTGGCTGTATATGATGCTATCTTTAGCCTACTAATAAGGTGCTGTCCGAAAAAGAGGCTAACGTCCGAATCGTCAATTAAGCACTATTGTTTTCAGTGTTTGACCCCAATGTGAACGCCCTTGGTGACGTACCAAAGGCCTCAGGAATTGGATAGCATATTTATGATAGTGATTACCAATGTTGTTTGCGGTATCCCACCAACACAGACCATGAATCAAATATAAGCTGGGATGAACAGAAACCTACTTTTCCCCCCTAAGTTTTTCCCCTTAAATCAGTTTTTCTTACAATTTTCTCTCTACCTACTTATCTGACGTATTAATAAGATTAATTTTATATGATCCGTAATGTGCCATGAGAGTGGCGCATTCATATAATTTATATCGAAGGAGCGAATTTGATTTCAGGGCACTTGGACCCAGAGGACTGCCACAACCAACCAGCTCCCCCGCCCACAGCCTCCAGCCGCCATATCACTCCTCGCGGCCCCCACTCCGCGGGAGCCGCTCGAAGTGAGCGAATTTGATTTCGGGGCACTTGGACCCAGAGGACTGCCACAACCAACCAGCTCCCGTCCACAGCCTCCAGCCGCCATATCACTCCTCGCGACCCCCGCTTTGCGGGCGCGCGACGGGCGAAGCCCGACTGAGCACGCTCGAGGACGGGACGGGCCCCCCCTCTTTGATTCTCCCTGCAAACTAAATAGTAAGGTCAGTATACTTTTAACTGATATCCAGGACTGCCTCTTAGTCGCTAAACTTTCCTAGTGCAACAAGTTACTGGAGAAATTGTTATTGTAATCGATAAAGGGAATGGCTGCAGCTAGCGTGGGGAACGGGAGAAAGTTGCTTTCTGGAGGAAGTATTGTGGGGACGTTGGACCAGTTTTTAGGGCTCGGACTGACTCCTCCCAGTGAAACTGGGAGGAGTTTCGAGAACTAATGTTAAAGGAGAAAAAAAAGAAGAAGTATCTCCTAGGGCCTTGGTGAGAGGAATTCCACACATTCCTTAGCGTTTACTGTCATCTGGTCAGTGATTCGTCTTCCTTGTGTTTTCGTTTTAATAGGCTTGAAGTGATAGGGTAAATGTAGTTTTGTTCCGCCATTTTGGGCATATTTCGTTCGTGCTCGCGCAAAGAAGTACATAAATTATAATTAGGAGCTGTCAGGGTGCCTCCGTTAGTGAACGGGCGCGTTCACAATTCTGCAGCGCTCAGCACGCAGCTTCCTTGTTGTATTAGCAGCTGCTTAATGTATGTCCGTTTTTCGAGATTATATTTTATCGGTTTTTTGAAGATTACATTTTATCATACTGTGTTGTTTTAAAATCTTGCAATTCAGCCACAGAAAGCAGAGAACCCCACGCGCCTTTATACCTGTAAGCAGACACTCGTCCTCCGTCACTAACCCTCCCAGACCTGAACTCCGTGCTAGTCCCTCCTGCACGGCCCCACCGACGCACCCAGTGTGCCTGAGCCCAGCAGCAAGCAGCCCCCAGCCGTCTATGAGTGGCTCCTTCCAAGCCTAATTTGTCAGATCCCGTTCTGCACAGCTGGGTGGGCAGCCCTCCAACAAATGGCAGCTGATAGCGACAAGCAGCAGGGAGGAGACACAACCCCCTCGGCAAAGCTGCCAGAGGCAAGTAGGCGTGGTATTTAGATGCCCTCTGCCACCCGGCACGGGCACAAATGGAGCTTTTTAAACACTGCTGAAAAGGTGAACGGGGCAAGAAGCCGGACGAACTCCGGATCAAGAATTCCACTGTATCAGCTGCAGCAATTCTACCATACCAGTCACAGTAGTACAATTATATATTGCGCACACTGATTCCACCCAGCTTTGTTCTGCAGAGACCTTGCCCTGATGCCCCAGAAAAATTCTTTAAACAGATTGTTTTCAATTGCGTTTTCCTTTGATTTAATTTTCTGAGTGGTGTGTGAGTGTCGATTACAGACAATTTGCAGAGAAATATGTTTGCTTTAACGTAACATCCATAAAAAAAGGTTATTTTAGATCTAAAACAGAACCACATGTGAGAAATGGGGGGGGGTCACAGAGATTACTTACAGTGATATTATTTCAAGATAATAATTTATTCTGCGTGCGTTGTTCGGGTGCAGGGGGAGGCTCTACGGACAGGAAAACATATTTAGACACAACTAAACAAAATCATGTATTCAGCCACAGAAACCCAAGGGCCCCACACGCCTTCCAAATTGTGAGCAGACACTCGTCCTCCGTCAATAACCTTCCCAGACCTGAACTCTGTGCTAGTCCCTCCTGCACGGCCGCATCCCAGTCCTTTACTTTACTTCAATATTGTTGTTATCTCCTGTATTGGGTATTTACTGGGTATCAGTGCTTCAAATGAAAAAAAAAATGTTGGTGCTTCTCAGAGGTGTGTTTCTTATAATTTATTGCAAAAGCTTTAACAAATTACCTCTAGCCTGGTGTCTGGGTTACACAGTAGAGAACCCACTGGATGAAGTGAACCCTACCCTTCCTGCCTGAGCCTCCTAACACTTACTCCGTACCTGTGAAATACCTCAGCGCTTAAACAATAAATGTACGAGCATTCTGTGCATTTAATCCCACCTGTGCCTTTTTCCTTGGCATCTTAAACCCCAGTGTTGGCCCCATGTTCAGTTTCAATCCTGGGCTCTCCATTGGCTCATTGTGTGATCGCTGTGAGGTTATGCTATCCTCCTCAAACTCTGTACCAGTTGGATTCAAGGTGAGGCGTCTGTAAAAAGTGGCCCCTGTACACTATACGTATGCCAGTGCCACAGAGCCTCTCCGAGGCCCCTTTTTGCCTCATAGGGATGCCATCCAAGGCGTTTGGGCACTTTTGTTGCTTTCCATTCCTTCTTTCCCTTTGTCGACAACCCATGTGTCCTCCGTACAAACCGGAATACAGACCACTCTATAAGCATTAGGTGCTGTTGAGTGCAGAGTGCTGTGTGCTGTTGAGTGAAGAGTGCTGTATGCTGTTGAGTGCAGAGTGCTGTTGGCTGTTGAGTGCAGAGTGCTGTGTGCTGTTGGGTGCAGAGTGCTGTGAGCTGTTCAGTGCAGAGTGCTGTTGAGGGCAGAGTGCTGTTGAGTGCAGAGTGCTCTAGAGTGCAGAGTGCTGTATTGTGCAGAGTGCTGTATTGTGCAGAGTGCTGTATTGTGCAGAGTGCTGTTGAGGGCAGAGTGCTGTTGAGGGCAGAGTGCTGTTGAGGGCAGAGTGCTGTTGAGGGCAGAGTGCTGTTGAGGGAAGAGTGCTGTTGAGGGAAGAGTGCTGTGTGCTGTTGAGTGCAGAGTGCTTTTGAGTGATGTGTGCTGTTGAGTGCAGAGTGCTGTTGAGTGCTGTGTGCTGTTGAGTGCAGAGTGCTGTACAGTGCAGAGTGCTGTACAGTGCAGAGTGCTGTACAGTGCAGAGTGCTGTAGAGGGCAGAGTGCTGTAGAGGGCAGAGTGCTGTAGAGGGCAGAGTGCTGTAGAGGGCAGAGTGCTGTAGAGGGCAGAGTGCTGTAGAGGGCAGAGTGCTGTAGAGGGCAGAGTGCTGTAGAGGGCAGAGTGCTGTAGAGGGCAGAGTGCTGTAGAGGGCAGAGTGCTGTTGAGGGCAGAGTGCTGTTGAGGGCAGAGTGCTGTTGAGGGCAGAGTGCTGTAGAGTGCAGAGTGCTGTGTGCTGTTGAGTGCAGAGTGCTGTGTGCTGTTGAGTGCAGAGTGCTGTTGAGTGCTGTGTGCTGTTGAGTGCAGAGTGTTGAGTGCTGTTGAGTGCAGAGTGCTGTTGAGTGCAGAGTGTTGTGTGCTGTTGAGTGTAGAGTGCTGTTGCGTGCTGTATGCTGTTGAGTGCAGAGTGCTGTTGAGTGCAGAGTGCTGTTGAGTGTATAGTGCTGTTGAGTGCAGAGTGCTGTGTGCTGTTGAGTGCTGTGTGCTGGTGAGTGCAGAGTGCTGTGTGCTGTTGAGTGCTGTGTGCTGGTGAGTGCAGAGTGCTGTGTGCTGTTGAGTGTAGAGTGCTGTTGAGTGCAGACTGCTGTTGAGTGCAGAGTGCTGTTGAGGGCAGAGTGCAGAGTGCTGTTGAGGGCAGAGTGCTGTGTGCAGTTGAGTGCAGATTGTTGTGTGCTGTTGAGTACAGAGTGCTGTTGCGTGCAGAGTGCTGTTGAGGGCAGAGTGCAGAGTGCTGTTGAGGGCAGAGTGCTGTTGAGGGCAGAGTGCTGTGTGCTGTTGAGGGAAGAGTGCAGAGTGCTGTTGAGGGCAGAGTGCTGTGTGCTGTTGAGTGCAGAGTGCTGTGTGCTGTTGAGTGCAGTGAGCTGTGTGCTGTTGAGGGCAGAGTGCTGTGTGCTGTTGAGGCCAGAGTGCTGTGTGCTGTTGAGTGCAGAGTGTTGTTGAGTGCAGAGTGCTATTGAGTGCAGAGTGCTGTTGAGTGCAGAGTGCTGTGTGCTGTTGAGTGCTGTGTGCTGTTGAGTGCTGTGTGCTGTTGAGTGCTGTGTGCTGTTGAGTGCTGTGTGCTGTTGAGTGCAGAGTGCTGTGTGCTGTTGAGTGCTGTGTGCTGTTGAGTGCAGAGTGCTGTTGAGTGCAGAGTGCTGTTGAGTGCAGAGTGCTGTTGAGTGCAGAGTGCTGTTGAGGGCAGAGTGCTGTTGAGTGCAGAGTGCTGTTGAGTGCAGAGTGCTGTTGAGGGCAGAGTGCAGAGTGCTGTTGAGGGCAGAGTGCCGAGTGCTGTTGAGGGCAGAGTGCCGAGTGCTGTTGAGGGCAGAGTGCTGTGTGCTGTTGAGTGCAGAGTGATGTGTGCTGTTGAGGGCAGAGTGCTGTGTGCTGTTGAGGGCAGAGTGCTGTGTGCTGTTGAGTGCATGCTGTTGAGGGCAGAGTGCAGATGCTGTTGAGGGCAGAGTGCTGTGTGCTGTTGAGGCCAGAGTGCTGTGTGCTGTTGAGTGCAGAGTGCTGTGTGCTGTTGAGGGCAGAGTGCTGTTGAGGGCAGAGTGCTGTTGAGGGCAGAGTGCTGTTGAGGGCAGAGTGCTGTTGAGGGCAGAGTGCTGTTGAGGGCAGAGTGCTGTTGAGTGCAGAGTGCTGCGTGCTGTTGAGGGCAGAGTGCTGTGTGCTGTTGAGGGCAGAGTGCTGTGTGCTGTTGAGTGCATGCTGTTGAGGGCAGAGTGCAGAGTGCTGTTGAGGGCAGAGTGATGTGTGCTGTTGAGGGCAGAGTGATGTGTGCTGTTGAGGGCAGAGTGCTGTGTGCTGTTGTGTGCAGAGTGCTGTGCGCTGTTGAGTGCAGAGTGCTGTGCGCTGTTGAGTGCAGAGTGCTGTGTGCTGTTGAGGGCAGAGTGCTGTGTGCTGTTAAGGGCAGAGTGCTGTTGAGGGCAGAGTGCTGTTGAGGGCAGAGTGTTGAGGGCAGAGTGCAGAGTGACTGTTCCAGAGAGAGCAGGGTATGCTTGTGCGCTTACACGGTGCACTGACACACAGGAGCTAAAACAAAGAACAGCTGAACACGTGTCTTGGGAGCTTCATTGAGGCAGCCGGCCCTCTGTGAGGGAAGCAGCAAGGAGGGGACGCCTCAACCAATCAAGCGCAACTACTCACAACCTACTGTACGATTAAAGCACAGGCCAAAGGGCAGAGCTAGGTCTTTTCGCATTACGTAGGGTGAGCAGTGTGTGAGTGTGTAGTGTGAGCAGTGTATGAGCGTGCAGGGTGAGCAGTGTGTGAGTATGCAGGGTTAACAGTGTGTGAGCGTGCAGGGTGAACATTGTGTGAGTGCAGAGTGCTGTTGAGGGCAGAGTGCAGAGTGCTGTTGAGGGCAGAGTGCTGTTGAGGGCAGAGTGCTGCGTGCTGTTGAGTGCAGAGTGCTGTGTGCTGTTGAGTGCAGAGTGCTGTGTGCTGTTGAGGGCAGAGTGTTGTGTGCTGTTGAGTGCATGCTGTTGAGGGCAGAGTGCAGAGTGCTGTTGAGGGCAGAGTGATGTGTGCTATTGAGGGCAGAGTGCTGTGTGCTGTTGAGTGCAGAGTGCTGTGTGCTGTTGAGTGCAGAGTGCTGTGTGCTGTTGAGTGCAGAGTGCTGTGTGCTGTTGAGGGCAGAGTGCTGTGTGCTGTTGAGTGCAGAGTGCTGTGTGCTGTTGAGTGCTGTGTGCTGTTGAGGGCAGAGTGCTGTTGAGGGCAGAGTGCTGTTGAGGGCAGAGTGTTGAGGACAGAGTGCAGAGTGACTGTTCCAGAGAGAGCAGGGTATGCTTGTGCGCTTACACGGTGCACTGACACACAGGAGCTCAAACAAAGAACAGCTGAGCACGTGTCTTGGGAGCTTCATTGAGGCAGCCGGCCCTTTGTGATGGGAGCAGCAAGGAGGGGACGCCTCAACCAATCAAGCGCAACTACTCACAACCTACTGTACGATTAAAGCACAGGCCAAAGGGCAGAGCTAGGTCTTTTCGCATTACGTAGGGTGAGCAGTGTGTGAGTGTGTCGTGTGAGCAGTGTATGAGCGTGCAGGGTGAGCAGTGTGTGAGTATGCAGGGTTAACAGTGTGTAAGCGTGCAGGGTGAACATTGTGTGAGTGCAGAGTGCTGTTGAGGGCAGAGTGCAGAGTGCTGTTGAGGGCAGAGTGATGTGTGCTGTTGAGGGCAGAGTGCCGTGTGCTGTTGAGGGCAGTGTGCTGTGTACTTTTGAGTGCAGAGTGCTGTGTGCTGTTGAGTGCAGAGTGCTGTGTGCTGTTGAGGGCAGAGTGCTGTGTGCTGTTGAGGGCAGAGTGCAGTTGAGGGCAGAGTGCTGTTGAGGGCAGAGTGTGTGTGAGTGTGTAGTGTGAGCAGTGTATGAGCGTGCAGGGTGAGCTGTGTGTGAGTATACAGGGTTAACAGTGTGTGAGCGTGCAGGGTGAACATTGTGTGAGCGTGCAGGGTGAGCAGTGTGTGAGCGTGTAGGGTGAGCAGTGTATGAGTGTGAGCAGTGTGTGAGTGTGTAGGGTGAGCAGTGTGTGAGTGTGTAGGGTGAGCAGTGTGTGAGTGTGAAGGGTGACAGTGTGTGAGTGTGCAGGGTGAGCAGTGTGTGTTTGCAGGGTGAACAGTGTGTGTTTGCAGGGTGAACAGTGTGTGTTTGCAGGGTGAACAGTGTGTGTGTGCAGGGTGAACAGTGTGTATTTGCAGGGTGAACAGTGTGTGTTTGCAGGGTGAACAGTGTGTGTTTGCAGGGTGAACAGTGTGTGAGTGTGCAGGGTGAACAGTGTGTGAGTGTGCAGGGTAAACAGTGTGTGAGTGTGTAGGGTGAACAATTCCAATCCAAACCACATAATTCCACTACACACCACATGCATACACTCCATAACACATGGCTAAAAGACATTGCCATTTACAATGCCATTAGCTCTAACTCAAATAAATCCGAGACCTATTGCATTTCCAATGCTTGTTAATAAGGGCATCATCAGTGCTGCAACGTGAAATTGATTTAACAGAAAAGAGGCTATAAGTGGAGCCGATTTTTGACAAGCGGTCGTCACTGGGTAGACTGGCCAAGGTACCATCACCAGTTTCCCATTCAACGGCCCAGATGTCAGCACCAGTGTCCTCAGTAACGTCCCACGTAACATCACCAGCGGCTCCAATAATGGCTGATAATATGCATGCTGGTTCCTCTGGCGAGGGTAATCAATCCCCAGAACTAGTTGGCAGGTCGCCCAGTCTTACAGCGACGGTATTAACTGACCCATGCAATCTCCCGCAAAGCTCAGGAACAACCAGATCGGGTCTGCCAATTCGGACAGCATCTAGCACCAAATCGGGGACTACTAACCAGGTGCCTGATGCTGTAGTTAAAAGAAAGCGTGGAGGAACCGCATTAACTAACAGAAAAGCAAAAATGCAGAAACATGGCAACCCCGAGAGCAACCAAATCGTAGCTGATCCGGACTTACCACAGCCAACTGTAAACTGGCATTCAGGATATTGATGATACGATTCCTCCCGAGAATGGGGGTGACTTTTGGGCTAAGTTGGAACACATTTTCACGGAGACTTGCCTCCCTATCTATGAAAGACTGAATTCTATTGAACACAGACTTTCTCATCTTGAATCGTTGTGTACTACAGTACAGGGTGTGGAGGGCAAGCGGGGTGTGGATTGTGTTAGCAATGGCCAGGGACTCCCTAGGCTAACAAATGTAGGGTGCCAGCATGTAACCCCGTTGGCAACAAATGTCATAATGGCTTTGCCACCCCCAACTGTTCCACTGGGCGAACACCCTAATACGCTTACTGTTCCTGTTGTACCTAACGTCCTAACAATAGATATGAACAGGGAGGGCTGGGGGGACATGTGGGTTTGTAGGCTTGATCAATTAACAAATATGGCAAAGACCCCTGATGTATGTAAGACTGTGTTACCTCGCTTAGACCTACCACCCGAGTCTATACCCTATGTGGTGGTCTTAGATGGGGTCCCTACCTTGAGCCAGGGAAAAACGGAAGCCTACAGTGAGCTTAAAAACAAATGTATCCACTGGCTAAACTATAATAGGCCTCTCCCTAATCAGGGATCTAGTGAAATTCTATTTGCTAGACGTGTAGACTGGGTGGGGTCCAGGGCGAAAAGTCTACAGGGTGATTGCATTGTCATCAACTTCAGGAACAGGTGGGCTGTTAAGCACATCTGCGATTGGGAGGCAGGCAGGACAGAAACGCAAATAAAATCCCTTCCCCTAACCTATTTCTGTCCGGTTGCCTCTAGTAATCTTTATTCTGAATCTAATAGGAGAAGGCCGGTCGGGGGGGATAAGGAAAATTGGGGTGGAAATGTCCTTCCCGGCAACGCAAACTGGAAGGGATCTCACTATTGTTCCTCGGCACTTGATACGTTTTACCACAATAACAGATTTAGTGTCCTGAATTTAGTAGACTGACGGTCGAGGTGTAGATTGCCCTCACCCACCAAAGTAGATAACAAGAGCCTTCTAGAGGTCAGGGCCGGCTTTCAAGAGATGAAGCGTAACATTCTCCAGTATGTCTTTTTGGGAGGAGAGAACATTTTCATGACAACAAATGGAATCAACAGGGGGATTTCTTCTAGCAGGTGCAGTGGGCTCCCACCAACACCAATAAAGGGGATGGGAAGGAGTCCTACAAAAAAGGTAGGGGCTAGAGGCAGACCACCTAGGAAGAGTGGGGCTAGTTGTGAGACGGGGGAGGGGACGCACACAAAAAAGGCCGACCCACTACCAGGATTAACTAGCTGTAGTATTAATGGGAGGGCTACGGCAGGGGAGGTAAACTGCAACATTAACATTCTTTCCTGGAATGTGGTAGGGATAAAAAACAAACTAATATGCCAATATGCTACTTTCAACATACTAGCAACGACGAGGGGTAGGGGTAGACAATCAGGTGGGCTAAGCATCTGGGTGGGTACGCACCTGGGTGCTAAAGCAGAACAGCTGCAAACAAACTCACTTGATATACAATGTGTTCTCCTAACCCTTTTGTCAAAAAAATACATAGCCCTAATCAATATCTATTCCAGGCCAACCCAGAGCGGGCAAGAGTCTAGTGTTATTGAAGAACTGAGAGAATACATACTGACCCTTGACCAAGAGTACATTGTAATAATAGGGGGCGATTTCAATTGTCAGTTTGAACCCCTCAGTAATATGGGTTTAGATGATCCAGATGCTGAGAACCAGTACTAGAATATTCCGGAACCCCTGATTCCACCGGTTAAAGCATGGACGCCGTTGGTCCTACAAATGAATTCACTCACTCCCTTTCCCTGAGGTCTTGCAACGGGAGACTAAAATCTGATAGTCCTGGCCTATCGACATTTAATAGAGAAGGGCAAACATCCATCATAGACTACATCATGATCGAATCTATATCTTGGGACAGGGTTTTGGATTTTCAGATCCAACAGCGGAAAGACAGTGACCACAACGCTCTGGTAATGACACTTAAGCCAGGGAGCTGGGGCCTGTCAAACTACCAAATAGAGCCCGACCCTGTACAACAACTTCCCCTGCTATTTAATAACAGAAGCAGAGTAAAAGTACCCCATATAGTGGGTTCACCAAACAAGATAGCACACATTTATCAGCAGGCTGTGCCGTATCTTAGTGAAATGGCTGGGGCTGGGATTCTGGGTTTCCAAGTGGGGTGGGACACAAGGCCAGTTGAAATTCACAACCAACTGACCTCCAAAATGTTTGAGGTATTTTTTCCAGAGGGGAGCACCAAGGAAAAACCGGTTCTGACCCTCCCATGGTACAATGCCAATTGTCACAAGAAGAAAAGAGATCTAATTGAAGCTATTAAGGCCAAGGATGAGCCAAGGATTAGGGAACTCTGTTTGCAGTACAAGCAGGTGATCCAACAGGAAAGAAAGATCTGGGAGGCTGACAAATGGGAAGACCTGAGAACAGCTCTACAGTACAAGGATTCGAAATCCTTCTGGGCAATAGTTAGTAATGGGGGGAGGGAGGATAGAACAGCAGTTACCCCTAACATAGTTCCAGCAGCATGGGAAGCCCACTTCGGAACCCTGTATGCATCCTCGGGCAATGACGTTATAGCTCCTACAATCCAAGGCGCCCCCATGAGCATCGATTGGGGGGGGGGGGGAGGGTGCAGGAGATTTCCATTATTGAAGTGGAATCTGCTATCGCCAAGCTTTTACCTAACAAAGCGCCTGGGCTTGACAAACTTCCAGGGGACCTATTTTGGTCAGAACCGAAAATATGGGCCCCCTATCTCTGTGTCCTGTTTAATTCCATCTTAATGGGGATTGACCCGCCAGATACCTGGCGTGGTGCAGAGATAATTCCCATCCACAAAAAAGGCTGCCCCCTGCTACCTTCTAACTACAGGCCTATTAGCCTAATAGACATAGCTCAGAAGCTGATGGGACGAATAATCCTGGAAAGAATCCAGGCCTGGGAAGGGGAAAATGAGATTTTGAGTACTCTCCAGGCCGGATTCAGAATGAGCACGTCAACCATCGACCAGATATGCCGACTCCAGGTCCTCTATTGGAAAACAGTGAGTGTGGAGGGTGGCAGCCTCTACCTCATCTTTGTGGACCTGAGGTCTGCATTCGATCTGGTCCCTAGGGATAAATTGTGGAGAGTTCTCCTCGATCTCGGTATCCCACTATACCTCCTGGATGTGCTAAGAAGGCTCCACGCAGAAACGTTTGCCCAGGTGAGATGCGGGAAACATGGAGAATTGTCAGCCCGTTTCCCGGTACAAAGGGGGGTGCGCCAGGGGTGCGTACTGGCCCCTACCCTCTTTACTTTATTTATTAATGGGCTTATAGATTACTTAATAAGCGTCAAGGACATCGATGCCCCCAAGACTAGCCTCAGGTAGGGTACCGCACTGATGTTCGCGGACGACACTTTGTTGTTGTCCAGGACATCAATGGGCATCCAACGCACCCTGGATGGCTTTGCAGGTTTCTGTGCGCTAAGAGGTCTGGAGATAAATGTATCCAAAACTACATTTATGATCTTTAATCCTCCAAGGCAGACCCGCCCAAACCTAGTATTGAATGGCATACCCCTAGAGAGAGTAAAGACCTTTGAATATCTAGGTATTACTCTCGAGGAACACCTGGGATGGGATGCCCAAGTAGTTAAGTCCACCTTAAAGCTGATTCAAACGGTGGGTGGGTTATCAAAAATGCATAGAGTATCTGTCTACAAGCTTGCCGCTCCAGTCATAGAAATTTACAAAGTACAAGTGAGAGCAGCTACTATATATGGGGCAGAACTTTGGGGGCATTGTAGGCCTACAAGTTTAACCAGGGTCGAACACTCATTCATGAGGAACCTATTAGGATTGCCAGCTAATACCCCATTAGTGCCTCTCAGGCTGGACATAGGGTTACTTCCTGTGGAGGAGGAGGTGGCATTAAGGCCACTTACCTACTGGAGAAGACTTTGGTCTGTCCCAGAATTGGCCTCCTATCGAAATGAGTTCAGGGATGTGTGGGCTGTAATTAGAACTAAGAAAATCCCGTGGCTAACTCACATTAAGGAGCTTTGTGGCAGGATTGGCTTACCAGAGATCTGGGGGTCACCTGAAGTATCATGCCCAGACCTCTCTAGGGCAGATTTGGTATACCAGTATAGGCACCAAAATCTACTGGCTCTTCATGCCAACTCCTCAGCGGGTAGACTGACTTCTTAGTTCCTTCAAATAAAAGAGGAGTACAAAAAGGAGGACTTCTTTGACCTGATCTATCCAGCATCGGCAAGGAAGTTGTACATGCAATTTAGAATGGGTTGTCTGCCGCTCATGTCATTTACTAAATCAAATCAAATCAAATTTAGCTTTATTCGATTTATCTGGAGAAATCATAAAAGCATACAAATACATTTTATACAACAACTTAAAAAGTTTTCCCCAGCGAGACATTTATAAAAAGACTATAAAACAATTTTCCATTTATAAAAAGTCAATGATGAAAATAAAAATATGGCTGGAAGCCTCGTGTTAAAGCGGCTAATAAAGTTTAAACATGTAAAATTTACATCATAGAGTTTCTGTATTTCATCACTGACGTTAAAAAGCGAGAAACAACAAAGATGACATACACCTCATCAAGCAAAAGTAACTTCAGATATGCATCTTTACATGTTCTTATGCCCCACCGTTTAAGCAACGGTAAGAGGAACAATTTTCTTGGGGCAGAATACAGGTTACAGAAGAACATAATGTGAATATTACTTTGGGATGAATGATCATCGCATGGGCAAATTAGATTCGACGAAATCCAATCGTTTTGTTTTGGAAGAGTGACCATGCGGAAGAAAGTGCCTAACCGCAGCCTAGTAAGAAGCATACGAGGATAAGGTGCAGTTTCAATCCTGAGGTACAGTTGTAAACCTTCATTAGGGGTAATTTTTTGGTAACTCAGGGTGGTATTTTTGAGTTTCTCGGTGTCCCATCTGACACTTTCTAGGTGAGTAATTAAAAGTTTTTTGAGCGCTGGCCTAGACAGATGTTCTAGGGACTCTGGGTCATCATAATATTCAGGATGTCCAATTTTTGAGAACATCAGCCGGACGTGGCGTAACCATTTGATTTTGGGTGCCGCATCCAGGTGCAAACAGTCCGTGATGAGTTCTCTATTAAATTGGCATTCCGTAGTGGTCCAGATTTTGTGCCAGAGCAAACACGGTGATAGCTTTATAGTGTCGCTAAGGTATTTAAGGCCAGACTCAATATGGGTAATAAAAGTTGAAGTAAATTTACTCACACCTAGTAAATAACGAATAAAAAGATTCTCACAAGTTTGAAGTGAGGACACATTTTCAAAGCCCCATAGGCCTGCACCATAAGTGACTGTCGCTACACACTTAGCTTGGTAGATCTGTAACATCTCGGCAGTTGGTTTGCCCCCAATTTTGGCTGCAAAGGTTCTCAGGGCCCCAATAGCACGAGTAAAGGCAAGCTTCCTAGCAGATACTGCATGTTTCCAAGCTCCTTTCCTCTCGAATACAACACCCAAATAGCAAAAAGTGTCTGTACTCTCAATTCTTTGCTCGTCAAGATGTATCGAGCATTGTGGCTTTTTGTTTTTTTGGGTGCATGGCATGGAGAAAGTTTTAGAGATGTTCACTTTCAGATTTCTTTTCCCCATGTAGGATGAGAATTCAGTTACCGCTCTTTGCAACCCTACCTTGGTCCTGGACATAATTGCCGCGTCGTCGGCATATAATAGGATGGGTACAGGCCTACCATTAACGGCTGGGTAGTCACTTGGCTGATTTATTAGATGCTCTACAATAGAGTTAATATAAAAACTAAATAGAAGGGGCGCAAGTATGCAGCCTTGCCTGACCCCTCTATTTATGGCAAATTTCTGAGTACATTGCCCCTGGGTCCCGAACCTCACTCTTGCACCGGCATCTCTATACAGTTCCTTAATAAAAACGACAATGGTAGGATCCACCCCAATGTGTTCCAATGTTGACCAGAGCTGCAGATGATCCACACAATCAAATGCTGAGCTAAGGTCAACAAATGTAACAAACAGGTCCCCTTTTTTGGCCTCGGTATATTTGGACATCAATAGAGAGAGATTTAAGCATTGTTCCTGGGTACCCAGTCCCTTTCGGAAGCCGTATTGGAGTTCCGAGATGACCTTTTTTTCTGTCTCCCAGTGCTGAATTCTCTTAAGGACGATCCTTCCTGCGATTTTCATGAGGCCGTCCAGTAAGGATATAGGACGGTAGCAAGCAGGATCGTCCCTGTTTCCCTTTTTAAAAATGGGCACTACAATTGCGTCTGACCAGGTGTTAATTAAGCCGCATTTGTTTCCCATATTTAAAACGTTAGTTAACAGGGGAGCCCAAAATTCAAGATTTGTTTTATAAAGATCCACTGGTGTGTGGTCGGGGCCAGGGGCTTTCCCAGAGGGGCTTTCCTTGATTGCATTTTCAACTTCTGAGGTGGTAAAAACCAGATTAATTGGGTATGGAGATGCTGGGTGGTCACTTAACAGATAATCCTGTGTTTGTTTATTCGCGGATGGGATTACCTTTTGGTAATTCTTGGTGTCCCCCTGGCTGTTGGTGTAAAGTTTGGCATAGTGTTCTACCCAGAGCTCTGCCGTGATTGCTACATCCATGCAGTTGTCCGTATCATTGGTGTTATATACTGATCTTATGACTTTCCAGAAGAGGTTAGTGTCCTTGTTCCTGGCAGCTTCCCCCAAAGCTTCCCAGGCCTCCCTTTTCATCGTTGCTTTCCGATGATAAATTTCCCTCCTGTACTCTCTTCTGGCCTCGGAAATTTGAAGCCTATTTCTCGGAGTGGTGTTTAAAGCTTTCTTCAGGTTCTTTAGGGCGACTGTGCACCTGGAATCAAACCACCCGCCTGCATGTTTCCCCTTCTTTTTGTAGCTCTTGGTTAGATGATTTTTTATGTACAGTTGGATATTAGCAAAAGCTGCCATAATCGCCTTGGGATCAATATCTTCCTCTAAGCAGACAGATATGTCTGCAAAGCAAGATGATATGAAGTTGTGAAAGAAGATCATGGGGTTCAATTTCTCCCACTTTATCACATAGCCATTTATCTTTGTTAAGGTAACCTCTAGTGGATAAAGTGTACCGCTAGATTCCTTGGCTTTCTCATCTGAGAGCCTAAGCCCAAAGGTAATAGGGTAATGATCGCTCATTGGGTCGACCCCTATCTCCCAAAAAGTTAGAAAATTGGGTTTAGTGGGGGATATCAATGCAAAGTCGATTGTCGTTTCACAGCCTCTTCCATTGTATGTTGGGGCAAAGGGAACTGGGGGGGAGCATGCCTGATTAACGAAGGTGAGATCAAAAGAGAATATAATACTGTTTAGGAGAGACCCCAGATTGGTGTGTGAGAAGTGGAGAGGGCCATCCTCCTCATGATCTGTAAGGCCGCACAAACCTAGCTCAGAAGATGGGCAGATGGCACAGTTAAAATCTCCCACCCAGAGAACTGTATGGTCTCCCGTATTTTGATCCCTTACTTTATGGATGTGATTAGACATTTTATTCAAAATCAATTCCATTTCGTTTGCTGGCATGTTATTATAAAAGTTCACCAGTATAATCTTTTGTGTGGTGCCCCATTTAAATGAAAGAATTTGGAAATATTGGTCAGAGTGGAAGTTATATACCTTTATATCCCCTACATTCGAAGTGTATATGCACAAACCCCCTTTATTTCGACCCTGTGGAGAAGGCACAGCGGGTGAGTGAAATGTTCGATACCCCATAATGTGCCTTTCCTCTGCAAGCCAAGTTTCTTGCAGGCAGAGTATACCATGCTTCTGCACGGTCTCCAACCAGGGTGTGTGCATGATCTTTTTGCCCAGGCCTGCTACGTTCCAGGATAACAGTGAGTGCTTTAGTTCTCTAGCTTCCTGGTGTGTTTGTCCCTCGTTCCCCATTACGCCTACCGGGGCTTGGAAATATGCCCTATCTAGATGTTGTGTGGCCCGCACTGATAGGGGGCGATGGAGAGAGCAGGGTTGTTCCACCACCAAATGAGTTGGATTGTTGACATTAAGTGGTGATTTATCACTACTACTGCCATTCATTGAGTGATTTTGGTCGCTCGACCGGGGTGGGAGATCAATGGTTCCCAGTCAATCCACCTGATCTAGGCATTCAAACCTGTTCATAGTGGGTGCTCCTTCCCACCAGCTGTTAGTGGGTTGCCATCCCTGCCCGTGCCCCTTCCCTCTCTGATTGTGGGCTATAGTCCAGGCCCCAGGACACTCTACTACCTGTTTAGGAGGGTAAAAAAAGGTAAGGGGTTTAGTGACAATGGCTTGTTTGGTCGCATATGGATCCCATGTGGTAATGAGATGGGCAGTATGGGGGTCTGCAAATGACACCACGATGCAGTCTCCTGGTATTGATTTATAAGTGCGACCCACCCATGGGACTCTCCTGGCCATTAGGACCCTACCCCTGTTGTTGTGAGGGAGCTGCCTATTAACATTTAGCCAGTGGATCACTTTGTTCTTTAAGGACCACTGGGTTTCCACAGTGTCAGTATCAAGCGGAGGAACCCCAGCCAAGATAACAACGTAGGGGCCGGCCTCAGGAGGGAGGTCAATATAGCCTCCGCGAAAGTTCTGATGATTTTGGTGTAGGTAAGCTCTACGCTCTAAAAGGGGAGTGATAGGGTTGCTTGCCTTCTGGTCAGCTCTGGAAGAAGATTTGGGCTGCACCTTTTTTATGTAGGATTCTTTCTCAGATGTTGGTGGATTAGATGATGGGGGGTCAGCGACCTTTGCAATTGTCCGGGGTTTAGGGATTGGAATAGGTTTGGGTAATGGGGGGGGTAATGATGAGGACAGAATTAAGGGGGCATGGGGTGCCTCCTTAGAGGCTTGGGCCATTTGAGTGCCAGTGTCACCGGCTGGTACAGATTGGATGCCATCATTTATAGCCTGAGGAGCGCCCTCGGTGATTTGAGGATATGTTGCTTCTAGCTGTTTTAGGCTAAGTGTGGCCAGGGATACTAGGGTCTTGTCCATTTCAAGAAGGTGATTCTCAATACGTGACAGCCTGAGTTCAAAAGGTGTCAATAATTGTTTTAAGGTAGCCCAGACTGTTTTGAGAAAGTCATCATCATGACCCGCTTTATCAGTGTCCTTCCCTAGCTCATTTTGCCCTCCCCTTGTTAAGTTATCCCCAGGGACGACAGAATTCTCTAAAACAGGGGCAGTAACAGAGTTAGAATAAGTAAGATTACTATCACCCCCTGCTAACTGAATAGGTGGAGGTGGTATTTGTTTAGGCTCCCCTGTATAAGGCAGGGTTCTTCTGTGATTGAAGAACTGCTGCCTTGCAATTTTTGCTCTCTTGCGAGCATGGACAAGTTTTGCATAATTTTTCTTTTTCAGGCCTTGGCGATGTAGGTTTTTGCTTTTTATTACAGAAAAAGAGGGAGCTGGAATGTCTGTCCAATTGGTAAGATTTCCCTGTTCAGTAGACAATTTGCCCTCACTAGATTTGGAGATCGTGGGTGAAAAAATAAAAGAGGAGTCTAATGATAAGGGAGAGGAGGGAACAGGGGGGTGATGAACGTCAGCGAGAATCAACAGGGGGGGGGGGCATGAAAGCTGTTGGGGGGATACAGCCGACGCAATGTTTCCCAAGGAGGATTTTTTAGAGTTAGTGAATGTTTGGGAGAGTCTGCGGGCAGCATCTAACTCGATAGAAACCCTCTTCTGCATTTTTGTTATTTCGGCATCTATGGCCAAGTTAGTTTTTACTAAAAAATCATCCAAGGTACCATTTGTCTTAGTTAAACCCAGTGCAGTCTTACTGCGACTCCCCCGAGTACACATAATGTATGACAGTTATAATTTCTGTGGAGTACTCACTAGTCTCAGAGTCCTGGTACAATAAGAATGGCTAGAACCAAGGGGGGTGGGCCAGGCCAGTCCTCTTAGGCCTCGAACGGCCTCAAACGGTCCCGCCCTTGTCCCGGGCTTCTCCCGGCGCCCTCCCGCGCGCTCCCGCGCAGCGGGGATGTTAGTTCACTTTTATGCCTATGAGATTAGTGGATGAGGGGGTGGAGCCGGCAGGGAGAGCAGCCCAGGTGGTGACGGGCGCGCGGGGACTCCTGGTCCTTGGAGTCCCCCGCTGGAAGCTCGCAGCCCTGCCGGTCAGCGGGAACGCCCAGCCCCTTGAAGAAAAGTGCAGAGTGACAGCCGCAGCTAACCGCGCAGCGGGACCCGCGAAGCGGGTCCGGCCAGTTGTAGCGGCAGCAGCGGCAGCAGGCAACAGGGTCACAGGAAATCCGAGGTGAGGCTAAAGTCCGTGAAACTTGCCAAGGGAATCAGCTCGCAGGGTTTTCAGCCGGTGCTTAAAACAAGGTAGGGTGGGGGTGGAGCCGGCAGGGAGAGCAGCCCAGGTGGTGACGGGCGCGCGGGGACTCCTGGTCCTTGGAGTCCCCCGCTGGAAGCTCGCAGCCCTGCCGGTCAGCGGGAACGCCCAGCCCCTTGAAGAAAAGTGCAGAGTGACAGCCGCAGCTAACCGCGCAGCGGGACCCGCGAAGCGGGTCCGGCCAGTTGTAGCGGCAGCAGCGGCAGCAGGCAACAGGGTCACAGGAAATCCGAGGTGAGGCTAAAGTCCGTGAAACTTGCCAAGGGAATCAGCTCGCAGGGTTTTCAGCCGGTGCTTAAAACAAGGTAGGGTGGGGGTGGAGCCGGCAGGGAGAGCAGCCCAGGTGGTGACGGGCGCGCGGGGACTCCTGGTCCTTGGAGTCCCCCGCTGGAAGCTCGCAGCCCTGCCGGTCAGCGGGAACGCCCAGCCCCTTGAAGAAAAGTGCAGAGTGACAGCCGCAGCTAACCGCGCAGCGGGACCCGCGAAGCGGGTCCGGCCAGTTGTAGCGGCAGCAGCGGCAGCAGGCAACAGGGTCACAGGAAATCCGAGGTGAGGCTAAAGTCCGTGAAACTTGCCAAGGGAATCAGCTCGCAGGGTTTTCAGCCGGTGCTTAAAACAAGGTAGGGTGGGGGTGGAGCCGGCAGGGAGAGCAGCCCAGGTGGTGACGGGCGCGCGGGGACTCCTGGTCCTTGGAGTCCCCCGCTGGAAGCTCGCAGCCCTGCCGGTCAGCGGGAACGCCCAGCCCCTTGAAGAAAAGTGCAGAGTGACAGCCGCAGCTAACCGCGCAGCGGGACCCGCGAAGCGGGTCCGGCCAGTTGTAGCGGCAGCAGCGGCAGCAGGCAACAGGGTCACAGGAAATCCGAGGTGAGGCTAAAGTCCGTGAAACTTGCCAAGGGAATCAGCTCGCAGGGTTTTCAGCCGGTGCTTAAAACAAGGTAGGGTGGGGGTGGAGCCGGCAGGGAGAGCAGCCCAGGTGGTGACGGGCGCGCGGGGACTCCTGGTCCTTGGAGTCCCCCGCTGGAAGCTCGCAGCCCTGCCGGTCAGCGGGAACGCCCAGCCCCTTGAAGAAAAGTGCAGAGTGACAGCCGCAGCTAACTGCGCAGCGGGACCCGCGAAGCGGGTCCGGCCAGTTGTAGCGGCAGCAGCGGCAGCAGGCAACAGGGTCACAGGAAATCCGAGGTGAGGCTAAAGTCCGTGAAACTTGCCAAGGGAATCAGCTCGCAGGGTTTTCAGCCGGTGCTTAAAACAAGGTAGGGTGGGGGTGGAGCCGGCAGGGAGAGCAGCCCAGGTGGTGACGGGCGCGCGGGGACTCCTGGTCCTTGGAGTCCCCCGCTGGAAGCTCGCAGCCCTGCCGGTCAGCGGGAACGCCCAGCCCCTTGAAGAAAAGTGCAGAGTGACAGCCGCAGCTAACCGCGCAGCGGGACCCGCGAAGCGGGTCCGGCCAGTTGTAGCGGCAGCAGCGGCAGCAGGCAACAGGGTCACAGGAAATCCGAGGTGAGGCTAAAGTCCGTGAAACTTGCCAAGGGAATCAGCTCGCAGGGTTTTCAGCCGGTGCTTAAAACAAGGTAGGGTGGGGGTGGAGCCGGCAGGGAGAGCAGCCCAGGTGGTGACGGGCGCGCGGGGACTCCTGGTCCTTGGAGTCCCCCGCTGGAACCTCGCAGCCCTGCCGGTCAGCGGGAACGCCCAGCCCCTTGAAGAAAAGTGCAGAGTGACAGCCGCAGCTAACCGCGCAGCGGGACCCGCGAAGCGGGTCCGGCCAGTTGTAGCGGCAGCAGCGGCAGCAGGCAACAGGGTCACAGGAAATCCGAGGTGAGGCTAAAGTCCGTGAAACTTGCCAAGGGAATCATTTACTAGCAAATGGGACCCGCACAAAAACAATGAGTGCCCAACGTGCAGACACCACCTTGAAAATGAAATCCATGTCTTCTTTTGTCCTGAATACCAGTCGCTGCGAAATCGCTGGGCGAAACCAATCTGCAGGAATTTGGGTTTTAGAGAACGTGAAAACGCTTACAGAGTATTAAAATACGATACGCACCCTCCTATTGTTTTGCCGTCTCCCTTTTTTAAACGGAATGTGGCTAAAACGTAGAAATCTTTGAATGAAATAGATACCTGATCTATACATTTTATTGAATTATATGTACTCTTCTGATAACCATAGTGAATGATTTAATCTGAATTTTAGATGTGTTGGTTTTATTCTATTCTTGTAAATAGGCGTGTATATATATAATTGTCTGTTACTGATATGTTCTCTGTTATTTATTACTGCAATGTACTGTATTCTGTTTTTTTATGTACTTTTATAGTCCACTGTGACTGAAATAAAGTTATTGAAGAAGAAGAATAAGATTAATATTTTCTGTTTATTAGGCATCATGCAATAATGCCCTGGCTCTTATCAATTGGAAAGATTTCACCTAAGTTCCTGTCTTACGTTTTATAAACCTCTAAAAAGGTCCAGTACCACTCTACTTTTTTTCTGACCATAGGTTTAAAAGATCTAGTATGTGGGTGTGGGAAGGGGGATCTGTCTTTCTTCTTGGTCCTCAGCTATGGAACTCGCTACCTCTGTGCTTGAAATCCATTTCCTTTAATACTGTCTTTAGTCAGCTATTTTTTTATTAGTTGCATGTTTTCTATCTCAAAATGTCTTCGGGTGCATGTTGCATTTCACAAGTTGTTCTTCTATTTAACTCCTTGAAAATTGAACTAGAGGTGAACACATTTTCTCATTATGTAGTTTTATGTGCAAATTCCATGCTCAGAGTTGGTATTGTTATTCTCAGAAAGTAATTTACTGAGGATTGCTCAGACCTCCAACAAACTGAATTACACACTGTATGATGGTCTAGTGAAGCTACAGAAATATGCTGTGAGATTAGTGAAACAGATAGACTAGTTACACAAATTAATCCGGCACACATATTTACCCAGTGTGGAGCAAACCATACTGAATACTCCTTTGTGAGTGATGTACCTTTAAACCATTGATTTTGTTGCAGAAGACTTTGTATTAAACACATTTATGTTAAGCAAGATCTCTTATATTTACTCAAATTAAACTGTTTCAATTAAACACGTTTATGTGTAAATCTTAAAACTACATTCAGTTGCATTGTCACCCTATTGCCAGACAAAGGCTACTTCTATTTCGAGGTATATTGAGGAACTTCTCTCTTCCTGAATGGCTTGGAAAGTACAGGTCTTCTGGAAATCAACCCCCCAAGAATGATACTGTTGTGTCTTATCCTTCCTGGTGCTCTGATTGACAGGCCAGACGTAGTCACTCATGAAGCTTTAGTGAGTCAGCACAACAGAAAAGTTAAAATAATATTAAGGTTGCGACATGTTCAGTGGATTTTTATGTAACTTTCTTTCCAGGCACTAGTTTAATCATTTTTAGGGCAAGCTTTGGCACAGGGCTAGATACTATAACATTTGATGAAGTCTATTGGGGCTATATATATTTTCATTACAACTGCCTTTCTCTGTAGTGCTTATGCCATTTTACTAAATCAGGGCTGCTTTTGCTTTCACATGGATGGACACCTTGTTGGTGAGGGCCTCTTGTACACCATTTTGTAACTCAGTAAGTAAGCAGAGCACTTACAGGCATGCTTGACGTTCTACCTTTTCCTGCACTTTTGAGATGAGATTATCTTAAGATATATTTCTGGTACTAAATGGTTTTTTTTTTTTTCCTAGTATTCAGAGATGTCATCCATAATGAACTACGGGACAACAAAAGCCTATAACATTCCCATCGACCATCTTGATTTCAAGTTCATTGAAACATGCACAGATGTTAAACACTTGGAAAAGATTCTCAGCATATTAAGGTAGACCTTCACTGTTGCTGTTGCTTAGTATTTTAACATTTGTATGTCCTTACTGTTTATGTAAAAGTATGTGATTGATCACCAGATTTTCAGTAATCACACTGCATATTACACAGCTGATATTTTAGCAGAAACATTTGAAGCGTGTGATACATTTGGAAGGTACCTTTTCTGTTAACTATTTGAACATTTCCAAAATGTTTTGAAAACTTTATTTTTTTCCTTCAAACCAGCGGGTTGTGATTCCAGTGGGTTTGGCAGCACTTATTACTGGCTCCTTCTAGGGACCCAATTACAAGTCATAGGAAATAAAAATGTGAAAATTGGTTGTGTCAGTCACACCACTTTCAAACTATCATTTATTTGTTGTGTTCTATAAAGCGTGAACATGACCAACACGGTATCAAAACTCTGTACAACGAGAGAGCTGATGAGGGTTGCAATACAGTCGGAACACCTGATACTTAAGATACACTGTACATAGAATTCAAAGAGTAAGGTATAACATAGTAGGGTACAATATCAAATAGGGAGGAATGAAAATTTCAAAATTGTTCACTTATGGCACCAGTTTTTCCAAAAGTATGACCTTTACTTCCTTCTTGAAAAGCCTGAGTGAGGTAATTGCTCTTGTTGATGGTGGTAGGGAGTATCTAATGTTTAAGGCAGATACAGCAAAAGTGCAGCAGTGAGTTTGATTTTTCCTTTTTTTTAATGTAGCTCTAGTATGAGGGATTTAGCACTTCTAGAATCCCTTCTGTCTCCTGATAGCTTGATCCTATTTGCCAAGTATTTAGGGACCAGAATTCTGTACCACTTTGTGTATTATGCATGCAACCTTCAGTTGGATCCTAGGTTCACTGGGAGCCAGCTGAGGGCTCAGAGTGATGTGGAAAAGCTATCATAACGTTTTGTGCCTGTTTAAAGTCTTGCTGCTGCATTTATTGTAGCTTTCATTGGGGCTAGGCTAGGTTTAGGTAGACCTATGAGGGTGGCATTCGCAATGTCCTGTCTTGAGAGCCCTAGAGATTGCACAGCTGTTTTGAGGTCTTCTAGCGGTATGAAGGGTGGGATCCTTGTTGGAGAGATGCATTTACAATTTTCGTCCATAAAGGAGTGACAAATTGATGGCTTTCTTTCAGTAGGTGGGAGGGAATGGGACAGTCAAATTGTGAGGTAGGTTTAATTGCCTGAATGGTGTTCTCGATTTCCATCTCAGACATGGATCTGAAGTTGTTTCAGAAGTCTCTATTTTTCTTGGAACATTTGGGGTTTGTTGGTCAATATTCTTGTTGTGTACCGTGAGAGTGAGATTGATAGATCCCCTAGGTTAGGTGCTAGCTTGGCAGAGAATAAAGTTGATAATGGTTAAGATTTTATCTTTAAAGAAAGTGGAGAAGGTGTTACAGATGTCAGTTGACCTTTTTTGATGTGTGGGTTTTCCTGATTGTTTTCCTGATTGTTGGTTTATTATGTCAAAGAGTTTTCTGCGCCTGTTCTTCGCTCTCTCTTGTTGAGATCTGCGCACTGTTGTTTTGGCATACAAAATAGGCTTTTTGTAAGAGTTTCAATGCATTCTCAGCTTTTCAAGGTGGGTAATATTTGGCTCTTTCTAGCTTCTTCCAAAGCTTGAAATTAGCTTCCTTTGTCTCTTTGTGCTATCCCTGGCAACTTGACTTTTTATTGAAAAGTAAAATGTTATATCTTTGTGTAGAGAGCTGAGGCTCTCTTCAAAGAACTGAGAATATTTCTAGGCCCTTCATGTTTCTATTAAGAGCCTTTTATCACATTTCCTTTTCAGCTCCATTAGCATAGAGATACCTTTAGGTGTACGCTGTGCTTTCAAATAGTCATTAAAAAATGTATTCCTTAATATGAAAAGATTTGTCTGATGCCCAAAACTGTAGATTAAGTGATTTGCTGCCTGATCTGCCCCGTGGGCAAAGAGACGACAAAAAGAGAGGTAAATGGAATTACAGTAGACTAGCTGAGAAGCTGAGGTAAAGTAACTAATGAAAAGAATGGGGAAGGAAGGGAATTATCTTGTATAGCTACCGAATGTGGAACAGACATGACAAAGATACTTTGGTAATCTGTGTTTCAAGAGATAAGGATTGATAAGAAAGAAGTCTAAATTGTGGACTGCATGTTAAGGCAAGGGAGAGCTGAAATGTTGCCCGATCTGCTTGGTACTCCATATATCTTTTCAAAGAAAGACATGTGCACCAATGTACCTGCTTATTTACTAGTTTGCACACACATATGCACGCAGACATTCAATATCACTGCCCATCCCACTTTTAATTGTACCTGCTGCATGTTAATGGTCATCCTATCTCAGCTTCTCATTGATCCTTGACAAACGAGTTCATTCACACCCTCGCCGGCTCCCTTCCCACCTTTAACTCAAACGTCGATGATATGGAAACAACTATTGCGGACTGGCTGAGATCGGCTAGTGACAAACATGCCCCTCTGATTCCATTTTCTCGCACTAGATACCAAGATGCTCATAAATGGTATACCTCCAAATTGAAGATACAAAAATTACAGCTCCGACAACTAGAAAGGAAATGGAGGCACGGCTACAATATTCAGACAGACGTCAGTTTTTGTCGGCTCGCATAGAGTATAAAAAGGCTATATTGACTGCTAAAGCAGCTAATTTCTCAGTAAGAATACTAAATGCGAATAATAGAACTAAGGACATTTTTAAAATTGTCAGCGAGGTCAGCAGTGATGAGAGAATACTTCCAAACCATGCCCCTACGCAAGAGATGTGTGATGTTTTAAACAATTACTTTGTGGAAAAAATTGATACGATTAAAGCCAGTATCTCCCCCCCCCCGATTAATACAGAATGCCAGGACGATATCTTTAGAAACCCGGTCACTATGACTGATCTCCCTGTCTTATGCCCCAAAACCTTGTCTGGCTTATTTACACGGGTCAAGTCAGGCTCCCCAAATGACTGTTGTCCTCCTGCAACCATCAAAGACATAGTCACAGCTCTGCCACATAGCATTCTCCCCTTCCTTCACTAAAGGGGTAGTACCGTCTGCCTTCAAGGCCGCTACAATAGTTCCCCTTCTGAAAAAGCCTGGGACAGATCCTTTTACCCCTTCTAACTATCGCCCCATATCCCTTCTCCCTTGTCTGTCTAAGATCTTGGAGGCGCATGTGGCCAGATGCCTATCTAATTTTGTTGAACAAACGGAATACCTGGAGCCAAATCAAGCGGGCTTTCGGCCAGCCCATTCAACAGAGGCGGTAGTTCTGGCTGTCCTGGATACTTTAAGAGCTAATTCAGACAGGAGAATTCATCAGGCCTTGGTGCTTTTAGATTTGTCGGCGGCAATCGACACGGTTGACCATAACACTCTGTTGAACCGTGTCGAACAAGCAGGCATCCAAGGACCTGCCTACAATTGGCTTAAGTCATTTCTAACTGGCAGAACGCAAGCAGTGCGACTGGGCACTCTGACTGCCCCTACAGTGACCACCTCTTGCGGTGTACCGCAGGGCTCGTCCCTGTCGCCACTATTGTTTAACCTCTATCTGAGGCCTCTGCTCTATTCTTTAAAGAATTGGAAGGTCACCATTTTTAATTATGCAGATGACCTCCAGTTGATTTTTCCCCTAGATGCCCCTAATGCTGTTGCGGAATTTCAAACCACCATGCTCCACATTCAACACTGGATGGGCAGTAACCAATTGAAACTCAACCCAAGCAAGACGGAATTGGTGCTGCCTGGGAAGAGTAAGGACTGCTGGGGTCCACACTTCTGGCCTAGTGAACTGGGTCCCCCCCTACTCCGCCCTTGTCTGTAAAAAGCTTAGGGTTAGTTATTAATGCGGACCTCTCACTTAGAGGACAGGTGGGTGCAGTGATCTCCACTAGTCTCAATCAGCTTTGTAAAATCAGGAAAATTGCCCATTTGCTGACCCACTCAGCTCTGATCCCAGTGGTGATAGCGCTGCTTCTTTCACGCCTGAATTTTGCAAATTCCCTCTACATCGGTCTTCCTCAGTAACTATTAAAACGTCTGCAAATGGTTCAGAACCAGGCAGCCAGACTAATACACAAACAGCCTAAATGGCATTCTGCCAGGTCCCTGTTGATCAAGCTCCACTGGCTTCCCGTGGAGCAACGTGCGGCATTCAAGACTGGGTGCCTAGCTTTTAAAGCACTGCAAGGCAACAGTCCAAAATTTATTACGCCCATGATCAACAAACATGTCTCCCGGCGCAACCTGCGCTCATCTTATTTGCATCTTCTAGCTGTCCCGACTATAAAACTTAAACGGGTTGAAGGTTGTAGATTCTCCTATCTGGCACCTATCCTCTGGAATTCCCTTCCGGTAACAATGAGAAGCAGTGACAACCTTCTTAGCTTTAGATAGGGACTCAAAACTTGGCTGTTTGGGCTAGCCTACTAATCGGGTCTGATGTAACAACTTAAGCAGGAGTAGCGCCATGAAACCTTTGGGTGACCGTGCGCTTTATAAGTAAGTGATAACATTAACATTAACATCCTTTACTACCATCTCAGCTGCTTGTAAGGGGCATTAGTGGTGTGCACAGAGGAGGAAATTCTTAGCCTTGGAACCTAGCAGTTGTATGGTGCTAGGACGGCTCAGGGATGATAGAACCATGAGATGGAGGCTGCAACTCTCTGCCTCCTGAAACTGAGCACTACCATGCAGTAGGCTAGGGTCTTAAATTGGAGAGTCCATAGATTTGTGGCAAGCCAAGTCCATTGGGAGAAGGAAGACGATGACAGTGAGAGCAGGCTTACCATCAGCTAGCAGTGGCTGCCTCATGCTTACCAAACCCCACCTCATTTTCGGACTGTCTGAAGTATCAGCTAATGAGAGGTAGAGTGGCCTCAGCTAGCATCAGGCCTCCAGCTGAGCTGATTTCCTGCTGGGAACCTTCTCAAACAGCCACTTTTAGCAGCGCCTGTCTGCCTGATTCTCTGCCTTTCAGATGTCCACTGCATACAAGATTGGAGTGAAACTAAAATTGTCCAACCTTACAAGCCCAATATAATTCAGTAGACTGCTCTAATGCTCTAACGCTCTTATAATGCCAGACACTGCAGTGAGGAAGCAGAAGACCACCCTCTCAGTCTCCCTATCCTTCCTCCTACTGAACTGAAGGGACCTCGGTCCCTGTAAGACAGTCTTCTATGTCGGTGACCTGATATCTTATAACCAGTGTCCACTTGGAGAAACAACCCAGTCATTTGTATTCAGGGATCCGTGATCGGCCAATGGGTCCCTGAACTAAGGAAAACAATGGTTCTGCTACCTATATTGGGACCCAAATGTTATTTGAAAAGAAAAAGCCTCTATTTTAAAATTAGAAATGTGAAGTCACAACTTTCCAGTAACAAGTCACCCACAATAAATGACGACACCCGTAGTAAATCAACCAGTTGGGTAACATCTTCTACCACATATCCATTTATTTGTTCAGTGAAACTTGTTGGACTAATTCTTGCCACCATGTCCTTAATAGATTGAATTTTTTTTTGCGTTAGTTAGGATACTTTTTGTTCTGTGTAAGAACTGGAATCTGCTCCTTTAAAGTTTACTTAATACTAAAAAAAACTATATGCATCATATGGCCTTTAAAGCCACAATCACTAGTTCTAAGATCTTGCAGATTATCCACTCATTATTTAAACAATGTAAATTGAACTGAATTGGCACTCCTGAGTTTCCGGGATGATTGTTGGCATTCATTGGCAGAGGGGCTCCTTCTCTGCTGACTGCGTTGGACCTCTCATGTGCCTTTGATTCAGTGCATCACACAATCCATCTGCAGCATTTGTCCATCGTGTTAGGCTCATATGATACAATTGAATGTTCATGCTTGTTTCTGACCTAGGGTATCCCCTTTTCTCACAGCCTGTCTTGCCTCTGAATAGAGTGCCTTACACTTTTCTCTGACCTCCTTCATTATTTGCATATGTCCTCTATTTGATCTTGGCAATAACCTTAAAGTTGCTGGGTAATCCTATTTGAACAACAGAGTGATCAATTTGAGATTTTTACAAGTTATCCAGCCCAGTATATAGATGTCTCTCATTTTAGAGGACATCCACATGTGGATTATGATGAACTATTGTTAAATGAACTAGGTAAAAACTGAGGGGACAAACCTTTGTATCAAGGTTAGACCCACACTCCAAGCTCTTGAGTCCCCTGACATTTTGGTCTCAAAGTTCACCATGTGAAAAATATGGGATTTCTTTTCCATCTGAATCTTCCCTTATGTCCCACATACATTGTGTAGTAAAAAGCTACTTTTACAAACTCAAAATGCTCAAACAAATTCGTTTACTTCAATCTTTCAAAAACTGAGTCTTAAAGTTTGGAGGTTGCAGGCATAAATACTTGACTGGAATATTGCAATGATCTCTGTGCAATCCTAAAAAAAAATGCAACCACATGGCATGCTCTCCACTAGCTTCTGCTCCGGGACCGGTTTACTTTTAAATTCCTGTATCCAGCATTCAGTTGTCTTTCTAGTTAAGCCCCTATCCATCTTGCGTGTAAAATGTCTTGTCACACTTATAGTTGCAATTTATGCTGTTCTATTAGTTCTGTTTAATTATCCCCAGGCTCACCATAGAAGCCTGTTGCAAAATGGTCTGAGTCTTGCCTGTGACCCTGGAAATCCTCCACACCATGAGGTGAAGTAGGCCTTTTAAAAGATGGGATTCCCCTATTGAATTTGTTTGAATCCTCCAAACTGGGGTAGAGGCATTGGACAACCCAAAGAAAGTTCCAGAAGAACTAAAAAACAGACTTCCAGATTCCAAATGTGTGCATTGACTATGCCCCACTTTCCAGATCTGCCTTACCTCTCCCTTTCTGTACTGTTTGATGAAGCAATGTGTGTATCCATCCACTTCACCACAATTATGGATTTATATTTAGTTCTTTAATAAACTAACATTAAAAGGAAAGTTATCAGTTAGTGATGCCTAATTAGGCATAATTAGTATACAATAAATAATTTATCCAGATGTCCGCCACATTGTACTTAGCTAAAAACAATGTACTTGATTTTAAATGTTTTCTACATGTGGTGTAACATATCAAAAACGATTGACCTGATTGGGGCACAAAATGGCGGTGCTTCTTAGAATTCTGAGTTAGGGTCCTAATCCATCTCCCGTTTTGACTGCCACTGATTGTAGAGTGTCCATCACAACGCATAGACCAGGCAGGTGGAGAAGACATGGAGCCTGAAACAGTACGATTCTGAACGCTCAAACAGCAGTCACAGTGGGGGCCCTGCTCTTGGCTGACCTTCGCCTAGTGGAGGAGGTGTGCGTCTCCACACAGGACGTTGGAGTACATGCAAGGTTGCAATACTTTGAAGAGGTGACTAGATTGGCGAAGCCCAGCACTGCCTGAGTGCTCGGCTTTGCCAATCTATGCAGACCCATGCAGCTGGCAGAGATCAGCTGAGGTGGGGAAACGTTGATGATCAGGACGTGTCTTAAGGCTTAACTTAGGCTGCAGCAGACAAAGATGTTAGTGCCGGCCAATGGATGATGGTCTCACCAGAGGTGACTATTCATTGAGCCCCGCAGATCATGCAACAGTTGAAAACCTGGAGCACTGCAAAAAGTGCAGCGACCCAGGCACCTAACGGATCTCCCAATGGTGAATCATAAGATGAGGAAGTACTGAGTGCCAGGCGGATTGGAAAGACATAAGACCTATATGCGCTGTGTACTGGTCCTTGGATTGAACCCTAATAACAGTGACTGCACTGCTTTAAAGTGATATGGTGAACAGGTGGCAGTGCAAAGATGATAATTTTTCCAGTCAAGGTTTGCATCAAGGAAGAGTAAAGGAGAACATGATGCTGGACCCACAGAGTCGAGAAGGATCAGGAGAAGCCTGTAACTAGAGTTCATTTGTTAGAGTGACAGATCAAGGACTCCAGTGCTGGGGTACAGGACCTGATGTCCTTGAATGTGAAGCTGGTAAAGGGTTTTAGGGCCAAATGTATGACCATTGATGCCTGCGACTCGCAAATTGCATTAAATTGCGAGTCGCAAACATCAATGTATAACAGTGTCAGAGACACTGTTTGCGATTCCCAATGGGGTCAAAAATTGCATGCCTCATGCATATTAGTGAGGCTGTCGCAATTTGCGACCCATTGGGAATGGCTGGCACTCCCAGGGATGGTGGCCTGCTGGGATCAGCAGACCACCATGTCTGGGACTGCTCTGTCAATATAGCAGTTTTAAAAAACAAATGTAGCCCATGTTCCTTAAAGGAAAATGGGATGCATTTAAAAGAAAAAAAAAGAAATGAAACGTTTTTGTTTTATTTTTTTTAAGGGCAGGTAGCGGTCCCTGGGACCACTGCCTGCTCTTAAAAAATGTTTGCGCACCCATTTACAAAGGGGAAGGGGTCTCCTGCTGACCTCTTCCCATTTGTGGATGGTTTACTACCCTCTTAAAGAGGGTGGTAAACTGCGAGTGTTTTGCGACCGCAAATGCGGTCGCAAAACAGTCTTACATAGGCTTCAGAGTTGCTATTAGGAAGAGACGCCCTTGGAACGCCTCTTTCTAATACAGTGTCGCAAACCCTATTTTGCGAGTCGCTATTACATTTGCGACTAGCAAAATAGGATTGGTACATTGTGCTGCCGTTTTTTGCGGTTGAAAAAGGGCAAAATGCCCCTTTGCGACCGCAGAATTAGGTTGTACATCTGGCCCTATGTGTACTAGAGACCAAACTTGAACAGCTAGAAAATCTACAATTTGGGTCCCATTATGAGAGCCTGGGTTCCTTGTAAAATGTCCTGAGTCTTTCTGTGAATCTAGCAGTTCAGAGCAAAAAACAGCTGGCGCAGGTGCAGCCTCAGGGAGTGTACCACTGCAAGAGAACAGGTCAGCCATCCTGGGCCTTCTGAAAACTCTGGTAAACTGACATCACCAGAATCCATTTTTTTAGGTGCACTGGGTGTGTTGCTGGGGGTGCAGTTTCAGATTACCCCGGACACATCAAGGTGGGGGGCTGGCAACATTGAGGGGCAAGTGCTGCAGCCATCAGTCAGAACTTTGTAGGGTTCTGCAGGGCGTGCCAAACACATAGCCCGCACTGCACCAGCCAAGCGGACATTGGAGACAATATTGCCTTCGATGGGCCCGATGGAATCTGGAATAGGGATTCCTTATAATATAAGTTGATCTGGTGGGGCAAAGGGGATGCTATGCAGAGATTTTCTGTGGGAATTGTGCCTCAGGTTCCCTGGTTCCTTGAGCATCCACCATTAAAAGAGCATACAGGTGGAATAGCTTCACAGTTTTTCAGAAATGGCCAGTTTGTCTGTTGTCCAACCCTGGAGCTGTCATTGAGCTTTGAGAAAGTCTTGACCCTTCGAGAATGCATATCCATGAAGGGATTAGACAATGAAAAGAGGCAGTGAAGCCTTATATCCTTTTGGGACAGAAGTGAAAATTGGAAAAAATCTGCCCACGGAAGAGGGTAAGATTTGACAAAAGCCCAGGGCATCACAAAGACAAGCAAGAAAGAAGTTGATACACCACCCACTAAGGATGACCTACTGATCTTCAGATATGATCTCCAAGAGAAGCTGTGGAAAACCTTTGCAGAACTGCAGGCAGTCAAAACTGAGATGGGGCCACAATGAATGTAATATCTTAAGCCCTTCCACGCTACCAGGGATTGCTAATGAGGATGCTATAGCAACCATGCACTCACACACTGATCATGTTGACTAAAGCTGTAGCTTATATGAAAGTGATCATGGACAAAAGTGATGATCTTGAGGACAGATCGCAATTAAGTAATATAAGGAACCATCAAAGAAAAGGGAGGTTCCCCTGGAAAATATGTCAGGGAGGGGGATATTAAGGAGAGAGTCCCTGTTAAAGTTGTAGCAGACTGGGATCGCTGATGAAAAACTAAGGGGAGGTAGGTAAGTATATCTTCTATTTCTAGTGGGTATATCACAAAACACACTACCTGACTCAATGAAGTATGTATTACACAAAGACACAAAAAGTAACTGGCAATGATCCAAACAATTTATAAAAATACGCAAAATTTAATATAAGCCTCCCAACTGGGTCACATTCTAAAACATAATTCAGACATTTTAAAATACCATTTAGGGTAGCAACAAATTAAAAGTTACAGTCAAAAACTTTAAAAAGGTCGACGCGGCGTTTCGGTGTTACTTAATCTTGGCACCTTCATCAGGACATTAAGTCATTTGACTCCGTATCTACAAGTGAATAACAGTGTTTTAGTATCATTGTGTACTTCATATTCTGCATGTCCTACTTGTTTACCAAATTGTTGTCTAGACTATACGTATTATGCTGACACCCTACTTACAACTCCCCCAGTTTAAAGACCTGTTCTCGTTTCTCTATCAGAGCAACAGGATGGTACTACTGGTCCTGGTTTCATTTGACTGATTTGGTACAAACTAATTCTTTTGTAGTTAAGAGACGGCTATATGTACCTGTATCTTAGGTTGGGGGAGCTTTTTCAATTGCTATCCGCCTTGATGCAAACTTTGTCAATAGTTGTACCCGGTTCTTTTATTCGCACAGGGTAACTCTGAGGAATACATAAACAAAATTGACCTATGATTTCTCTCTGGTGCCCCAATCTCACCCATATGTAGTCATTAAAATCAATCCTGTTACCTTTCTGATGGAACTTGAATTTATCTATATGCACGGAGAAACCACCGTTAGGGATCGAAGTAGATTTTTCGACAGCTTTAGTATGTTAGTGACCTGAGTATAAAAGAGATCACATATCATTGGTCACATATATATTGTGACCAATAGTAGGGCCTGAAGGTCTCTTATCTTTAATGAATAACCCATCAATTGTTACTCACCAGCTATCTTGTGAATATCTTCTGTGTATAGTCTTTAGATGCGGTTAAATTGAACTTTCCCGCTTTTCAGGATTTGTTCAAACGTCAATTATTTGATGGCTATGGATATAAATGGCCAAAAACTGATTATAATTTATAAGATGTCTAATTTTGTACAGGTTTCTAATCATTTAACTCCTTCTTTCACCAGGTTTTTTTAAAAATCTAGACATACTCCAGTTGACTAAATAAATTTACTTGAATAATGCAGTGATATTAGTCATTTGGAGAGTTATCTATGATTACCTCGCCGTCGTAGATGACATGGCAGCATCATATTTATTCTTATTGTTGGGCAGTATACATGGAGATTACATCTAGTGCCAAATTTATCCAAACCCACAGTTCAGAGTTACTAACAGGCTGCAGAGTCTCGGATATTACATGGAGCTGTAATTAGACTAACACCCATGGGAAATGCCCTTGCTCAGACTAAGGTTCTAAAGAACAGACCCTTTTATTAACATACCTTATCCTCTGTGGTCGGCCTCCCTGTTCCTCCGTGCTGTTTCCTTCATGTCAATGCGAAGTGAAACAACAAGGGAGGGGACCGCGTATTTATGCTGCCGCTTCCTGCAATGACCCGGAAGTCTGACTTACTTCGATCTAAGAAATTTCAAAAAGCATACTGTATTTATTGTTTTTTATTAAACGCATGTATTCGTAAAAGCCTGTGTACCGTTATCTATCCCTCTGTATAAAAGGGTATTTGCAACACCAAGCTCCGAGCGGGCACTTCGTCTGGTAAACCGGAAGTAATTGTTACTGTCTCGGCAGCTAAAGGGCGTGCTAATTTAACAATTAAATTTCTGCGATGTAGCGATGGAATGTGTGCCTATTATTGGCATGAGGAATAATATAAGGAACGCCACAGAGTCAGTGGAGGGAGAGAAAATTAAAGTCAACTGCACAGGCCTGTTTCTTCACATCTTGGAAAAGGATGATGGCTTAGATATCGCACAGAGCGCACAGAGTAGGATAGCTGAGGAATGAACATGTGACCATAGAGAGAGCCATATTAACAAATCTGTTTTCGGCTCAGATTAAAGACAGTACAAGAAGAGAGAAGGGCTAAAGCTATAGATAATGATGATGATAATGCCATCCAGCGCTACTAGAATCTGTCCCTGAACACCCTAAACAAGAGAGTCCTTCAGGACGTCACTAGAGAGCTCAGGAAAAGACAGATTACATGCAGGTGGATGTTCGCCTCCTCCCTTGTATTCATGTTGGACTGCAGGATATGTGCTGAAACTCCCAAGAGGAAGACATATTGATACTGAACATGGCACTCAATGAATTTTCTTAACCGCTCCCAATGAATCACAAACGCCATATCAATAGGATCATGATTAGAATTAAGTAGGAATAGCAGTAAAAGAGGAGGAGTACACTACCCCCTCCATCCCCCCATATTGCTTTGGATAGATCAGCATAGCTGTTGTGGGGCACCACATCATCAGCCCAAATGAGAATAGCATTGCCTATTTCTTAGGCCCAGGGGGAAGTGATGAGTAGACTGGTATTAGGAGCACCATGGGGACCCACTCTTGATAGTTCAGCTCTTTGCATGTCTCACAAAGCACTGGAGCTCTGCTCAGGAGCTGACCATAAATAAGCCCTCCCTGAGGGCAGAGTCGGTTAGGAGGGCAGATTCTATGTGTGACCACCTCTCCCTCCTGGGCCTCAGTCCGATGCATCTTACACAGAGGATCAGTAAGGATGTAGTAGCACTGGGGCAGCTGCCTTCTTGTTGGTTTCTCGCATCCTTGTCAGGTGCAGGGTACAGGACCTGCAGTGTCTGCAGGCTTGTAGTTATTAGGGTTAATGGGCTTTAGGTCTTTTAGACCCCTCAAGCAACAAAGGTGGCCTCCACTCCTACCTGAGGGGCCCTGGTCAAGACTGGGGTGCAGGCTGCAGGCACAAGGGGCTCGATCTCATCTTAATGCCTCACAAGAATTGATGGTTGTTCTTCTATGCAGCATCCAGGCCCCTGCTGGTCTGCCGCATTCGCCTCTCATCCTGCAAAATGCAACAGCACTGCAGCTGTGGCTGCACCAGGATCTACCCAGGACTATGGGGGAGGGTCATGGGGGGGCGCAAGGGAATTACGTCAAATAGTCTGAGTTTGGTTGGCCAGGATCATCATGGGGGGGTCAGGTGCCAGGTGAAGCTCTCTCTCAAAACTCACCTACCATGTTGCGTTTAAAGCCACGCCCCAGGGAGAATACATTTGACCGATAATATGACAGTGTATATCAAATTTTCTTACAAAAACACGTCTCAGCCCTAATATGTAAACATTGGCTAATTTTGTATCATCCTCAGCTAAAATAAAAATTTATGGAGAATATCCACCTCCCATTCTCTTATCTAGGGGCACACAACAAGGGAGCCCATAGTCTCATTTTATACGTTTTTACAATGGAACCATTAATGCGTACATCAAAGATGAACAAGCTTTCCATGTTTGCAGATTACGTGCTAGTTAGCTAGTCGAATCTAAGAGGTCACTACCAGCAGTTCTTGAAGAATCATGCAGATTTACTAAGGTCTCTGTTTTTAAAATAAATTGCACAAAATTACTGGGATTGGGTTTATTGGATCCCTTATACTGCTGCTAGACTGTACAATCATGGTCTGAGTTGGACTTTAGGACCCATTAAATATTTGGGAGTTAATCTTCCCAACACAATCATATATTTATATACATGCAAATTTCCTCCATTATTCAATTTTTTGTACAAACATTTTTATAGATGAAGCAAGCTTGAAATCTCACCACTCGGACAAATTGCAAGCATAAAAATTACTTTCTTGCCAAGATTACTCAACGTAGCAAAAACTTTGCCTTTTAGGTTTCCTAATGATATATTGATACACATGCAATGTAAATTGACTGCATTCATTTGGATTAGCAAGACCCCAGAGTACATAGGACCACATTATATAAATGTCTAATAGATGGTGATTAGAGATTTTCCAGTGTAGAAAACAATGTATTTGACCCTAACTATGCCCTGTGTTTGACTGGCATCACCATCCCTATTAAAGCCTCGGTAGTTTGAAAGAGGATTACTCAACTATACTCTTTTTTTGATTTTTTTTTGACTCCCCAAATCACAAACCAATACCCTGCATAGCCATTTTGCTAGAATAATGGAAAATTATATTTAGCGAAGGAGGTATGACAACATTTCCATCCCCACAGGCACTAATTATTTTAACCCCAATTTCCGTCCTGCGGTTACAGACCCTGGTTTTATTGGATGGAGATCACCTGAGCCTCTCTTGTTTGGGGAACTATTTCTAAATGGGGAAGTGCTCAGTAGAGATGCATACATTAATTTGTTTAACATCTTGCATTATGAATCTTGATAAATTGTGACTCCACCGCCTACCACACTGGATGAATTCAAAAGAAGTTTTAAAAAAATGGAGGTGAAGAAAAGACCCCAACGGAAATCTTTCTTACTACGCCAGACAAAGAAAACATATCTCTAACCTTTATATTTTGGTGAGCAATTTACAACCCACTAGAAAGCATATCTACATCTTAAACACTGAATTTCCTGAAAATGTATGGTCTAATCCATGGGTACTCCCAAACTTTATCGGGGGACAAAATTACAGTGTGGTTTGTGGCCGATGGCCACACTGATAAGGGTGGGGTCAGTGGGGGGGGCATGGTCGGGGGGGCAGGGCTAGAGTAAAAAAAAAATCAAACCTGTTTCAAAACATTAGACATTGCGACAATGCTGTATTTCAAAAGCATATGTAACTACAAAGAGCACATTTTGATAATACATTTTTATTAGCAGACAATAGTAATTTTAAGAGGCATTGCATAGCTTCATTCACACTTTGACCCCAATTCCATCACATTCTCTCATTCTCTCTCTCTCTCTCGCTCTCTCTGTCAGTCAGTCTCTCTGTCAGTCTCTCTCTCTCTCTCTCAGTCAGTTAGTCAGTCTCTCTCTGTAAATCAGTCTCTCCCTCTCAGTCAGTCAGTCTCTCTCTCAGTCAGTCTCTCTCTCTCTCAGTCAGTCTCTCTCTCTGTCAGTCAGTCTCTCTCTGTCAGTCAGTCTCTCTCTGTCTGTCAGTCTCTCTCTCAGTCACTCTCTCTGTCAGTGTCAGTCAGCCTGTCTCTCTCTCTCAGTCAGTCTGTCTCTCTCGGTCAGTCTCCCTCTGTCAGTCTCTTTGTCAATCATTCTCTCTCTCTCGCTCAGTCTCTCTGTCAATCATTCTCTCTCGGTCAGTCTCTCTCTTAGTCAGTCAGTCTCTCTCTCTGTCAGCCTCTCTCTCAGTCAGTCAGTCTCTCTCTGTCATTTTCTCTTTCCCTCAGTCAGTCTCTCTCTCTCTCGCTCTCTCTGTCAGTCTCTCCCTCTGTCAGTCTCTCCCTCTGTCAGTCAGTCTCTCTCTGTCAGTCTCTCTCTCTGTCAGTCAGTCTCTCGCTGTCACTCTCTCTGTCAGTGCCAGTCAGTCAGTCTCTCTCTCTCAGTCAGTCTGTCTCTCTCGGCCAGTCTCCCTCTGTCAGTCTCTTTGTCAATCATTCTCTCTCTCTCTCTCTGTCAGTCTCTCTGTCAATCATTCTCTCTCGGCCAGTCTCTCTCTTAGTCAGTCAGTCTCTCTCTGTCAGCCTCTCTCTCAGTCAGTCAGTCTCTCTCTCTGTCAGTTTCTCTTTCCCTCAGTCAGTCTCTTGCTCTCTCTGTCAGTCAGTCTCTCTCTGTCAGTCAGTCTCTCAGTTAGTTTCTCTCTCTATCAGTCAGTCTCGCTCTCTCTCTATGGTGTTTGTGTGTATATCTACATTAGTATTGGAAAGATATGTTTTCTCATATCGAACATTACTGGCATTTATCTACCACTCAACCGTTAGATGTTGCTGTGTGATTCAGGGGAGGACAGTAAATACCCATTCATATCCCTGACAGAGAAAATCCTGTCACACTGTGTGCATCTAATTTAGGCAGAATGCTATTTTACTGAAAAAGCTTCAATAATGACATTGTAAATGCTATGTAATTCTGTTTCACTCAATTACCTCAGTGATGTTTCCTTCTTTTCTTTCCTTTTCATCTTTCTACACATGGAGTATGGAAATACCTAATGTTTGATAACTTCAACTTTTCAGTAGCCTAATCTATGTTGTTGTCTAAATAATCTGTAGTGCTGCTGTCTCTCCATATCTTAAAAGAACAACGGAATACTGTTAAACGCCTGAAAAAGCAGTTGGCGGTTTGATGTAGTCCGTGCTTCATTTGGGTCACTGTAAGGTCATCACTGTTTGAGGTGCAATATAAAAAAAGTTAAATGTTACCAAACTTTATGATCATACGGTCTCGTTTTTAAAATCTAATAATAAGAATGTTTAAAAAAAATATTTCTTTACTTCAGAAAACTTAAGGAAAATCGATCCCCTGTTATTAGGGCATACATTACATGTGGATACCTTCCAGGCTTGTAAGTAAATTGGAAAAAAATCCATGATATTTCCCTTGACACTGACCAGTGAAAGATGACAGTCAGTGGAGGCTAATACTCCATGCAATGTTGAAGGAGAGGCCCTAAACACTTTACCATCAGGCTCTGCAAAGGCTTCAGGGGGGAGAGAGGAGGAAGGGGAGGTCGGTATCATAACTCATACCACGACCGAGTTGGCATTGGCAGCGTTGGCAGCTTCAATCGCGTCAATGAGAGAAGAAATTCGTAGTGACTTTTTGGTCTCCAAAGCTAACCAAAACGACATTCGCTCATCTTGTGAAGCTCTGGAAAGGAAAGTAGATGGCTTGGGTGAAAGAACGGAGGCATTGGAGAGCACAGTTGGAGCGGTAAAAGCCAATCTAGAAGCAGCTGAGTCAAAAATTCACAACCTACGCAAGGAGGGAAATGTGGTAAAAGAAAGATTGGAAACATTAGAGAATTTCTCTCGTAGAAACAACCTGCGTCTTCTCAAAATACCGGAGGGGAAAGAAGGCGGGGACATTAAGAGTTTCGTTGCAAAACTTTTGAAGGAAGCTTTGGATCTCGAGGAGACAGTAGAAGTGTTGGAGAAAGACATCCAACGGATCCATCGTGACCCATTCCGTCTCAACGCAGGCAGGTCTAAACCCCGAAAAATCCTTGTCAACTTCCTGACTTATACCTTAAAGGAGAAAATTCTCAACACTGCACTAAAACTTAAAACTACAAAATGCTCTGAATTCCCTTTTGATATCCGCTCTGATTTATCCAAGGCTACACTTGATAGGCAGTGGGAGTTGGGACAGAAGATGGATAGTTTTAGAACAGCTGGTGCAACAGTCCAGATGAGATTCCCGGCCTATTTACGCATCATGTATAATAACAAGATGTACAATGTTAGAACACCACTTGAGGCAGATGAGCTCCTGGAGACTATTCAGAACCACTCGCAGGGTAAATTTTGAATGACTAGGCCCCCCCCCCGCCTCAGTGTACTTGTTCTTACTCAACAGGATTAACAATGTAACTAATTAAGTAGGAGCTGTACGAGCTTTTGGGGTGAGGGAGGGGGGAAGGGGGGAAGAACGAGGAACAGAGGGGGAAAAATATACATATAAAATAAAAAAAAATAATAAAAAAGAGGAGGAAATAGGATAAAAAAAAAAAAAAATATATATATATATATATATAAAAAAAAAAATATATATATATAAGGGAAAGAAAAGGGGAAAAAAAAAAAAAAAAGAAGAAAAGGAAAGTAAGGGGGAAAAGAAGGAACGGAGAAGAAAAAAAAAAAAAAAGGGGAAGAAAAGGGAAAGGAACTTTAATGGAGGAAAAATAAATAAATAAATAAATAAATAAATAAACAAATAAACAAAGTAAATAAATAAATTGCACTATTTCACAAAACAACCCCTTTCTGTAGCTAAATAAATGATCAAATGGATAAATCTGATGGTGATGGTGATGGTGATCAGGCACGATAGTATAATGTTTCTTCACAGATAATTTTAAGGAGTGCAACCTCGTGCCGAGAGTAGAGCTCAGATCGGCGCAAACCGGCCTTTCAACTGGCCGGAATAAGTATGGAGGGGTTCTCCAGAGGGGTGGGGGGGGGGGGGACACAAAAGCATAAAAATTCAAAATTATCCTCAGAAACTTGGCCCTTTAAAACAGATTTTTCTTTTTTACAGTCCAATCGCCTTAGATACAATAACTAAAAGAAATAAAGTAATAAACACTAAATCAGGTGGAATGGAAGTGAGCAAAGGGAAGGAGAAATGACATCGATATCCTTTTTATCTTGGAACGTGAATGGTTTGCGCGTGCAGGGGAGAAGAGAACGCATCTTTCAATATTTGCGCGACTCCCCGGCGCAGATCATCATCATTCAAGAATCGCATCTTTTAAAAAACGAGGCAGATGCAATTTTAAAAAAGCAAAAATGGATTGACGTATTCTTAAGCACTGACCATAATGCAAATATAAGAGGAATTCTCTTAATCTGCAAAAAACCAGCTAACGTGCGGATCCTTGAATTCAGAGAGGACAATTCTGGAAGATGGCTCATAGTCAACCTCTCTATACATGAGCAGAAATACACTTTAGTCGGATATTATGGTCCTAACTCCGATGATCCATCTTTTTTGGAGACAATAAGGAACGATTTAATAACCACCTCTGATCCCATAATCTGGACAGGGGACTTTAACGTTATTTTGAACCCCAAACTTGATAAAACCACCAATAGTAGCAGATATAGGGGTCAACCCCCCTCAAAATCTAGACAGACTATAAAAGGGATTATGGAGGACTTGGGTCTCGCAGATTTATGGAGAGAAAGAGCCGGCTCTAAACCAGGGGTATCTTATAGGAATTTAAAGTATAAACATACTTCACGAATAGATTTTGCCCTGTTTAGTTACTGTCTCCAAAACTCTATAGCCAGTATTAAGTATATACCCTCTCACTTATCCGACCACTCAGCCCTCTCTTTCACCTTAATACTTCAAACTTATAAAAAACATCCCTCCTGGACATTTGATCGAACTATTCTTTTGGTCCCGGAAGAAGTAACATATCTCAACTTCGAAGCTAGGATGTTTTTAGATAGCAATTTGCACTCAACCTCCCTTGCCTTAGTATGGGAAACTCTGAAGGCTTACCTGAGAGGTTGCATTACCAACAGAGCCTCCTTTAGGAGGAAAAACTATCTAGCCAAAATCAAAAACCTAGAACAGGAGCTGGAGATAATTGAACAAAGGCTTAGGGGCACAACTGGCTCATTACAAGATCAAAAAATATGTCAGGCCTCAAGAGTCAGATAGAAGATATCCTACAAGAAAGGGTTTCAAAAAAATGGGAGGCGAGTAAACTCTCCAATTTTGAATTCGGAGAAACCGCAGGGAAGATTTTAGCCTGGAGGGTCAAAGCAGACCAAGCAAAAAACCACATAAGAGGGATCATGGTAGCGGGGGAAAATCAGCTTAGGTCATCAGATGTAGGAATTAGTTCTGCCTTTACGCAGTTTTTTGCGGAAATATATAGGGATGATATCAAAGAGGACCAACAGGCGAGGAAGGCATGGCTGGATAAGATCCCTCTTCCACACTTATCGCAAGCACAAAGTGAGGCATTGGAAATGGACATCTCAGAGACAGAGGTTAAAAAGACTCTATCCGCACTAAAACATGGCAAGGCTACAGGTCCTGACGGACTCCCCGGAGAACTGTATAGAGCCTTGGCCGATATTATTGTCCCTACTCTGACGGCCCTTTTCAACGGTATTCTGAAGGACGGTAATGACCCACCTCAATCATGGAGCGAGGCAACTATAGTCTTGATTTTAAAACCTGGGAAAGACCCAACATTATGTGGGTCCTACCGGCCAATATCATTATTAAATAATGACTACAAAATATATGCCTCTATTTTAGCAGCTAGATTGGGAGCAGTAATGGGGAAAATAATTCATCAAGACCAAAAGGGATTCATTAAAGGGCGTCAGCTTTCTGACCTAACATATGATCTAGTGGGGGCAATTGACATCGCCTCAGCTTTTTCTATCCCACTGGCAACCCTCACCCTAGACGCAGCTAAAGCTTTTGATAGGGTAAATTGGCCCTATTTAAACGATGTCTTAAAAAAGTTCAATTTAGGGGAGAAACTCTGTCGAACAATAAAACTTATATATAAATCACCAACAGCACGGCTTCTAATAAATGGTAAGCTGTCTGAATTGTTTAAGATCTCTAGAGGCACAAGACAGGGCTGCCCGCTTTCCCCCCTCCTCTTTAACCTTTACATAGAACCGTTTGCGGAAGTTCTCAGACGAGAAGACTCTATTCCATCTTTTAGGTTTGGGGAGTGGGAAAAGCGGGTAGCCTTGTACGCAGATGACATCTTGGTCTTTACTTCAGACCCGGAGATTGCTCTACCAGTAGTCATCGATAGAGCCGCAGATTTTGGACGTATCTCGGGCTATGAGATAAACGCCTCTAAAACAGATATTATGGCATGGAACATACCCGACCTACGCTCAAATACATCAAATGCTATGAGATATTTGGGAATTCAGATAGTGCAAGATATCGCACAAATCGCCCAAGTCAATCTTGAGAGAATCCTTAAGGAAATTAAAAAATCTTTGAATTCTTGGTCTAATCTCCCACTAACTATCCTAGGCAGAGTAAGCCTGCTAAAGATGTCAATTCTTCCCAAGTTTACCTTCTTATTTAATACGATCCCCCTCGCATTTGATAAAACAGCGTTAGAGAAATGCCAGAGAGAGATTAACTCCTTCGTCTGGGGATACAAGTCAGCAAGGATATCCTGGAAGAAGCTGAGGAGGAGGAGGGAAAAGGGGGGCCTATCCCTTCCTGACTTACAATACTATGCGTGGGCATTCCAACTATCCCATTCAAGAATGCTCTTAAAAGTACCATCCAATACTTCAATAGGCCTCATGTTCATGGCAATGCTGATCGGTGCTGGCCTACCAACTAATGGCTACATGTTTAAGTTTGGAGAACAGAAATACTTCAAGAAAGTTAAATTAAAAATTCTTATGTCCCAAGCGAAACTATGGGCACAGATAAGGAGGAACCTGGGTTTGTCATACTACTCCAACCTTGCACACATCTGGGAATCACCAGGGCTCCCTTCCTGCTGGGATGATAGGCTTACTATCCCGTTGAGATCAGGAGGGATACTAACATGGGGAGATATGTTGACAGGTAACTCTCTGAGGCCCTGGGAGGATTTGCGAGAGCAGTGGGGGATAGAGCTTTCGAGGTTTAAATACCTACAATTAGATAGCTGGGCTAAGGCAACAAATAGGTCTGGGGCATCATTAGGGAAGTATAGCATCACCGAGGAGAAATTGGTAGCGCAACCTGCAGGGGGTAAAGAGGTCTCAAAATGGTACTGGTGCCTGCTAGAAGAGATAGACGGAGATTTCACCCTCCCGGAACAACTATGGGGCTCAGATCTGGGGGACCAGAGCATCGAAATCTGGCAGAACTCCTGTACCCTATTATATAAATGTGTCAAACCCGCATGGCTCAGACGCAATCATTTTTTTACAATTCACCGTGCATATTTTACACCGCTAAAACTTTCCAAATTCATCCCAGGGAAGAAATGCAATAAATGTGGCCACATTGCAGCCTCAGATGTCCACATGTTCAAAGAATGCCCCAATATATTACAATTCTGGAATGAAGTTAAAGCAACTCTGGACTCCATCCTTAATACTTCGATCTCCATCACACTCTCCTTGATCATATTTGGATGGGATAACAACATAAAGGGCCACGCTAGGACATTTTTGTTTTTTGCCATACTGCTTGCAAGAAGAGAGATATGCAAAGTTTGGATTGAAAACTCAGCACCATCTCACGCTAACTGGCTGTCGTCTCTCTATGCAACCTCTAAAACTGATTTGAGGAGAACAGGCGGCGAGCGTAGCCGCTTCTTTTGGGACGTTCTGGTTCACTGGAGACAATGACCGGGTTTTTTTTTTTTTTTTTTTTTTTTTCCCCCGGTCCTATGATTATGCCTTGAAACTCCAAGAACTAGGCCTCCCCCCCAGACGGCTCAGAATGGCTAGTTCAACTGAATAAAAATTCAAGTTCGGAGTTTTTCCCCACGATACTCTTCGAGCCATCTTCTTGCCGAATTCCACCTAATAGAGCATAGGATGCAGAGGAAACTCAGCACCTGGATAGAGTGGCTGGCAGTTGGAGGCTAAATAAGAGGTGGCCAGGCAAATGAGGATAAAAAAAAAAAAAAAAAAAAAAAAAGATGTGATATTGAGTAACCACTAGAATGAACAGTGGAATCTGTGAAATATTTAGGGTTTTGCCTAGACGTGGTTATTAGAAAAAAACTATGGGAACATGATAGCCACGTTAGACACCCAATCAGAAGGTAGGGTTGTCTTGCCGTTATCCCTAGCCGGTAGATTAGGAATAATGAAATGATCATCCTATAAATGTTTAACATTCCTCTGATACTAAATCAACAGTTTTTCAAATGTTTTTGTCCCTTCCGGTTAGACCGGTATGGTCAATTAACCAGACTAGTCAGTGTTGGGAAATACTCAACCTACTCTATGAACAGGGTGGTTTTGAAGAACCTGATATGGAACTATATTATTTACGTGCGCAAGCACAGTATGCGAAACACTTGTACCACCCGACCCCATTCTTACTTCACCTAGCAGTGTAAGAACACAGAGCATCAACGGTGCAGTAATGACCAAGATACATCCGTTGATGCCCGAAGGGGACTAGAGATTGACATGCATGCCATAAAATGAAAGGGCGCATCTTACTGTTCTGTACTTGCTGGAACTACCACTGTTACACCACCCCACAATAACTCCTACGGGAGAAAAGAAGTCACTACAGTGATGATAAAGGCTGTGGTTGAATACCTTTGGGTCTTTATTACAGGAGGGATCCTTCCTTATTATACACAGATTAGAAAGCTCCTCCTATTATAGTCAGTTTCTGTATTATATGCTTAGAGTAGCATCCAGACATCTGATTAATACAAATCCCAGGGAACCCCCAACACTGCAGTCTCTATCGCCTTTGCTGACATCCACCATACATAAAAAATGTAGTGATTTTTTGGGAAATGTTGTAGTACAGTGATGCTCAGTACCCCAAAGTGTGCTTTTTGGGCCCTGTAAAAGAGAGCATGGTACAATTTAGGATAACCAAGAATAGTCTGAGAAATCTGAAGGGAGCATGCAGCCATCTTGCTGCTGCACAGGATGCTGTCCTAGACTGGATGCGTTACCGATGCATGGAATATGTTAATCATGGGCTAGTAGATTGTTGCTGTCATTTGTTAATAGGATAGATCTAGAACAGTGATGCCACGGATTAAACTACATTCATTTTTCGGCATCTTTTTCTATTTAATAAAATTAAAAAATACCTTTCAGCCTACCAATTACATAATTACATTTTTATTTCTAAATTTTCATTAGACATGAATCTAGACCTGCTATACAGCAAATAGAAAAGTCGATAGTGTAACCAATCAAGTGTTCCATATACTCTTAGTTATATACAGTGTTATTTTGGCTTCTCTTTTGGTTTGCTCCTTCCGTAACATAATCTGGATATATTTTTGTAACCACCTCCTTTGCTTACTTGATCATGACAAACAAAATAAAGTGTATTAGTATTTCAGTTTCCAGGGCTCCCCCTTTCTTAGTGGTATAGTAGAAACAAGAGCATTACGTTTGTCTTGTGTTTTTTTTTTTTAATTATGAATATATTTACCATAAAACTGTGCATTTTATTTAAGGTCGGGTGAAGAAGGGTGCTACCCAGATCTTACGGAGTTTTGTGAAAAGAGACTTGAAAGCTTGAATCCAAAAAGCAGAGCCTTACGAAAAGACACACCTGCTGCCACCCCTGCCAGTTTTACTTTCAAGGAATGGCAAAATATTGAAGAGGATGTTGAGGTACAGTGTCCATGCAATAATTCAAGTTAATATATTTACAGAAGATCAGAATACTCGAAAACCCCTTTCTTTCATAATTGGTTTATCATTTGTTCCTAAGTTGTATAAAATGTGCTTTTGTAGAAGAGGGTCTTAGTTTGTATTCATGTACAAACCTTACCATCAGTTATTGTTTTTTACTCGTCTTCTAATTTTATGCCTATTTAGTCAAATTAACTTTTACAAAGCACTTCTCCATTTCAGTGCTTTAAGGTAAATATGCTGACATCTGATTTTGGATTACAGTGTTAAAAGTTGCATGCTTTCCACAATTAATTGAAAAGTTGATAAAGTGCATTTTTCTATTTGCTGTAGTTTCTTACTTCAAGGTGTATCATCGGCTATATTTTTCGGTCTCTGTGCTCCCCTCAATTCCTTTCATCAGTTCTTAATCTTTTGATGATTTATCTGCCATCTGAGAAGAGGATTTCCCCCAAAGGCTTTAATGTTAGTGTTAGCACAGTAGTATGCAAAGCTGCACAAGTACTTTTTTGAAAGTAAAAATATCTACATAGTTCCTGGATACATTTATTTGTTAGCCTTATAGTTAAAGATTTTTTTTGTGACATATTTTTATTTGGCACTTTAACATAATGATATATAGCATTGACACCATCATAACTATATACAGTAATAATTATAGTTCCACAAATTTGCACATCCTCAAGATCCATATCGTCAATTATTCCAATGTGAACAATGTTATTCCGTGGTGATATGTTCCCCGTCGGCAATGTTGGGAACTAGCACTACAGGACCGGCAAATGGATTCCCTCTATAGGTTTTCCATTTCCCCCATATGCTCTCCCATTTTTTAGGGCAGCCCCTTCTCATATATGTTACGGTTTACTCCACCATGCACCAGTCCAAATCAAGATTCCCATTATCACCCACATATATTCCGATGCTATTTAAATCTGTAGCTTCCCAAACATTTAACAGACACCATTTGACTGAAGACATAAAAACCGTTCCACACGCAGAATGTATATAGTTTATAACCTTGCCCCAGAAAACCTGGGCCACTGGACAATCCCAAATGATATGGAAGAAGGATCACTCCCCTCCACATTCCCTCTGACAAGTAGAATCGGACACTGCCCGTTTTTACTAGGATATTACAGGACATATGAGACCTATGTAATATTTTCAACTGCACCAGCCTGAATTATGTTCTGATCACCACCTCCGTGGGAGGGGCCGTGGCCTTTCTTCTTCCGCAAGATCATCTAAGTCTGTCTCCCAACTGCTGCATAGGGGAGGAAGCATGTCTGGAGAGTATTAATCATCTTTTTATAGGCGAGGGAAATCGCCCCCGACTCATATAGTCGTCCAATAGTCTCTCTTCCAGTGGTGATGCCTCTTGCTGGACCTTGTCTTGGGGGATAGCCACCATCAAGGTGTGGCGCACCTGCAAATAGCAGAAGGTCTCTGTGGGAATCCCTAAATTACATTATTTTGCCCGTGGACCAAAGGTCTCCCACCCATGAGATACCAATAAGGTCCCTCTTGCCCCAAAATATTTTTGTATGTCGGGCAAGGCGGTTCCATCAGCGTACCACCCCCTAGTCAATTTTGCCATAGCGATACGAGTGGCCTTCCCGTCCCATAGTAGGATACGGACCTCACCCTCTATATTTTTTAAGTATGTTGTGGGACCGAGAATGGTGTGTGTCTAAAATCTGCATCAGGGAAGTGACTCTGTGGGCACTCCTGGGCATTCTCGCCATAGATGACCCATGGCATGTGTGGGGTTAGGTAAGTCATGTGTAGGAGGTTGAATTGTTTATATTTTGGTCTTGTGTTGTGACAAATGTGTTTGCGTATGCTAACATTTTGTCCCAGTCTTGGTCTGGGATCTCATGACCTAGGATGTCTCCCCATCCGTTCCTGAGGGTCACCCGTGGTTTCTGTCCCATATCATTGAGTGCTCTGTACAACCACGTCACCTGCTGTTGCGCCGAGCCACGGGAGAGAAGCGGTTGCAGCACCACGTGCTGTGGGGGTTCCTCCCTTCTCAGGTTCCATAAGTCTGTATACGAGTGCACCTATGCCTCATCAATGAGGAATTGGCCTCTGGGCAGGGCACTGTGTACACATATTTCCTCCATCAGGATAAGGGCAACCATTTCAAAGCAATCCCCCACCGTTGTGACTCCGGCCGTCATCCAGGACCGAAGCTGGGTTGCTGTAAAGCATCGGACCGGGGTCCCATGGGGCAACACCACCAATGGGATAGCCGGCGCATACAACGGCGCCCTGCCAGTCCGCACCACGCCACGATGCCAGCTATGCAGGGTGACCTGTAACAAGACACTCGGCCAAGGTATTGGACAACAGGGCATAATAAATAATAATTTAGCAAGTAAAAGGCCTTGATGAGGTGCCAGTCCCTGAATTTCTAGGGCGCCCTGGCGTGTACTATCCATCCATCTAGTAACGCACTGCAGCTGCACTGCTATATAATACAATTTGAAGTTTGGGACCCCAAGGCCATCCCGCTACGGTGGGCGCTTCAGTACTGCAAGTGACACCCTGTGACAGCCTCAATCCCATACCAGCTCCCAGAGCAGGACGTCCAGCTGTCTGCACCACGCCCCAGAGATCTTAACTAGGAGGTTTGCGAAAAAGTATAACAACCACGGGAGCATCACCATCTTGGAAATTGACAACCGGGTCATAAGCGATCAATGCAGTGATCTCCCCATAAAGTGATGCAGAACCCCAGGGATTGCACCACTCTGCATAGAATCCCTTCACTCCTATCATCCAGCTGATGATACACCTGGATACCCAGATATTTGAAAGTCACAGGAGACCAAGTAAGCCCTGCTCGAAGATCTATTGGAACAGGAGTATCTTGATTACAAGGGAGAAAATATGTTTTGGATCTGTTCACTTTCAGCCCTGCTATTACCCCAAAATCGTCTAGGTGCCTTATCACTTTCCTGGCCCCAGCAGAGTCTCCAGACAGATATGAAGTAGGTCATCTCCATAAAGAGAGATAATGTGTTCATGGCCATCTGCTGAGAGTCCACTACCCCTCTCCTCTTTCTGAAATAATTCCGCCAGTAGTTCAATAGCTAGTGCGAAAAGCTTTGGTGACAGAGGACAACCCTGTCTGGTGCCCTGGGAGATGTCATAGGAGGAAGAGATGGTAGCGCACGTATTAACACGCACGGTCAATCTCTTATATAGTAGGGATACCCATCTAATATTGGCTTCACCCACACCCAGCCTACGCATAACCTCCTCTAAATAATCCCACCTCATCAAATCAAAGGCCTTCTCGAGATCCACTGACATAAGCAGCGCCTCTGGTAGGGCCTGGACCTCAGTGTGATAGAGGTGATGGTAGGGCCTTCTAAGATTTAGGGATGTATTACGGAGCGGGATGAAGCCATTCTGGTCTTCATGCACCAAACCCCGCATACGGGGGAGCAGTCTGATAGCCAGGACCTTACTCAGGATTTTGAAATCCATACTAAGCATGAACAATGGGCGGAAAGCGATAACTGACGCCCCAGGAATTTTTGTTTCAAGGTAAGGGATGACTGTCACGCTTCATGTGGTTTCAGGTAGGCAGCCCTCCCTCCTGGAAACCGTATACAGCCACTTCTATTTAGGGGCCACTATGCTCGCGTATGTCACGTAGAATTCCACTGGTAATCCATCAAGACCCGGGGTATTACCACTGGGTGTTTCTTTAATAGCCAGTTTAATCTCCTGGGTGGCCACTGGGCCTCCTATGCTTTCCCGCACCTCGCGTATCAATGTAGGGAGCGATAATTGGTCTTAGACCACCGCTAGTGAATTGTCTGAGAGGGCTGCTGGGCTGCCATACAGGGTCTCGTAGTATTGTTTAAACTCCTATTTATGCCCTGAGGGGAATAAACAGGTGTCCCTATGGCCGATGACAGGTGACTGATGCGTACACCTTACAATTCCGGGTGTATCAGCCACGCTAGGAGCTCCCCTGATGTACCTACCTCATTTTGCATTTTTGCAACATAAGGCTTGTAGTTCAGACAAGTAAGAGCTGGTGGTTGGCTGTTTCTAGCCCCAAGGTGTTTTCAATCATGTGAAGTGTGACGTCCAGTGTGCTCAATTCCGCATTAAGTTCCATGCTAACTCCCACTGATTGCCCCATACAGTGACCTCGGATAACTACACTATAAGCCTCCCACTCCAAGAGAGTAGATGACGCTGTACCCTGGTTTTTGTCGAAATATTCTATTATAGCTGTTTGTTCCATTTCTCTATAGCCAAGGTCTTCTAGTTCCACCGGTTGTAGGCGCAATGTCAGGACTACCGGTCTTTCATTGGACAGTCTAACCCCAGGAATAAGGGGCTATGATCTGAAAGAGTGTGTCCCAGGTTGTCATGAAAGTGGCATAGTGGCTTAATCCCTTCGAGCAGAGGAACCGGTCTAACTGAGTTGTTAGTGCATAAATGGGAGAATAGAAGACTTAATCCCGCTCTCTTCCATGTTGTGATCGCCAGATGTCTTGTTACCTCCCAATGTAGTGGTGGAGTAGATGGGTCCAGCAGGACATCAGCCATACAGTTATGGCCCCTCAGATAGCAAATTATCGTTCACCAATTGACCCAGTGAGGCCGACAGTGTATGAATGAACGACAGTGGGTCATGGTTAGGCCCATACACGCTTCCCAGTGTTACTTCCTTCCCCAGCAGCCTTTCCTTCACTAATACATATCGTCCCACTCCGTCCACTAATGTATGTAGGGGCTCGAAGAGGGTCCCAGCTCTCACCCATATCAATACTCCCCTGGTGTATACAGAATAAGAGGTATCATATAGTTGTCCACGCCATCTATGGTGCAGTCGCAATACTTCAATCTGCGTAATGTGAGTCTCCTGAAGGATAACGATATGGAACCCCAACGTCTTAAATATCTATTAATGTGGTGTTGGTTGATGGGAGACCCCCATTCCCCTCAGGTTCCAGGACGTACACACTAGCTCCCTGTTGTTGGCCATGTGAGTATATGCATCATCCATAGCCCCCACTTACTCTCCAACCGGGTCCCTCGCATCTCCCCTCCATGACAGCTCACCAGAGATAAAAAACACAATAAAAGTCCCAACAACAAACTCACATTCCCTGGGCCATACAGCGATGTCTGGCCGCCCAAACTTACAGTAACCATCGATCAGAGTCGTAAGCTGGACTCCACAGAACTCCTATAAGGGGTTAAGTGGTGGGGTGCAGGGGAGGGTGAGCCAAAGGTCCCTGATCCGCTCCAGCCAGAACATGTCGGGTCCACTAGAGTCCGAGCCATAAATTCACCTGCGGCTTGCAGGACAGCCACCTGCAACCTCTACGCTTCCAGCCTGGTCGGTTTCTTAGTGGCTCTGCTACTCCTGAAATCTCTTCCTGGGTCTTCGCATGTTTTGCCGCGGTACACTATGGGAATCCGCCTGAGCCAACTCTGTTTTATAAGTGTCCAACCAGTCCCAGGCTGCTCTAAGGTCCTCATATAAGTAGGTCTTACCATCAAGCATAACCTTCAATTTACCCGGGAACATCAGAGAGTATTGGATCCCTTCCTCTCTAAGCACCTTTTTCACTTCTATTTAAGAGGCCATTTTGGCTTGAACAGCTCCAGTGTAGTCCAGGGCTAATGATACTTTGCTACCCTCGATTGTATGGGGGCATTCCTCTTGTGTCCTCTGCAAAAGGACATCTCTATGTAGTGGAGGAGTTTCGCCACCACTGGATGGGGTGGTCGACCAGGGGCTGGCGGTCGAGTGGGCACTCTTCGCCCATTCAAGGGCAAAGAACTGCGTCAGACGATTTGGGGCAACCTCTGTTTGAAGCCAGCGTTCAAGATAGGCCACCATGTCTTTGCCATTAGTGCTCTCGGGGAGGCCAACAATGCTGCAGACATTATTTCTTTCAGCCCAAAATTCCAAAGTCTGTACTCTGTCTGTCAGCGCTGCCATCTGCTGTGTTAGGTCAAAGTGCGCTGGCTGCAACTCCTCAAGCCCCACCTCTACCTCCTTCAATCTGTTGGCAAGTTTGTGGCGTTCTGCTCTCAGGAGGCCCAGCCCTACAGAAGCACCAATGTCCTGCTGGAGTGTGGCCTTTGTGTCGTTTATGGCGGTCAGTATCCTATCAAATTACAGTTGAAGAGGAGGAGCCACACTCTCAGAATCCTCTGTGTCTCCCAATGAGGTCGGATCAGGCTCCAATGTCCCCCGCCATCACTCCCGTCTGTCTAGCTCTAGACTTCCCAAGGGACCTTACGACATGTAAGGCTAGTAACTCGAGCACTCCTTGAAGCAAAATCAATTGCTGTATGCCAATGAAATGAAAGAAACAACCATAGTAATCCAATTGTTATGCGGTTTAATTCAACCGGTGGTATAAATCATATTACGTCATATGATGCGATATCCCTTTTTATATATTGATCATGTAAGAACAATGTTGATAATAGTATTGTATTGTCCTTCATTAAAACTTCAAAGCATTCAAAAAGTCCCCAATGCATTTCGAGCCGCAGCTGAATAAATTCATGCCTTAGAACATGCAGGTGAACAAGGTGCCTGCCTACTGGCTAAGCCTTGGTCAATATAGAACGGGGTGAAAAGAAGGTGCAAAGGAGAGTGTACTTGGTTAATAAAGACTAACCTGCATGTTCTAAGGCATTAATTTCTTCTCCCACATAACCAGATGCTTTCCTCCCAGGGCTTTTGTTACATATATATTTGCATTCTGTTTTCTTTGTAGAAATATTCCCCCCTGACGAAGAGCTGCGTCTCGAAATGCATTGGGGACTTTTTTGTCCACCGCACGAACATCTCTCCCAGACCAAATTCCCGCAAAACTTAAAAAAGGTAGGGCCACTCTAAGCTATCAAAGGCCTTTTCGATATCGACCATAAAAATGCAGGCCTCCTCTTTATCATACGTGTCGGACCCCAGGATGCGCATGAGTCTACGAACATTCATTGCGGTATTCCGAGATGCTATGAATCCGGCCTGATCCCTGTGATCCAGGGTCGACATATGGGGCCGCAACCGACTGGTCAATATTCGACTTAAGATTTTATAGTCCAGGTTAAGCATCGTAAGGGGTCTGTATGAGGAGCGATCCCAGGCGGGTTTACCCGGCTTGAGAAGGGGGACTATGATAGCTTCACGCGTTGAGGCAGGGAGGACGCTCTCATGACAAGTTCTATTATGTAGTGCCACCAGGCTGGGAACCAGCACATCAGCATAGGCCGGATAAAATTCCACTGTTCCCGGCGTTTTGTTCCTGGCCATGTGCTTTATACCGCTGCGCACTTCACCCGCCTCGATGTCCCTACCAAGGGCTTCATCCTCCGCAGGGTCAATTTTGAGAGCAGTGCAAATTATGTTGCAGTTTCTGTTCCATGCACTTTGATACCACAAATTTATAATGTAAATTTACATTTTTTTCTTGACTGATGTAGTGTATGTTTTCCTGGTGGGACAATGTGACATGGTCTCATTCTCTGAGGCCGTTCACATTAGATTTATCAATAGCTTTTAACAAAATTAATTATGCAACTTTGATTTCTTGTCTAGGAGTTTTTTGGGTCACTTCTCTGGGGACTGTGGAATTCTGGGGTAACTTACTTTAATTACTTTCCTTTATGCTAGACATGATTTTGTTAGATTGTTTTCTTTTCCTAGCCCTCAACTCTGCAGAGTAGCTTTTCAGTGCGCAAGGAGATCACCTGTGCGCCAGTTCAATTTGATTTCTCTAGTCTGTTTCGTATATTGGTTACTGCTGGTTGCTAGGCACCAGTTTCTGATCATCTGTCCTGTTGGCCTATTGGGTTATTTAATCCTAGCTGTTTTGCTACCAAGAAGAAACATGCAGAAATGCACAGGACAAGCCAAAGATAAGCCCTTCTCTTTCAGTCTGCTCAGTCTAAATCTTTGGACAATGGAAGGTAAACTTGCTCAACTCACTACTTTGATAACTATTCCTAGTTCTGGCCACAACATGTATATTACAAGACGGGATTCGATCCAGTTGAGGACATCCATGGAGGGATTAATTAAATCAAATACAGTAAAGACCCAAGTAGATCATAACAATTTCCTATTTAGAGTGCACAAATGATTCAGTCAGTGTGTACTATGTAGAAATCATTTACCTAAAAATCAAATAATGTTAACCCCTTGGCCGCGATTTTGCGGCATTGCGGCACTTCTGCAAAATAGGCGTGGCCGCGTCGGCCGTTGGCCGACGGCAGCACTAGCGAGGTAGAGCTTCCGTCGGCCAACGGCCGACGGCAGCACGCAAGGGGTTAATTGTCTCATTACCACAACTAGTTCACCTTTTCCTGATTAGGCATTCAAATTAGAAAGGTACCCTAATAATTGAAGTTTTTGTGGACTTTAAATTCAAGTAAATGCACTAGATTTGTTTGAAGAAGTATATAAAGACATTGCTGACACAGGATGTAGAACAAAAGATAGTATAAAACCACATTGGGGAGAGGAGTTGGCCTAATGGCTAGGGCGGTCGACCTTGATTCGGGTGAACTGGGTTCGAGTCTCGGCAATGACGCAGAAGATCCTGCGATTTTGGGCAAATCACTTAATCTCCCCTTGCTTAACAAAAAGGAATGTGTCGTTATGTAACGCTACTGGTGCTATGTAAAGCGCTCTGATACCCGATACCGGGTCAAGTTTGCGCTACATAAAACTTCGTAAAAAAAATTATATATATATATAATCAAAAACAGTTGTCAGATGTCCCACATATATGTTCATTTTCACGTAAAAAAGGATCTAGCATACAAATGCATGTAGTCTTTAGATCAAAATGCATTAATAACTGAATAATCAATGGCCTTGTATGGTTAGCGAGTGAATTTTTACAAATGTCCCTTCCTCCTTTTTAGGTCTCGCTTAGGTAGTGCTTGCACTATCTCATCGAGGCATGCTGAATTCAGGTATGGACTTTAAGCTCCGCCCATCATTTCAATTGGCTCCTGTTACTGTCCTTTGTAAATGGTGGCTTTTGATTCATGAATAGGCTTTGTATTCCCTTCTTAGTACATCCTTTTCTCGTGTTGTAACCTCCCATGAGGACTGCCCACTGCTACACGTGTTATTACTCTGTTTTATTTGGAGTCTGTAAGCACTATTTTCTTAAAGGACTTTCACCTACCTGCTGTTGTAGGCAGGGCACGCTCTCCGCAACTGCTTCTTTTTCAGTTGTACCGCGAACCCGTGCGGAAGGTATTCAAGTGCTTTACTTGAGCACCAGTTCTCCAGTTCCAAAGTAGCAGCTTGTCGCGATAACATTTTCCAGCGAGGATATCGGACGGCATTAGGTTTGCTCCTCCGCTCGCTTGCTAAAAACCATGACTTCAACAAACGGCTCTTACTCTCTCTTTCCTCGATTTGTTCCTCTGTGAAATGGATCCCCAAAAAAAAGTAACACTTTGGAATAGAAAAATGTCAGAAGAAGACATTGCCAAAGTGCAGCCTCGGAAGGGAGACAAAAAAGAAAAGGTTAAACTTATGAAAAGTGGCCAGTTTTGTTTTATTCACAACGAAACACATTTTTAGCGCCACTTTACAGAGTTTGCCAGTTAAGTGCTACTTTCGTTTTATCACCTTTCTTTAAACAAAAGAGTTCACTTCTCCCGCTCTGCTGCTGCCCCTCCCCCCTCTCTCTTATTCCCTCTTTATCTCTGTCTGGCTCCTCCTCACTTGCTAACAAGCATTTGCAATGCAATAGGTCCCGTATTAGGAAAGTGTGAGCTATTGGTATTGTAAATGACAATTTTTTTAAATATGTGTTGGCTTTGAAAATATATAAATTAATAGCATTGTTATTCACAAAGCCAATAGCTTACACTTTCCTAATGCGAGTCCTATTGGCTATGGCAATGCTTGTTGGTAGCAAGCAAGGACAGTGCTGTTGTGGTGCTGAGTGATGATGTAGTTGAGATGAGTGAAGTGGTGGTGTATTAGAGTGAAGTGGTGGTGTATTAGAGTGAAGTGGTGGTGTATTAGAGTGATGTGGTGGTGTATTAGAGTGATGTGGTGGTGTCCCTGAGTGATGTGGTGGTGTCCCTGAGTGATGTGGTGGTGTCCCTGAGTGATGTGGTGGTGTCCTTGAGTGATGTGGTTGTGTCCTTGAGTGATGTGGTGGTGTCCCCGAGTGATGTGATGGTGTTCCCGAGTGATGTGGTGGTGTCCCCGAGTGATGTGGTGGTGTCCCCGAGTGATGTGGTGGTGTCCCCGAGTGATGTGGTGGTGTCCCCCGAGTGATGTGGTGGTGTCCTCGAGTGATGTGGGGGTGTCCCCGAGTGATGTGTAGGTGTTCCTGAGTGATGTGGTGGTGTCCCTGAGTGATGTGGTGGTGCCCCTGAGTGATGTGGTGGTGCCCCTGAGTGATGTGGTGGTGCCCCTGAGTGATGTGGTGGTGTCCCCGAGTGATGTAGTGCTGTCCCCGAGTGATGTAGTGCTGTCCCCGAGTGATGCAGTGCTGTCCCCGAGTGATGCAGTGGTGTCCCTGAGTGATGCGGTGGTGTCCCAGAGTGATGTGGTGGTGTCCTCGAGTGATGTAGTGCTGTCCCCGAGTGATGCGGTGCTGTCCCCGAGTGATGCGGTGCTGTCCCCGAGTGATGTAGTGCTGTCCCCGAGTGATGCGGTGCTGTCCCCGAGTGATGCGGTGCTGTTCCCGAGTGATGTGGTAGTGTCCCTGAGTGATGTGGTGGTGTCCCTTAGTGATGTGGTGGTGTCCTTGAGTGATGTGGTGGTGTCCCTGAGTGATATGGTAGTGTCCCCGAGTGATGTGGTGGTGTCCCCGAGTGATGTAGTGCTGTCCCCGAGTGATGTAGTGCTGTCCCCGAGTGATGCAGTGCTGTCCCCGAGTGATGCAGTGGTGTCCCTGAGTGATGCGGTGGTGTCCCTGAGTGATATGGTAGTGTCCCCGAGTGATGTGGTGGTGTCTCCGAGTGATGTAGTGCTGTCCCCGAGTGATGTAGTGCTGTCCCCGAGTGATGCAGTGCTGTCCCCGAGTGATGCAGTGGTGTCCCTGAGTGATGCGGTGGTGTCCCAGAGTGATGTGGTGGTGTCCTCGAGTGATGTAGTGCTGTCCCCGAGTGATGCGGTGCTGTCCCCGAGTGATGCGGTGCTGTTCCCGAGTGATGTAGTGCTGTCCCCGAGTGATGCGGTGCTGTCCCCGAGTGATGCGGTGCTGTCCCCGAGTGATGCGGTGCTGTCCCCGAGTGATGCGGTGCTGTTCCCGAGTGATGTGGTAGTGTCCCTGAGTGATGTGGTGGTGTCCCTTAGTGATGTGGTGGTGTCCTTGAGTGATGTGGTGGTGCCCCTGAGTAGTGCCCCTGCGTGATGTGGTGGTGCCCCTGAGTGATGTGGTGGTGTCCCCGAGTGATGTGGTGGTGTTCCCGAGTGATGTGGTGGTGTTCCCGAGTGATGTGGTGGTGTTCCCAAGTGAAGTGGTGGTGTCCCCGAGTGATGTGGTGGTGTCCCCGAGTGATGTGGTGGTGTCCCCGAGTGATGTGGTGGTGTCCCCGAGTGATGTGGTGGTGTCCCCGAGTGATGTGGTGGTGTCCCCGAGTGATGTGGTGGTGTCCCCGAGTGATGTAGTGCTGTCCCCGAGTGATGTAGTGCTGTCCCCGAGTGATGCGGTGGTGTCCCCGAGTGATGCGGTGGTGTCCCTGGGTGATGTGGTGGTGTCCCTGGGTTATGTGGTGGTGTCCCCGAGTGATGCGGTGCTGTCCCCGAGTGATGCGGTGCTGTCCCCGAGTGATGCGGTGCTGTCCCCGAGTGATGCGGTGCTGTCCCCGAGTGATGCGGTGCTGTCCCCGAGTGATGTAGTGCTGTCCCTGAGTGATGTGGTGGTGTCCCTGAGTGATGTGGTGGTGTCCCCGAGTGATGTGATGGTGTTCCCGAGTGATGTGGTGGTGTCCCCGAGTGATGTGGTGGTATCCCCGAGTGATGTGGTGGTATCCCCGAGTGATGTGGTGGTGTCCTCGAGTGATGTGGTGGTGTCCCTGAGTGATGTGGTGGTGTCCCTGAGTGATGTGGTGGTGTCCCTGAGTGATGTGGTGGTGTCCCTGAGTGATGTGGTGGTGCCCCTGAGTGATGCGGTGGTGTCCCAGAGTGATGTGGTGGTGTCCCCGAGTGATGTAGTGCTGTCCCCGAGTGATGCGGTGCTGTCCCCGAGTGATGTGGTGGTGTCCCTGAGTGATGTGGTGGTGTCCCTGAGTGATGTGGTGGTGTCCCTGAGTGATGTGGTGGTGTCCCTGAGTGATGTGGTGGTGTCCCTGAGTGATGTGGTGGTGTCCCTGAGTGATGTGGTGGTGTCCCTGAGTGATATGGTAGTGTCCCTGAGTGATGTGGTAGTGTCCCTGAGTGATGTGGTGGTGTCCCTTAGTGATGTGGTGGTGTCCTTGAGTGATGTGGTGGTGCCCCTGAGTAGTGCCCCTGCGTGATGTGGTGGTGCCCCTGAGTGATGTGGTGGTGTCCCTGAGTGATGTGGTGGTGTCCCTTAGTGATGTGGTGGTGTCCTTGAGTGATGTGGTGGTGCCCCTGAGTAGTGCCCCTGCGTGATGTGGTGGTGCCCCTGAGTGATGTGGTGGTGTCCCCGAGTGATGTGGTGGTGTTCCCGAGTGATGTGGTGGTGTTCCCGAGTGATGTGGTGGTGTTCCCGAGTGATGTGGTGGTGTTCCCGAGTGATGTGGTGGTGTCCCCGAGTGATGTGGTGGTGTCCCCGAGTGATGTGGTGGTGTCCCCGAGTGATGTGGTGGTGTCCCAGAGTGATGTGGTGGTGTCCCCGAGTGATGTGATGGTGTCCCCGAGTGATGTAGTGCTGTCCCCGAGTGATGTAGTGCTGTCCCCGAGTGATGTAGTGCTGTCCCCGAGTGATGTAGTGCTGTCCCCGAGTGATGCGGTGGTGTCCCTGAGTGATGTGGTGGTGTCCCCGAGTGATGCGGTGCTGTCCCCGAGTGATGCGGTGCTGTCCCCGAGTGATGCGGTGCTGTCCCTGAGTGATGCGGTGCTGTCCCTGAGTGATGTGGTGGTGTCCCTGAGTGATGTGGTGGTGTCCCTGAGTGATGTGGTGGTGTCCCTTAGTGATGTGGTGGTGTCCTTGAGTGATGTGGTGGTGCCCCTGAGTAGTGCCCCTGAGTGATGTGGTGGTGCCCCTGAGTGATGTGGTGGTGTCCTTGAGTGATGTGGTGGTGTCCTTGAGTGATGTGGTGGTGTCCTTGAGTGATGTGGTGGTGTCCTTGAGTGATGTGGTTGTGTCCCCGAGTGATGTGGTGGTGTCCCCGAGTGATGTGGTGGTGTCCCCGAGTGATGTGGTGGTGTTCCCGAGTGATGTGGTGGTGTCCCCGAGTGATGTGGTGGTGTCCCTTAGTGATGTGGTGGTGTCCTTGAGTGATGTGGTGGTGCCCCTGAGTAGTGCCCCTGAGTGATGTGGTGGTGCCCTTGAGTGATGTGGTGGTGTCCCCGAGTGATGTGGTGGTGTTCCCGAGTGATGTGGTGGTGTCCCCGAGTGATGTGGTAGTGTCCCCGAGTGATGTGGTGGTGTCCCCGAGTGATGTGGTGGTGTCCCCGAGTGATGTGTAGGTGTCCTGAGTGATGTGGTGGTGCCCCTGAGTGATGTGGTGGTGTCCCTGAGTGATGTGGTGGTGGTGTCCCCGAGTGATGTGGTGGTGGTGTCCCCGAGTGATGTGGTGGTGGTGTTCCCCAAGTAATGTAGTGGTGTTCCCCGAGTGATGTGGTGGTGTTCCCCGAGTGATGTGGTGGTGTCCCCGAGTGATGTGGTGGTGTCCCCGAGTGATGTGTAGGTGTTCCTGAGTGATGCGCCCATAATACTACCATGTATCTGGTCTGACCACCATTTAATAAATTTCACAGTCTCGCTTCCCAAGAGCACTAAGACCTCAGCTACCAAGGGGGGCTTGAGCAGGAAATGGAGCACCATTAATAAACAGGAGTTCCTGGACAGCCTTATGAGATCTGTCCCCGCATCCAACCCTGATGTGGACCTTGCTGAAACTAACATCTCTGGCTGGCTGCTTGCAGCCAGCGATAAACATGCTACCTTTAAACCACTTAAACTTGCTCGTCGCTCTGAAGCTCAGAAATGGTTCTCTCCGGACCTTAGAGTTCAAAAACGGGATCTACGTCAAAACTCACATATTCTGAGGAAGGGAAAATCACCTACTTAGCTGCTCGTAAAGACTACAAAAAAACCATTATTTCAGCTAAATCCTCCTATTTCTCTGCCCGTATCACAGACTCTAATAATAAATCAAAGGATATCTTCACAATAGTGAATGAGTTATCCAATGCAGAAAGAATTCTACCTAAGTCAGTTGCAACTCAAGACCTATGTGACTCCCTTAATAACTTTTTTCTGGATAAAATTGCCAATATCAAGGCCAGTATTCCCCAGCTCCTGTCCCAAGAAGGACTCCTTGGCCTTGACGCCTAACCCGCACACCCTTTATCACTTTCCAATTATAGATGTTCAGTCCTTACTGGCTCTTCTAGCTAGGGTAAAATCTGGCTCACCCAGAGACTGTTGCCCCACCGTACATTCTAAAGGACGTCTTTTCGATCTTCCCATCTCCTATTCTGACCTTTCTGAATGAGTCCTTGTCCCAGGGTAGGGTCCCTAATGCCTTTAAGGATGCAGTTGTGGTTCCCCCCTAAAAAAACCTGGAGCAGACTCCCAGAATTTGACCAACTATAGACCCATTTCTCTGCTTCCGTATCTGGCTAAGATCCTTGAAGCTCATGTAGCCACCGGTCTGTCCAATTTTATCGAGCAAACAGATTACCTGAACCCTCACCAAGCAGGGTTTCGCCCCGCCCATTCCACTGAGACTGTAATCCTAGCTGTTCTGGAGACCTTGCGAGGCAATGCCGATCGGGGTATCCCCCAGGCCCTGGTCCTTTTGGACCTCTCTGCCGTGTTCAACACGGTCGATCATGACATCTTAATGGACCGTGTCGAACAGGCTGGCATCTGTGGCTCAGCCCGTAGCTGGATTGCGTCATTCCTTAGCGGCCGCACTCAAGCGGTACACTTGGCCCCCTTCACCGCTTCTAAATTATTCACGTCCTCTGGGGTCCCTCAGGGATCCTCACTCTCCCCTTTGCTATTTAATTTGTATCTTCTACCGCTGATTAAGTCTCTGAAGGCCAACAAAACTGTCACTTTCAACTATGCTGATGACCTGCAGCTGATCTTTACGGTCGATAACTCCCCTGAATCTATCCAGCAATTCCAGGGTACCATGCTCCATATCCGCCAGTGGATGGACTTAAACCACCTGAAGCTGAACCCTGGCAAGACCGAGATCATTCTGAATGGGAGTAGCCAAACCTTCTGGGGCCCTCACTATTGGCCCACAGACCTCGGCTCTCCCCCCATTCCCTCCCCTTCAGTAAAAAGTCTAGGGGTGACTATCAAAAATGATTTATCTTTGAAAACCCATGTAGGCACAGTGGTATCCACCTGTTTTTTTCAGCTGCGCAGGATTCGGAAGATCAGTCGCATGCTCACTCATTCGGTGTTGATTCAGGTGGTGATAGCCTTGGTTTTATCTCACCTGGACTACGCCAACTCTATCTACCTTGGCTTACCACTCTATCTCAGCAAGCGCCTCCAGCTAGTCCAGAACCAGGCGACTAGATTAATCCATCAACAACCAAGATGGCATTCCGCCAAACCCCTGCTGAGGAAACTTCATTGGCTTCCTATCTCCCAACGCACTGTATTTAAGACGGCCTGCATTATTTTTAAATCCCTTCACGATCACAGCCCCAAATTCATTAAATGTCTCTTACCTAGGTACACCCCCTCCCGCACCCTTCGTTCTACGAGCCTGCAACTTCTGGTCACCCCTTCATTTAAACTACAATGGCAGGGTGGCTGCAGGTTTGCGACTCTGGCTCCTAAACTCTGGAACTCCCTTCCTCTTGAAATCCAATCTTGTAACAGCCTCCTGAGCTTTAGGAAATTGTTAAAAACTTGGCTGTTCTCACAGGCCAATGCGTAAGCCACTCCAGGTTCCGGTACAGGCTATATTCAGCGCCAAGAAACCAGTCGGTGAACGTGCGCTATATAAGAAATTATTAAAATAACATAACATAACATGTGGTGGTGTCCCCGAGTGATGTGATGGTGTCCCCGAGTGATGTGTAGGTGTTCCTGAGAGATGTGGTGGTGTCCCTGAGTTATGTTATGTTATGTTATGTTATGTTATACGTATTTATATAGCGCACTGCTGCCCCAGCAAAGGGGCGTCCCGGCGCTTTGGACAGGCAAAGACACAACACAACAAGACCTCAGGAAAACCAGGAGGACAGAAGGCAGAAAACCTAAGATACAGAAGGAAACAAATGGGTTTCTATAGCTCTCCTGAACTCCAGCAGATTGTCCAGTGCACCAATTTGAGATGGAAGTGAGTTCCATAACTTAGCAGCTAAGACTCGAAAAGAGCGTCCCCCAGCACGGCAGAGCTTAAACCGCGGAACCAGAGCCAAATTTTGGCCCAAAGACCTAAGTGACCGCGATGGTATGTACGGGCTAAGCAGGTTCTCCAGTATCTGGGGGGATGATAGTTTAAGGATCTTGAAAGACAGGCACATGATTTTAAAATCGATCCGTTGTGCCATAGACAACCAATGTAGTGACCGTATAGTTTCCTTCACGGAACAAAACCTCGGTAAGCCCACCAAGGCTCTAGCGGCAGCGTTTTGGACACGCTGCAGCCCGGTGATTACAGCCTGGTTTGCCCCCAACAGGAGCGAACTGGCATAATCGAGCCGTGATAGGATAGTGGCCTGCAGGATCAGCTGCCTGGTAGGGGCGTCAAAAAATTTCAGAATAGGTCTGAGCCCACGCAAGATTCCGAAACAAGTGGCTGCCACTTTTTTTGTGTGACTACCAACGCTAAGAGCAGAGTCCAACCAGACACCCAGATTTTTTACCTCCGACACCAAGGTTGGAGTAACACCCAGCTCCGAGGGCCACCATTCGTCACCCCAAAGGCTGCTCTGTCTACCCACGATCAGCACCTCTGTCTTCTTAGCATTGAGCTGAAGACAGTTGTCTGTCATCCAGCCCGCTACTGCTAGAAGTCCAGCCCGAAACCTAGGGGCCTCGTGGTCAGCTCTACCACTCAGTGTCACCGCCAGCTGCGTATCGTCAGCGTAGGAGACCATATTCATGTCCCAACGCTTGGCGACCGCAGCCAGCGGTTGCACATACAGGTTAAACAGAGTGGGGCTCAGAGCCGACCCCTGAGGCACTCCCTGTTCGAGAGCGTAGGATTTAGACTCAAAGGGCGGAATCGCTACCCTAAATGAGCGATCAGCTAGAAATGACCGAAACCAGTCTAAAGCAGCACCAGAGATACCAGCCCGCTCCAGACGTTGCAGCAGAGTCGAGTGTGAAACCGTGTCAAACGCGGCACTGAGGTCGAGTAACACAAGTGTCGCAGTCTGACCGGAATCAAGCACTGACCGCAGATGTTCCATCATAGAGAGCAGGGCCGTCTCGGTGCTGTGCCCGGCACGAAAACCATTCTGGATAGGATCTAAGATTTTGGCCCTATGGAGATGTTCCGACAGCAAGCCATTAACATGGGCCTCTGCCACCTTTGTAGCCCATGGCAGCAAGGAGATAGGACGATAATTCTCCAGTTTGAGAGGGTCTAACGTGGGTTTCTTTAAAATCGGGGTGACTACAGCCTGTTTCCATTTGGTTGGCACAGTGCCCGAGGAGAGAGACAGGTTGATAAGCTGAAGCAGAGGAGGGAAACAAAGAATGGAAGAGTCCCTAAACTGCGCCGGCCTAAGAGGGTCTGCAGGAGAACCTGATTTTACTTTAGTGGCCAGCCTGTTAAATTCCTCCTCCGATATGCAGGGAAGAGTCGAAAGAACTGAGTGATGTGGGGGTGCCCCCAAGTGATGTGAGTGGAGAAGTGTGGCTCACTGGTTAGAGGAGGCAGACCCGAAAGCAGAGGTCAGCCTGGGACCAGGGTTCAATTCCCGGCTTGGCGGGGTCTTGAGTCCTAAAATGTCCATGGACTCGACAATTCTCGCTCCGGTGCCTACTCTATTCATGGGTTCACACTCTGCGACTCTGGGCAATAGCTTGCTTAATCTCCACAACGGCCCCTCGCGGCGGGATGCCTGGCTTTCACCTTGCGGATACCCTGCCGGGGTTATCTCACAGGGGAATACCAGGACGGGTTCCCTAAGCAAGCGCTTAGAAACCGCTTGGTGATTTGCGCTATATAAATTCCTGTACATTTACATTTACATTTACATGTGGTGGTGCCCCTGAGTGCTGCCCCTGAGTGATGTGGTGGTGTCCCTGCGTGATGTGGTGGTGCCCCTGAGTGATGTGGTGGTGCCCCTGAGTGATGTGGTGGTGCCCCTGAGTGGTGTCCCCGAGTGATGTGGTGGTGTCCCCGAGTGATGTGTAGGTGTTCCCGAGTGATGTGGTGGTGTCCCTGAGTGATGTGGTGCTGCCCCTGAGTGATGTGGTGCTGCCCCCGAGTGATGTGGTGCTGCCCCCGAGTGATGTGGTGCTGCTTCTGAGTGATGTGGTGGTGCTGCCTCTGAGTGATGTGGTGGTGCCCCTGAGTGATGTGGTGGTGTCCCTGAGTGATGTGGTGGTGTCCCTGAGTGATGTGGTGGTGTCCCTTAGTGATGTGGTGGTGTCCCTGAGTGATGTGGTAGTGTCCCCGAGTGATGTGGTAGTGTCCCCGAGTGATGTGGTAGTGTCCCCGAGTGATGTGGTAGTGTCCCTGAGTGATGTGGTGGTGTTACTGCGTGATGTGGTGGTGTCCTTGAGTGATGTGGTGGTGCCCCTGAGTGATGTGGTGGTGTCCTGAGTGATGTGGTGGTGTCCCTGAGTGATGTGGTGGTGTTCCCGAGTGATGTGGTGGTGTCCCCGTGTGACGTGGTGGTGTCCCCGAGTGACGTGGTGGTGTCCCCGAGTGATGTGGTGGTGTCCCCGAGTGAAGTGGTGGTGCCCCTGAGTGATGTGGTGGTGGTGTCCCTGAGTGATGTGGTGGTGGTGTCCCCGAGTGATGTGGTGGTGTTCCCCGAGTGATGTGGTGGTGTCCCCGAGTGATGTGGTGGTGTCCCTGAGTGATGTGTAGGTGTTCCTGAGTGATGTGGTGGTGTCTCCGAGTGATGTGATGGTGTCCCCGAGTGATGTGTAGTTGTTCCTGAGAGATGTGGTGGTGTTCCTGAGTGATGTGGGGGTGCCCCCGAGTGATGTGGTGGTGCCCCTGAGTGTTGCCCCTGAGTGATGTGGTGGTGTCCCTGCGTGATGTGGTGGTGCCCCTGAGTGATGTGGTGGTGCCCCTGAGTGATGTGGTGGTGCCCCTGAGTGATGTGGTGGTGCCCCTGAGTGATGTGGTGGTGCCCCTGAGTGATGTGGTGGTGTCCTTGAGTGATGTGGTGGTGTCCCCGAGTGATGTGGTGGTGTCCCCGAGTGATGTGGTGGTGTCCCCGAGTGATGTGTAGGTGTTCCCGAGAGATGTGGTGGTGTCCCTGAGTGATGTGGTGGTGTCCCTGAGTGATGTGGTGGTGTCCCTGAGTGATGTGGTGCTGCCCCTGAGTGATGTGGTGCTGCCCCTGAGTGATGTGGTGCTGCCCCTGGGTGATGTGGTGCTGCCCCTGAGTGATGTGGTGCTGCCCCTGAGTGATGTGGTGCTGCCCCTGAGTGATGTGGTGCTGCCCCTGGGTGATGTGGTGCTGCCCCTGAGTGATGTGGTGCTGCCCCTGAGTGATGTGGTGCTGCCCCTGAGTGATTTGATTTGATAAAAATTTATAATGCGCAAGACAATAACCCGCAGGTATCAAGGCGCCTAACAATACCATCAAAAGATTGAATCATACATCCTTACATATAGGCTTGCAAAAAGAGCCGAGTTTTAAGCACCCTTCGAAGTTTCTGTAGGGAGGGTAGAGACCTAAGATCTAGGGGAAGATCATTCCACCATTTGGGAGCTAGGGTGGAAAAAGCCCTGCCACCCCATTTGGCTCTTCGTATACGGGGAACTGTCAGGAGCGATTTCCCGGAGGAACGCAAGTACCATCCGGGAATGTAGAGGGAGATGATGGAACCAACTCCCAGGTCACTGTCTTTTGCAATGGCTCTGTAAGTCATGCATAGGACTTTGAACCGTACTCGGTGTTCTACCGGTAGCCAATGCAACGTTTTCCTGGCCAGCGTGGCCGAGGAACGTCTAGGGACATCCAAAACAAATCTGGCAGTGGCATTCTGAACTACCTGTAAGCGCTGCAGGAGGCTCCTGTTTAGCCCCACATACAGCGCATTACAGTAGTCCAGATGGGAGCCAATGAGTGCGACAGCTATTTGCTTTCTGGACTGTAAGGAAAGGTATTTCCTGATCCTTCGCAAGGTGTGAATTAATCCCCAGCAGGTGGAGATAGTTCTACTCACCTGCCTGCCCATGTCCAGGGCAGGGTCTAACATCACGCCAAGGTTCTTAGCAGATGTTGTAGGGGAGGGGCACTCTCCTAACGAGTCAGGCCACCAATTGGCTGACCAGATGTTCTCTTTCCCTCCAAACACCATTACCTCGGTCTTCTCCCCATTCAGTTTGAGTGAATTCTGGATCATCCAATGACCAACCGCCTCCATACAAGATCTAAACTTGGAGGCGGTTTGTACATCTGAATGGGAGAGAGAGACGAGTATTTGGGTGTCATCTGCGTAAGAGACTACCTCCATCCCGAAAGTTCTTATAAGTCTGGCTAGTGGGGTCACGTAGATGTTGAATAGGGTCGGACTAAGAGCCGACCCTTGTGGGACCCCACACAGCACTGGTCCGGATGGAGATATGAACTCCCCCAGCTTGACTCTTTGTTCCCTCCCGTCAAGGAAGGAAGTCAATAGATCTAGAGCTGCGTCCTTCACCCCCACATCCCTCAGGCGAGATGTAAGAACTGAGGGGGAGAGGGTGTCGAAGGCCGCAGTTAGATCTAGCAGGACCAGGAGGGTGGTCTGGCCCCCATCCACTGTTGTGCGGATCTTGTCAAGCACAATGGTGAGGGCCGACTCTGTGCTATATTCCCTACTGAATCCATGCTGTGAGGAGTCCAGGCAACCCGAGCTTTCCACAAAGGCAGCGAGATGCTTGTTTAGGTGTGCCTCAAGCATCTTCGCTGGAGCTGGGAGCAGCGAGATGGGACGAAAGTTTTTTAGGACCTCCGGATCAAGGGAGGCCTTCTTTAGCAGAGGTTTCACTACTGCACTCTTCCACTCCGAGGGGAAGATCCCCTCTCTCATGGCTAGATTCATTATTTCTAGCAGAGGAGGTAAGAAGGTCTCCCTGCATTGCTTGATGATTTTCAGTGGGCAGGTATCCAGGGGGGAACCAGACTTGATCTTATTAAGCAAAAGCTCCAGATCCTGCAAAGCCAGCGGGGGAAAGGAGTCCAGAGTGCACGATGGGGAGATGTCGGTGGTGGTCATATTCATCTCAACCCGAGCAGAGGGCATAGCGGTGGATGCTCTTTGCTCCTCAAGAGCCAGATGGATGTCCTGTATTTTAGTGTGAAAGAAGGAGGCAATCCTATCACATAGATCCTGCGATGGTACAACAGGATCAGGGGCTTGTAGGTTGACTAAGGAATCAACGATATTAAAAAGCTCCTTCGGCGAGGAGAGCGAAGTTGTCAGAGCCACAAAATGGTCTTGTTTGGCCTGCACAATGTCAGCCTTGTATTTCCTGACAAGAAGTTTGTGGGCTTCCTTGTTCTTAAGGTCCCAACTAGAGTGCCAAAGCCTCTCCTTCCTCCTCACCTCTTGCCTGAGGAGTTTGAGGGACTCTGAGAACCAGGGGGCAGATGGTCTCTTTCTGGCTCGGCGGCGGGTCTGTACTGGGGCCAGTTCATTCAAGGCCTTAATAGTAACCTGTTCGAAATGGCCAACCGCGGACTGTACGCTGTCCAAGCCAGTAATAGAAAGGCTGGCAGCCCATGGCGCAAAGGAGTCACTGCTAATGTTCCTAAAATTTCTGGCAGTTTCCATTATGTGAGTCCCTTTATTACTTCCATCCACCCTATGATATTCCAAAAGGAATGGAATCGCAAAATGATCGGACCACGATAGATGCACCGACTCCTTGATGGTCAGACGACGGTCATTAGAAAAAATGCCGTCTAGTGTATGGCCTGCACGATGTGTGCCCCCACTAACTCGCTGCGTGAGTCCACAGGACATCAGGGCCTCAGTAAGGCATGATGTATCGAATAGGTCATGCCGTTCTAAATGATAGTTAAAGTCACCTAAAATGGAAAAGTTTTCTCGACCGAAGTAGGGTTCTAGGGACTGGAGGAGGTTGTGCGTAAAATCAGTCTTTGGGCCAGGAGGCCGATATAATAGAATTCAATTAAAAAGGGGACATTGCACTTCCTTTATTGTAAAATATAGCGCTTGGAAGCAGTCCGGAAAATCAGGTATGGGCACAGTGTAGCATTGCAGGTGGTCTCTGTGAAGGATCGCTATACCCCCTCCCACTCGTCCCTGTCTGTCCAGTCTAGCCAGGCAGTACCCTTCAGGGACCGCTTCGATTAGGTCAGGACCAGATGAATCTTTAGCCCAAGTTTTGGTGACAAACACTAGGGCAGGCATTCTGTCAAGTATCATTTCCCTAAACATTATCTTGTTTTTGACAAGGGAACGGGCATTGACCAAAATGCCCTCTACTTTCAATGTCCTAGGACTGACAGCGTCTGGTTGGCCAGGGGAACAATGACGGGGGACAGAAATAGAAAGCCTACGTGCGTGGTGACAACCACATCGTAAAGAAGTAAGAAGTTCGTCAGGCTCAAAGGAGTGCGAACATCCTAATCTTCGAGGTTTCAGGCGTAGCATCTCCTGGTGGGAGTATCTGTAGGGGGGTGGAATGACTTCGCCTGCGTCCAGAGTCCAGCCGCCCAGCGCGTCCTCAGCGCGGACGGGCGCAGACGGGCTGGACTCTGGCGTGACTCCGGCGTCACCACGGCGCACACGCTGCGCGCACACGCTGCGCGCCATTACGACCGGTTAATATAGAGCTCTAGGCAGTCCACCTGACTGCTAGAGCGCAGGACAGTGGAGCGCTTCCCCGAACCCTCCCAAGATGGCGCCCAACCAGATCCAAAGCACGAGGGGGCACCACCACATCACTCAGGGGCAGCACCACATCACTCAGGGGCAGCACCACATCACTCAGGGGCAGCACCACATCACTCAGGGGCAGCACCACATCACTCAGGGGCAGCACCTCATCACTCAGGGGCAGCACCTCATCACTCAGGGGCAGCACCTCATCACTCAGGGGCAGCACCACATCACTCAGGGGCAGCACCACATCACTCAGGGGCAGCACCACATCACTCAGGGGCAGCACCACATCACTCAGGGGCAGCACCACATCACTCAGGGGCAGCACCACATCACTCAGGGGCAGCACCACATCACTCAGGGGCAGCACCACATCACTCGGGAACACCTACACATCACTCGGGGACACCACCACATCACTCGAGGACACCACCACATCACACGGGCACACCACCACATCACTCGGGGACACCACCACATCACTCGGGAACACCTACACATCACTCGGGGACACCACCACATCACTCGAGGACACCACCACATCACACGGGGACACCACAACATCACTCGGGGACACCACCACTTCACTCAGGGGCACCACCACATCACTCAGGACACCTACACATCACTCGGGCACCACCACATGTGAGTGATGTGGTGCTGCCCCTGAGTGATGTGGTGGAGCCCCTGAGTGATGTGGTGGTGTCCCCGAGTGATGTGGTGATGTCCCCGAGTGATGTGGTGGTGTCCCCGAGTGATGTGGTGGTGTCCCCGAGTGATGTGGTGGTGTCCCCGAGTGATGTGGTGGTGTCCCTGAGTGATGTGGTGGTGTCCCTGAGTGATGTGGTGGTGTCCCTGAGTGATGTGATGGTGTCCCTGAGTGATGTGGTGGTGTCCCTGAGTGATGTGGTGGTGCCCCTGAGTAGTGCCCCTGAGTGATGTGGTGGTGCCCCTGAGTGATGTGGTGGTGTCCTTGAGTGATGTGGTGGTGTCCTTGAGTGATGTGGTGGTGCCCGAGTGATGTGTAGGTGTCCTGAGTGATGTGGTGGTGCCCCTGAGTGAAGTGGTGGTGTCCCCGAGTGATGTGGTGGTGTCCCCGTGTGATGTGGTGGTGTCCTCGAGTGATGTGGTGGTGTCCCCGAGTGATGTGCAGGTGTCCCCGAGTGATGTGCAGGTGTTCCCGAGTGATGTGGTGGTGTCCCTGAGTGATGTGGTGGTGTCCCTGAGTGATGTGGTGGTGTCCCTGAGTGATGTGGTGCTGCCCCTGAGTGATGTGGTGCTGCCCCTGAGTGATGTGGTGCTGCCCCTGAGTGATGTGGTGCTGCCCCTGAGTGATGTGGTGCTGCCCCTGAGTGATGTGGTGCTGCCCCTGAGTGATGTGGTGCTGCCCCTGAGTGATGTGGTGCTGCCCCTGAGTGATGTGGTGCTGCCCCTGAGTGATGTGGTGCTGCCCCTGAGTGATGTGGTGCTGCCCCTGAGTGATGTGGTGCTGCCCCTGAGTGATGTGGTGGTGTCCCCGAGTGATGTGGTGGTGTCCCCGAGTGATGTGGTGGTGTCCCCGAGTGATGTGGTGGTGTCCCTGAGCGATGTGGTGGTGTCCCTGAGCGATGTGGTGGTGTCCCTGAGTGATGTGGTAGTGTCCCTGAGTGATGTGGTAGTGTCCCTGAGTGATGTGGTGGTGTCCCTGAGTGATGTGGTGGTGCCCCTGAGTAGTGCCCCTGAGTGATGTGGTGGTGCCCCTGAGTGATGTGGTGGTGTCCTTGAGTGATGTGGTGTCCTTGAGTGATGTGGTGGTGCCCCGAGTGATGTGTAGGTGTCCTGAGTGATGTGGTGGTGCCCCCTGAGTGATGTGGTGGTGCCCCTGAGTGAAGTGGTGGTGCCCCTGAGTGAAGTGGTGGTGCCCCTGAGTGAAGTGGTGGTGTCCCTGAGTGATGTGGTGGTGGTGTCCCTGAGTGATGTGGTGGTGGTGTCCCTGAGTGATGTGGTGGTGTCCCCGAGTGATGTGGTGGCGTCCCCGAGTGATGTGGTGGTGTCCCCGAGTGATGTGGTGGTGCCCCTGAGTGAAGTGGTGGTGCCCCTGAGTGATGTGGTGGTGGTGTCCCTGAGTGATGTGGTGGTGGTGTCCCTGAGTGATGTGGTGGTGTCCTTGAGTGATGTGGTGGTGTCCTGAGTGATGTGGTGCCCCTGAGTGATGTGGTGGCGTCCCCGAGTGATGTGGTGGTGTTCCTGAGTGATGTGGTGGTGTCCTTGAGTGATGTGGTGGTGTCCTGAGTGATGTGGTGCCCCTGAGTGATGTGGTGGTGTCCCTGAGTGATGTGGTCCTCGAGTGAAGTGGTGGTGTCCCCGAGTGATGTGGTGGTGTCCCCGAGTGATGTGGTGGTGTCCCTGATTGATGTGGTGGTGGTGTCCCCGAGTGATGTGGTGGTGTCCCTGATTGATGTTGTGGTGCCCCTGAGTGATGTGGTGGTGTCCCTGAGTGATGTGGTGTTCCTGAGTGATGTGGTGCTGCCCCTGAGTGATGTGGTGGTGTCCCTGCGTGATGTGGTGGTGTCCTTGAGTGATGTGGTGGTGTCCCCGAGTGATGTGGTGGTGTCCCCGAGTGATGTGGTGGTGTCCCCGAGTGATGTGGTGGTATCCCCGAGTGATGTGGTGGTGTCCCCGAGTGATGTGGTGGTGTCCCCGAGTGATGTGGTGGTGTCCCCGAGTGATGTGGTGGTGTTCCCGAGTGATGTGGTGGTGTCCCCGAGTGATGTGGTAGTGCCCCTGAGTGATGTGGTGCTACCCCTGAGTGATGTGGTGGTGCCCCTGAGTGATGTGGTGGTGCCCCTGAGTGATGTGGTGGTGCCCCTGAGTGATGTGGTGGTGTCCCTGAGTGATGTGGTGGTGTCCCTGAGTGATGTGGTGGTGTCCCTGAGTGATGTGGTGGTGTCCCTGAGTGATGTGGTGGTGTCCCCGAGTGATGTGGTGGTGTCCCTGAGTGATGTGGTGGTGTCCCTGAGTGATGTGGTTGTGTCCCTGAGTGATGTGGTGGTGTCCCTGAGTGATGTGGTGGTGTCCCTGAGTGATGTGGTGGTGTCCCTGAGTGATGTGGTGGTGTCCCTGAGTGATGTGGTGGTGTCCCTGAGTGATGTGGTGGTGCCCCTGAGTAGTGCCCCTGAGTGATGTGGTGGTGCCCCTGAGTGATGTGGTGGTGTCCTTGAGTGATGTGGTGGTGTCCTTGAGTGATGTGGTGGCGTCCCCGAGTGATGTGGTGGCGTCCCCGAGTGATGTGGTGGCGTCCCCGAGTGATGTGGTGGCGTCCCCGAGTGATGTGGTGACGTCCCCGAGTGATGTGGTGGCGTCCCCGAGTGATGTGGTGGTGTCCCTGAGTGATGTGGTGGTGTCCCTGAGTGATATGGTGGTGTCCCTGAGTGATGTGGTGGTGTCCTGAGTGATGTGGTGCCCCTGAGTGATGTGGTGGTGTCACTGAGTGATGTGGTCCTCGAGTGATGTGGTGGTGTCCCCGAGTGATGTGGTGGTGTCCCCAAGTGATGTGGTGGTTTCCCTGATTGATGTGGTGGTGGTGTCCCCGAGTGATGTGGTGGTGTCCCTGAGTGATGTTGTGGTGCCCCTGAGTGGTGCCCCTGAGTGATGCGGTGGTGTCCCTGAGTGATGTGGTGTTCCTGAGTGATGTGGTGGTGTTCCTGAGTGATGTGGTGGTGTTCCTGAGTGATGTGGTGGTGCCCCTGAGTGATGTTGTGGTGTTCCTGAGTGATGTGGTGTGTGAGGGTGAGTGTGTGTGGGGGTGAGGGTGAGTGAGGGTGAGAGGATTGTGAGGGAGAGGGGTGTGAGGGTGTGAGGTTGTGAGGGTGAGTGAGGGTGTGTGAGGGTGTGTGAGGGTGAGGAGGTGTGAGGGTCAGGGTCCGAAGTAAATTGTGGCAGGGCAGACATCATAAGACAAAGAGAAGAGACTGCGTGGTGACTGCGTTGGTCAGTTTCAGAATCAGGAGGGGCAGAGTCAGCACAGTCTGCGAGGGATCAACGTGTCTAGAGGCAAAGCATAGCGGATGTAGCATTGCAGCTAGCAAGTCGAGTGTTTTCAAGCTGAGTGTACCTAGAGAGATGGCAACACAGCAACAGCATTTGAGGAGCAAGGCTACTGTAAACAAGCACGGTAGGCTTTCACTTTCGTCTAGAAACAAGCTCTCGGCATTGCTGTGGCGGGGGGACGGGGGAGCGGGAGCGCATTCCTTTGAAGTCTGATGCGGGGGCGGGGGAGCGGCAGCCTTTGAAGTCTGATGCCGAGGCACAGACAAATGGTGGTGTGTTATGTGGCTGGCGATAATATGCAGGCGCATAGATCACATGAACTGTATGCGATTCGCAGCCGTTTTGGTAGACTTTTCTTTTCCGCTTACTATAATCTCACCGGAGCAATGCGCAAGCGCATTGGCTCAGGCGAGACCTAAAAACCATTACTTCAACCAACAGCTCTTACCCTCTCTTTCCTCTCCTTGATTTATTCCCATGAGAAATTGATCCAAATAACAACACGTTGGCCTCGCCTGCTGTTCCATGTGTCAGGCAGAGGCATTTGATAACGCTTGGGTGGAAGGGGGCTTTCAGCGCTCTCATACAGCTACTTATTTACATATTCAGTAGCTAGTTAGGCAGCCTTCGACATGAATCTCTCGTAAATCACAATTATTGTGAACGTAATCTGGGCAACACGCGGTTACTCAGCGAATAAACAAGCGCTGGGATTGGTAAATGCATATTTGTTCACACCACACTGACAACAGTGCTTCAGTGCGTACACAGTAGGCTAGAAGGCGACAGGGTGCCTGGTTTTTCACCACTCGGGTGACTGCAGTTTCCCGTTTATACCGTAATGTTATGTGGCATCTATTCCCCCCTCCGACACACGTCACCTGCTCAGTATTTAAAAGGGTAGTAAGCGTAAAACCAGGGTCCACCGGTACCACAGCATGTGTACACATGTTCCAAATAACCAATATTATTGGACCACATTAAGTTTCACCAACATGGCTAAACCTACTCAGTTTAGGTACAGCCCGCCACAAATATAGGATAAAGAAATCTCTTCAATCCTGCAAAGTTTATGTTGTTTTTAATGTGCTGAATTGAGAATGCAACAAAGGTACTGCTATAAGCTTGAAAGCAGACATTTTGGTATTTGAGCAGGTTTGCTTTTCTTTGCCTTGTCTATGTGAGCACAGGGGAGAATATTGGCGTGCTTGTATATAAGCACGCGCTCTGGAATGCACAGTGAATATTTTAAAGGGTCCATTGTAAAGGCACTGCTGTTAGCGTAGAGTGCATTGGGGATATTTTGTGTGTTATGCTTTCTGATATTTATGGGAGTAAGCAGGAGATTTCTCAGCAGTTTTCCTTATTTTACTTTATAAAATGTGTACCGCGACTGTCTGTTCAGGGATGTGGTATTTTTAAACCATACTGCTTACGTTTTGTAAGTATATCGGCAATGGACATAACAGATCCCTTCCAGCCCTGTAGTCATATTCTTAACTTTCCAGGCAAAAAAACTAAATCATAAGTGTAAAAGCGTTAACGTAACTATGTTGTTCCTGCTTACATTTCACATGCTTTACTTGATCTTCCATTCCCAATGAGTGTTTGCTATTTCCAGGATGTTGTTACTTTTTCCAGCCAGCATATTACTCTTGTCTCCCTTCCCTCATAATCTAGTTCGTGGTTCTCCAGCACCGCAAGGTCATACATTCATTCAATAAGCTTTATTCGGTTTTTGAGTTTAAAACCATAAAAGCAACAGAAAGAAATACATATATGCATAAATAACTCAACAATTCATTTCGAGATAAAAGAAAACTGACAATAAAAAAAAAAAAAAAGTTTAGCAAATCAACTAATCAAAATAATCAAAATGATTGCCCAAGATGTACAGAGACTCCATTTCACCAGGTATTATAATTCGGTGCTCGGGGTCCAGGATAAAAGTCATGCAGGTCCCAGATACAGATGGGACCATCTCCAACTTTGGGCTGAGAAGATCGTAAATACGGGGCAATATTGCTGTGTTTAAATTTAATTAGTATCAAGTCCCCTGGAATATCTTTGGGCAACATCCCTAGCCACTCCACCCTCCTAACGCTCAGGATCCCGCCATCTAGAGCAGGTGGTAGCGGTCTGTTGTTTTTGAGCCAGAAAATGGCTTTATTCAGCAAGTCCTGATGTAATTCACGTTTGCCCTGACTGAGTGGAGGGACCCCAGAAAGAACGGTGACGTATGGGGCGGCTACAGGGGGTAGATTTATTCGGTGCCTTCTTTCTTGAACTATGTTGGGGACATGTGCGGGATTAAAAGTAGCATTGCTGCCACTTGGATTGGGTGTAGTAAGAGGGGAATCTAAAGATTGAACTTTCATAGGAGCAATGGTCTTAGATTTTTCATGGTTGGTAGTGAGAGTAGAGCCAATGGGTATAGCAGAATTTTCAGTCAATGGATAAATCCTATTTACAGTGTTTTCAATACAGGTCAACCTGTCCCCCAAGTCATTGATTTTCGCAACCAGGGGTGACAATGCGGAGTTTAACAATCGCTCTATTTGCGCCAGTAGGGTCAATTGGAGGGGCGATGCAGAGTCATTTGTTCGAGTCCCAGCCTTATCCAACATTGATAGGGTTGGTTTGTGGGGGGATAAAGAGGGGCTACAGCACAATTGGTTGGTGGAGGGGATAGTTTTGGGGGGTGAAGGTACATCCTGGGGAGTGCAGAATATTTGGACAGTGTCTCTGCCCACTATGGGGGGAGTTGATACATCCGGACCATAGTTTGTGCCACACAGGGCATTCAGCTCCTCCCAGATGGACATAGTAGTTGGGAGACAGAACTCCAATAACAACAGTAGGCAGTCCAAAGCGGTAAAGATAAGAAGGAATAAACGTCTCTGTACCTCCTCCTTTGTTGCAGCCAAGTGGGGTGGCCCGTCCCGTCCTTCTCGGGTCCTCTGAGGGCCACAGAGGGCCCGCCCTTTGCCCGGGCTTAGCCCGGCGCGTCCCGTGCGCGTCCTCGCGGGACGAGGGTCAGCACTGATCTGTATGCGCCTCCTGGCGCGGATTGATGGGCAGGGCAGCAGCGTCACCTGGAGCCTGACTGCGGGGCTGCTGGGAGTGGTGGTTCCGGGCCGGCGGAGCCAAGCCCGGCCGGTGCTCAGGTCAGTAGAAAGTGACGGTGATGTGCTCTCGGCGGAGCAAAGCCCGGCCGAGCACAAATTCCCCCTGTAATAGCAGCCTAATAGAGTCCTTTATCTCCTACCACACCAGGCCGTTTTGCCGCCTCTACCCCTTCTCTGACTTGCTGACGACGTGCTCTCGCTTTTGCGCGAGCCGTTAATTGCTTGCCCATTGCCAACTTAATCCGCTGCGAATATGTACTCAGTCCATAGAAACAAAATATCGTTTTACTGATATTTAATCCCCAATGCCGCCAAGACTCGAAAGTCGAAATCCCAGGCTACAGTCCAAATCACTGGGAATGCTGGAACCTGTAGTCCTACCCACACTGCGGTCGCTGCCTGGTATCCTGGAAGGCTGAAGGGTGGACAGATATTGTTTAGTGAGAGCTGGGGAATGCAGGAAGAGTATCGAGTTTGGTGAGTAGAATGAGAAAAGTTAACAAGAGTTACGTAAATAGGGCTGTCACGGGCTGTCACAGATACAAGCGTGCAATTAATTGATTAGTCCAAACGCCCTTGATCTGGCCCTCCAAGACGTATTCCACAAAGCACTTCGACAAGGTCCGTCGCAGCTACAGGAACGGAGCCCAGCCAATGAAGAACTCGCAACACGTAACCCAGCAAAGCAGAGTAATACAGTGCTACAATCGGCTACCTCAATCGGCGCATACCAGCGCGAAGGTCATACGATTGGCAATAGCTCTATGCAAATATCATCACTCCACTGCATACAATAAAACAAAATTAAAAAACAATGTAATTTTCAGCACCAAAAGCTCTAGCTTTCACAAATACCAGACCTATTGCATTGCAAATGCTTGTTATAAACGTTGGAAGAGTCTTTCTACAGGGAACCATGTAACAATGTGTCCCACTCTTGTCTTTGAGGGGAACCGCTATTTGCGATGAAGGTCTTTCTCAGGGCTGTGCTAGCATAGTGTAGGCTACTATGTGTAAAAAAAAAAGAAAAAAGAAAAGTACAAACATTAACGTATATTTGTGTTTGTAAAATCAAATTGTATTGTACATACCCTACTGAGCCCCTATGAATTGTCGGGCTGGATTCTAAGGTTCTCAGTGGGCGTGTGATTCTGCGCATTAGGGTTCCCTGTCAGAATAAGCATTTCCACTCCTGTATTGGGCCAAACAAAAATAATAATAACAATACAGAGCTTGCCTGAGTGGGACAACTTAAGAGCAGACAGGGAAAGACTGAAGATTTCCCTGAGTGGTTTAGTTGTATTTCGGAGTTCTGAGGTCGATTCAATGCTTGCCTCATGAGCGGTCTGCAATTAGTTAAGGAACAGTGTAACCAATGAAGTTGTCAATGTGCAGCACTAATTTGTTTTACAGGTGCTATGGTCACTTTTCTGCACATTCTATCCTTTCACTCCAAATCGTCACTGCTGTACCCTTCAGTTTCTGCTAGATGTTTATACTTGAGCAGGCACGAGCCCTGCATCTGCTGGATTGTTTTGTTCAGTAGCTTTCTTTTTCTTTGAAATCACCTGGTGGTCTAGCTGGTATGAGTCCAGTCAATGCTGGGTTCTTTTTTCCTACAGTTGTGTGTTATCGATACTCCTAGCTTAGTCCAGGGTCCATCATCAAGTTCATTAGTTAAGCAAAAATGCATCTGGATCAGAAGTTCATAGCGCTATAGACATCATGGGAAATGTAGTCTTCACTAGTTCAGTGGATATCTGCTACAGCAAGATGGCCACGGTGTGGTCCCAACCTCTTGATGTTGAATGCTGAAGCCGCTTTAAACATATGTTCATGGGATTCATCTACCCCAAAATTATATGTATTCTGTCTAACCAAAGGTTACTCTGGGACTCGGATGCTCCTGCCAGTCCTATTTCATTGCATTGTAGGAATATCGTCAAAAGGACTGTTTATTGCAAAGAATGTCAGGTCATGACATTTAATTACTCCACGGAACTGGCTACAACTTTTTGTACTACTGTCTTATTTTATATAAAAATGTGTTGATTTCTAGCAACTCATTCAAATCATTCTCAGCTGTCATTAGACAGGGAATCATCTGTGCTTCCAATTTCAATAAGCTGTTCTCAATGTTGTTACCACCTTTAACATGTCACAGGACTGTCTATTTTAAATCTGACGCTGTGTGGGTAACACAAGGAGATGATGGACGGAGTGCTGAAACAGTCACAGATCTGGGTTGAATCCATCATCCTTCTTTAGCTCACTTCGCCACCTCAGTTCAGACCCAGCTATATGCAAATCAGTCTTGACCCTGTGCCTCATGGGAACTGTCCAGCCTGAACTTCCAAGCCAGATCCTTCCTTGACCACAGACCAGCATCCTGGGACCGGTTTCAGATCATCACCCCTCAAAGTCAGGTAGCTTGAATCCAGTGGCACAGTGAGCCCAGGACCCTCGTCTATGCATACCTGACGCACTTAAGGCGAGAAAGCAAAAGACACACAGATGATGGATGGAATACGTAACTAATCAAACATTCACCACCAGTCAAGAGATCTGGGTTAAATCCATTGTTCGGTTGATATAGGCCCAGATCTCTGTATTGGGGAGAATGTTTGACAATGTTCAGCATTTTTACTTTTGTCACCCCGAGTGGAACGGGTATGCCTGTGCTCTCCATGCCACTAGAGTCAAGCTAGCCTGGCTAATGAGGGGTGAACCCTGAACACGGTCCCAGGATGCTTGTTTCTAGTCCAGGGAGGCCCTGGTCTGGCAATTTTGGCTGGACTGTTCTCTCCCATGGGGAGCAGGATCAAGACTGATTTGTTTATGGCTGTGCTTCAATTGGAATGTAATGGGGAGCAAAACAATGATGGATTTGAGCCCAGATCTCTGTACTGGGGAAAATGTTTGACATTGTTCAACATTCTGTCCATCAATTGTTCTTTTTGCACTTTCTAAAGGGAAAGCTGAGGTTTAGCGTCGATTGACCTTTTGCCTTGTGTTGGAATGAGTGGAGTAGCAATATACATACTAAGAAAGATGGCCCAGAATCCATCACTCGCAGGTTTGTCAGCATAATAGGTAATTGTACTGAATCCAAGGCCTTTTCCGCATCCAAGAAAAATATCACTGCTGGTTCCTCCAACCTCTGTTGGCAAATGCTAAGCAACCATAAAGTCTCCTCAAATAATGTCTATTAGGCATAAATCCCAATTGATTAGGTGGATGAGCGATTTTACCACCAAATATAAGCAGCTGGCTAGAATTTTACCAGGTTGTATACTCTCCATTCTCAGGAGGGATAGGGTTCTACATGAGACTCATTCATTAGGTGGCTAACCAAGTTTATGTATTAGTATTATAGTTTGAGTATGAACGTCCCACAGGAGTTGGTTTACACCCAGGGACCCACCGCCCTCAGCTAGATTATCACAACATTTTTCTATACCTTCTAACATTCCCAGACAATTCGAAATAAAAATCCTGCAGATGAATTAAGCAAAGATCCTGGTCATCTTGGCATTGCGAAGGAGCTTATTACCATTCATATCTTTTAAACCATGTATATGTTTAAGTCCCTCCTCCTTGTTACTTAACCATGCTAATAGTTTCCCTACGTTATTGTTTACTTCATATAATCTGTTATTTTCATTGATACAGCCCTTTGGCATCTCTTTCAACCAATATTACAACCCTTGCCTGTTGCCCAAACCACTTCAGTGAGGACTTCTGATATTGCTTGCCATAGCTGTGAGATTTCTCTCTTTTTCTTTGGGTCCTGAACTAGAGCTTGTTTATTCCCCCACAGTCTCAAAAATGGCCTCTCCCCTCAATACTTAATATACTGTCTTGTAGGTTCCCAAACTGAAGATTTGTGGGGTCGGGTCCATTGGCCTGACAAAATAGTGGTGTGGGTCTCATTCAGGTGACTCATAATATTCCTGTCTTTGAGTTACTAGGCTGTAAGTATTGATTATGATTATTATTATTATTAAGTACCCTGTTCCTATCATTAACGGATATTCGGGCAAACGCAAGTTGGCTCCCAATAAATATCTTCTACTTATCATTTGGTGTTTTCTTCGGTGTGAATTGATCGCCCCCCAGTAAAAGATAATTGTTTGTTATGAAGTGACTTTAAAGTAAGCACTACTTGTTGCAATTCTATCTGCTAGAGGTAGTATTACTTTTAATCAAACCTATCCAACCTACGCAGAAATCTGTACTGTGGGGATGTCGCCAATGGAGAATGATCTGACACTACCCCTTGCAAAATAGCTAGAGTCCCTGAATCTGTGACCCAGAGATATCGGAATCAACTTGACATAAAGCCATACATATTCTAAATTTTAATTTTAATGGGAAGATGGAGATTTTCTAAATTCAGTTTAGGCCTTCCGTTTTTCATACAATATTCTATCTGATGCACTTGCACTGTTCCCACAAATAAATCTGAACATACCACCTTAATTTTTGGCCTCCAATTTCAAATTAATTTACATTTGTATACAATTTAAAAATTTCAGTTTTACATTTTGCTTCTTTATTTATATTCACTTCATTAATCTCTTAACATTATTTCATTTTCTAAGCAGTCACGACCCCCTAAGAAGACATTGTGGACCCCCAGTGGTCCCTGGACCACAGGTTAGGAATCGCTGCTCATGGTGTATTTCCAATACATTTTTGTAGTGCTTCCTTTGGGCCCAGAGTAAGTTGCAGGGAAGTTCATTTTCGTGCTTGTAGTCTCCTATCTTCAAATTCTCTAGGGCACTTTAGGCTAGTGAGATTGCATTCTGAAGATTTTTTGGAGGGTTTGGCCACTTGATTTTTCAACATATGGTAGTGTGGTGTATTTGTAGCACTTTTTTGATGTGACACTGCTCCCAGGAGCCCTCCACGCAACTGCACTTGCCGTGTCGGACCGGGGCTGGGGAAAGAAGTATACACTTCTCTCCCGAGCCCCGGTCCGACACGGCAAGTGCAGTTGCGCGAAGGGCTCCTGGGAGCAGCAGACTCTTCCGGTTGGGGTCAGCACGCTAGTCTTTCGTGCCCCCATTAGTATTTAGATCCATGACCAGGCGCACGCGCAGCGGAAGCAGCAGACACCCATTAGCAGGGACGCTGCTAGCTGTGGCGTGTGTGTGTTATTTACTTTGACGCTTGCCAGATTTTATCTCGATCGTATTTTAAATTGTATCCTTCCACATTGCCAATCAGAAACCTACCTTTCACTTCTCTCCCCAGCCCCGGTCCAACGCGGCAAGTGCCGTTGCGTGGAGGGCTCCTGGGAGCAGCAGACACTTCCGGTTGGGGTCAGCTTGCTAGTCTTTCACGCCCCCATTAGTATTTAGATCCATGATCAGGCGCACGCGCAGCGGACGTACGCAGCGGGCGCGCAGGCGGCGCACCTAAGGCAAGCCCGTCCGCACCTGGACCGGGCCCAGGCCCCCGCCCCCCGGTCCGATTTCTCCAGACCTCAAGAAACTCTTCTATTCAGGCACCGAACTTTTAAATTTACGCCCAGTAACATCTGCCTCTATGTGCCACCGCATGGTGTTAGATGCCTCATCTAGTGGCCCCTTTTCAGCCTGTCCCAACTGTAATTTTAAACCATCCACTCAACCCAATCCGATTGCTTCTAAGGTCCATTTTAATTATGAAAATATCACTGCGGCACATTAGTTAAACATAAATATGCGATAGCACTTTTTAACAGATCATAGCGTTGATGTTCTTTTTGTAACTGAAACATGGACAGATCCCTCATCGGGACCCGACCTCACCGTCGCTACCCCTGAGGGTTATACAGCCTTAAGACAAGATAGATCTTATAAACAAGCATTGAAAATGCAATAGGTCTCGCAGCATTAGAGTTAGTGCTTTTAGAATTGTTTATGGGTTTTTTTTGTAAATCTTTAGCATTTTTGTTTCCTGTAGCCAATGCTAAAGAATTTCAAAAAAAAAAAGCCATAAACATTTCTAAAAGCTCTGAAATGCAGTCTGAAATGCTGGATATATATTCAGTACAGATACACTATATTGTTAATGAAGACATAGGATATAATATGTTGTACTGTATACACACAATTAGATGGGAACGTGCTGTGTGTGTCAGCGATTGAAAGAGACTGCACTCAGAGTTGCTGTGCGCATCAGCGAAAAGATTGCAGAGTAGACACGCAATACTTGTACTAAAGTGTTGTGCGATTGTACTGTAGGCACGCAATTTAAAATCCAGCTAAACGCGTCAGCAGAGTTGCTGTGCGCATCAGCGAGTGAACTGTAAACTAGACACGCAGTTTTAAAATCAAGATGTGCGTATCAGCGCTGCTGTGCGAGTCTGCAAGAAAGCATGGAGCTGCTGTGCGCATCAGTGAGTAAACTGTAAAGTAGGCACGCAATTTAAAATCCAACTGTGCGCGTCAGCGCCGCGGAGTTGCTGTGTGCATCAGCGAGTGAAACCACGGTTCATGTTTTGGACGGCATTTAATATTTTCAGAGGCAAATCGCACTTTATCTCTTCATTAGCTCGGCACTAGGCTTCAGCTTTATTATTAAATATGGTGACCACTCGTTGTTGTTAGTCACAGGTGTTTTTTCATGGCTCAAGCAGCATGTCTGATGCTGTTTTATTTAATTATAAACGGTGCTGCTTTCACTTTAAATTTAAGGAGCAGAGGTGAGCAATACGCTTCAACACGCGACTTTATTTCTGCACAGCGCCATGCAACTCCTCCCCAGTTGTTGGTTGCTTCCACAGTTACTGAGTTTGTTAATAGGCTGCAGCAGGGCTCCGTATCTCTCGATCCATGTTGGATGTTTGAAGAGGGACACTGAACTGAATTTATGGATGATCTTTGAATGTAGTACATGGATGATCCTCTAATGTGGGATTTCTGTCATACGTAGTAGTTTAATTTCTCAGCAGGGCATGGGGCATGTCAACTCACCTAATTAAAATGAGTGTCCAAATTTTATAGCGAAAAAAAAAGGTTGTACTTTACGTTTGTTTCGCTAAATTGCACTCACTTCAATTCAAGCATATGAGGAAATTATAAGAAGTAAGGGAAAGGAAGCACAAAGTAGGTGTGGCAAATGAAAGAACAAACAATATGGTGCAGCAGGAGCCAGAAAAAAAGAGAATATTCGAGAAAGACATGGAAAAAGAAGAGAGTAGAGAAAAGATAGAAAAAACTAAAGAAGAAAGAAAGATTAAAAAGAGGTGGGCGCATTAAAAATATGCAGAACGTGGTGAATAGGAGATAAAGCGCAAAAGGTGGAAGGAGGGAAAGAAAGATGCAAGTGAAAGGTGAAGAAATGGGTAAAAGAAGGGGAAAGGAGACCTTGCCTGTCTCAGAGAGAAATATGGAGTATAAGAGAGGGGAAGGCGGAAGGAGTTAGTGAAATAGAAAAAAAAGGAATTGGGATGACAGAGTGGCAGTGAAATCGAGAGGAAAGAGGAAGGAAGAAAACGAGAGCCTGCGAGCAAATTGGGCGAGGAGGAAAGAGTGGGCAAAGGCGAGGAGAGAGACAGCACGAGACTGGAGAATGAGGGAGCGTGAGACAGGGAAATACAAAGAGAGTGAGAGCTAGGGTTAAAAGAGGAAGATTTTGAGAAAAAGTGAAGGGATATGGTTGGAGGAAAGAGAGAGGGAACGGCAAAGAAGGAGGGGGGACATAGAGAAGGTTGGGGCGAGAGTGAGAGGGGGAGAAACACGGGCCACAAGAAGAGGATGAGAAAGAGAGAGAGTCCACACCTCGCGAGGCCTCTGTAAACTGCCTCAGACGGACAGCATAACGCCCCTCCGAGGATTAAGGCTGTCTGGCACCGACTGCCACAGAATGCGAAGAGAGAGTTTGTTATTTAAATTTACGAGCGCCCTCAAACAAAAGGTGGCCACAACATGGCGGGTTCCACGGAAGTGCACGTCAGGACCGGGCCGTGATTTAAGTCGCAGACTCTGAAAAGCATGCTCAGACATTTATATTTCCTGAAGTGTCACCGGAGCTTTTGATTTTAATTTTTTTTTTAATGTACAGCTGCAGAGTCGTAAAACGAAGGGGCTGAGGGACCAGAAATCAATGACGAGTCTGACAAACACTCCCCTGAGACCACAGAACCCCCCACGGCCTGACCCCACCATTTGAACCACTGTGAGGACCTGGGCAGGGGGGAGGACAGAAAATGGCGGTGCAGGGAGGGGGCGGGTGGGGCGCAGAAACAGTTGTGTCCTCTCTTGCAGCTATCCAAATAGAGGGGGCGGGGGCGGGGGGGGGGGGACATTTCGAAATTCCTACCTGGTACACAGTCCAGTCGACCAGTTACAACTGTGAATCATTTAAAAGTAGAAAGTCAGGTCGCCACAGATGGGATGACCTCAATAGCTGACAAATGACGGGAAATACGCCACTCTTCGGCTATCGGTTAAACACAAACACGAAGTGCTATTTTTACGACGAAGACACAGGCCTTGATGCCTTTGTATGAGTGGAGGGGAAAGAAACGTTAGATGAAATGAGCAGTAAGCTGGGTACAGAAAGGGGGCCCAGGCGATTGGTGCACAGAGCTGTTACCTACCCAAGCCCTGGGAGAGCTTACGAATCCTTCTTACTCATTAGCCGCCCCGCCCCCCCCCTCCTTCCATGGCGGACCTGCAAGCCTAACAGCGGAGCAGGCTGATCTCTACAGCAGTCAGCGCTGACTGCAGCTAGGCAGAGCTGTGTGTGCTGCAGAGGAGGGAACAGGGGGAGGGGGATGCCCCCACCGACTGCACTGGTCCTAGCAGGAACTGAGGCGGGAGGTGAAACTGGGCAGAAGGCAGGTATGGGCCCGAGGGAAAACTAGGATGGAAACGGGACTATGGGAGGCTAACTTGAGAGATGGAAGGAGGTAGGCAGGAGACTGCAAATTTTAGACGGGTTGAGATTTGCACAGCGTTTACCTTGCGGGAGCGATGGTAAACGCCGCACATGCTGAAGAACTCCTTGCAAACAGTAGTACATGCACGCGTTTCCAAGTACGACAAGCTCTCGGCATTGCGTGGCGGGAGGGGGCGGGGGGAACGTCGAGGGCAGGCAGGATGACTCAGGGGAGGGGGCGGAGCAGGGCAGAGCGGCATGTGGGTGTGAACAAGCCGGGCCTTTGAAGTGAAGCTAAGCTTCACTTCAAAGGTGTCGGAGGAATGCGGGCGGCTGTGCACGCGCTTTTAAGCTCAATGCACATGCGCATTGAGCTTAAAAGTCACGGGCACTGCAAGGAATCGCCACGATTCCTTGCAAGTTAGATAAAGTGTGGATGAGCCCCTATAGTCTCGCTTGCTCGATGCGCATGCGCATCGACAGGCGAGACCTAAAAAGGCGGTGGGCTGGCGATAATTCATCGCAGTGAACTTACAACCAAACTAGATCACATACCCTCCCTGACTTTTGAAGCAATTTATTTCCTTATTTTGCTCACCCCTTCCCAGCATTTTTAGGCTTTTCTACTCTATTGTCAACCAGGATCTAGGACAGAGTTTCTTTCCACACTAGGTAACCTGTTGGAACCTTTGGCAGCTGAACCCACCCTCACGATTTTAGGTGATTTTAACTTTCACCTTGAAAATCATGCCGATAATGACACGAACACACTATTCTCGGAATTGGAAGCAGTAGGCCTTTCACAACGAGTCTTGAAGTCGGCCACACTTTAGATGGCCTATTTTCTAACTGTCAAGCGATCTCCTTAAAGAGTACTCTCCATTTGGCCTGGACTGACCATCATGCGGTTATATTCAACATCCAAATTGATAGGAAACCTACCCCTAGCATCCAATCAAACACGCCTGTAGTAATTAAAGCCTGGAAAAGCATAGACCCACAGCTCCTTAAAGCACATATATCTTCAACTCAACCAGATGCCGTCTCTTAGACCCTAACCTAGCCTCAGCTAATTACTCTAACTGGCTGCATGACACATTCAACCTGCTGGTGCCAAACAAAATCTTTTCAAAAACCGTTGCTCTCCATCGGCCACTTGGTTCTCTGAACCTCTCAGAGCTCAGAAGAAATTGTGCAGAAACTTAGAAAGACCATGGCGAAAAACCTACAATAGTCATGAAAACTCTTTTATAAATAAGCACTTACAAAATATAAACTGCTGATTGCGCAGGAAAAAAATAAATAATCCATTGCACAGATTGAATCTGCGCAAGACTCTAATAAACAGCTCTATCAAGTAGTCGCTACACTATCAGGACAAACATCCACCTGTACGTCAGCCCCTTCACAGGCACTATGTGACTCCTTAGCTAACTACTTCTTCGAAAAAGTGAACGACATCTATACTAAATTTTCGTCCCAGACTAAAACTGATGATCAGCCCTCAATTCTTGGCAACACTGATTATTCTGTATTACAATTCGATAACACCACACCGGATCAGATTGCTAAGCTATTCTCCACCATTAAATCGGGCTCCGCCACAGACCCTTGTCCTCCGGCCGTGCTTAACCAGATCGATGCTATGCATTTTCCCCTCCTGTGCTGGGATTTGATCATTCCCATGTTTCATGACGAGCTGGGCTCGTCATGAGCGTGCGAGGAGGCTACCTCATGACGAGCCCAGCTCGTCATGAGCGTGGAAGGGGTTAAACTAGTTGCTGATCTGATAGCACCAACTCTATCTAACATCTGTAATGCAATGTTTACATCAGGCATATACCCTACAACCTGGAAAAAAATATAATTAAGCCACTGCTGAAAAAATCAAATCTGGATTCGACCGACACAAAGAGCTACAGACCAATAGCTAGTTTGCCTTTCTTGGCCAAAATCTTTGAAAAAGTGAGGAACATTCAACCGACTAAGTATATTGAAGACCATCAATTACTAGATGATACTTAATTTGGCTTTCGTTAGGGCCATGGAACGGAAACGGCGCTCATCAAAGCATCTAAAGATATCAGAATCATCCTAGATCAGGGAGGGACGGCTGCTCTTATATTGCTGGATCTCTCAGCAGCCTTTGACACGGTCGTTCATACCATCTTGATCGACCGTGTCACAAAAATGGACATCCAACACAAAGCTAGAGCCCTGCTGACTTCTTTTCTTACCATTGGTACACAGTCAGTAAACTTTGGCACTTTCAACTCTGCCCAATTGGCTGTTCCGTGTGGTGTTCCTCAAGGTTCATCTCTAAGCCCGACACTTTTTAACATCTATGTCTCGGACTTAGCCAGAGTCATCAAAACACACGGGATGGGCCTTACATCATATGGCGACGATATGCAGCTAGTGCTTATGGTACATAATGATGGTGAAAAAGTAGAAGCTAATTTTCAAAAGGGTATGTTGGCCATCAGCAGCTGGATGACCAGCAATTGCTTTAAGTTGAACTCTGAGAAAACAGAGGTGATGACATTTGGCAAATTGTCACTCATCTGGTCCTCCACCTGATGGCCTTCCTCATTGGATCCCCCTCCGCACCCAGTGAATAAGGTTAGGAATCTGGGCGTCATATATGATGACAGGCTGACTTTCGTTCCTCATGCCAACTCTGTGATTGCAAGTTCATTCCACAAGTTACGAATGATAAAAAAGATTCTACCATTTCTCCCCTTGAATGCAGGAAAAACATTGCTAAGAACTCTACTCATGTCCACCATCGACTACTGTAATGGGCTTCTTATGAATGCCCAAAGTAAGGCCATTCATAAACTTCAATCAGCCCAGAACGCAGCAGCCAGAATGCTATCAGTAACTCCCAAATATAAGCCTATTTCTCATCTCATTCAGCAGTACCATTGGCTCCCTGTGAGAAACCGCATTAAGTTCAAGGCCCTATGTATTGCTTATAAAGCCTTCTGCAATTCTGGACCTTTGTTTCTAAACAAGGAGCTAGCGGCCTACACCCCGAATCGGGCCCTACGCTCCTGTAACGCACATCTGCTCAAGGTTCCATGCACTAAAACTGCTTCATGGGGTGATAAGTGCTTCATCGTTGCCACAGCAAAACTCTGGAACTCTTTACAAACTGAGATCAAATCCAGCCAGTCTTTAGTAGCTTTTAGGAAAATTACAAAAACATGGTTGTTTAATCAATAAGTCCCTCGGCTATCTGGTATAAACCCGCTGTCCTTAGCGCCGAGACACCCACTGGTATTTAAGCGCTTTACAAATCTCATAAATAAATAAATACATACTCGGTAACAGGTGAAATCTCTCCATTTGTGCACCTGTGAACTGGGCAGCGTCTGTGCACACAGCAAACTTGGGGGAGAACTGCAGGTGCCATTTTTGTTGGGGAATTGTGAAACACTTTGCTTTCATAAAGTGAGATTGGGGTGATGCTGTCAAACGTTTTAACATGAATCTTACAGGTGGATTGAAGTATGCCAGTCAGTTTATGATGGCTGTTGAAACACCTTTCAGAGGGCCACAGGGCATTCAGTGGTTACTGGACCCAATCTGATGGTTGTGACCTTTTACTCCTCCTCCTTCCTAATAAGGACTGTGAGTACCTGGGACAAGTACTATACCTTCAGGCTCATGACTCACAATATTGACAGTGACACCCAATAATATGATTGTTTAGTCTAGAAGTTACTTTTGAAAAGCAGTTTTTATCTACACATGCAAAACACAGCACACCAAATAATCTACACATGAAGTCTCTCAAGGCTAGCATCCTACCACTGGTTAGGGAAGTATCCCCCTTGTGAGTCCTCTCTCCTTTCTCCTCACTCTAAACAATGTGTCCCTGGCGGATCTATCATTCTGGGGCGATGCTGCAGGGTAGCTTCTGATCTTGCTCAAGAGTCCCCCTGCTGGTTGCAGGGACTCCTCCAACACTGGTGATGGTCCCAATGTTTCAGATGTCCCCTTCCTGGCATACGGGGGTTGGAGAAATGGGGGACAGCTCCAATGAGGTTGATTTTAATTAGGTGACGGCCCTAGTGGCCTTATGGCATACGGAGTCACAGACACTGGCGACCATCCCAACGAAGGCAGTTTCATTGGGCACTGGCCCACAACTTCCCAGTAGCCTTGTGGGTTAAAGACTTCCACAATAGGGCAGGCAGCACTCTCACAGCACCAGCCCTGACTGGACTGGGTGCACCGAACCGCTAACTGGGATACATTCACCAAGATCCCCTCTGAGGCGCACTCCCTCCAGGCTTTTTCCTCCTCCTCCACACAGGGCTGGGCACACTATTTTTTTTTCAGGGAGGCAGAAGGCTGGTGCTCAAGCACAGGACAAGTATTATTGGCTTCCTTGTGACAGAGATATATGAGGCTATCGTACACAGAAATTTCCCTGACCAACTCACTGTGTTCAGGGAATTTTATAGGGACCTGTATAGGGACCTGTACTCTTCCAAGAGGGGCTCCCCGCTTGACCTGGCAGGTTACCTGGATGACACTGCATTGGCCTGGTTGGGAGATGTCCAACGGAAATTACCTTAGCCTAGATTTAGAATTAGATGAGATCACCGAAGCTATTATGCAGATGAAGTCCGGACGAACACCCGGGTCTGACGGGCTGCCGATAGAGTTTTATAAAACATACGCCTCACTTTTAGCCCCCATCCTGAAGGAAGTATTTTATTCGGCGTCGAGGAGGGATGCCTGCCCGTAGCCATGCGGGAAGCCCTGATCACCTCCCTGCTTAAACCAGGGAAACCCCTATGCAGTGTGACTCATATTGGCCCCTGTCGCTGTTAAATTGTGATACCAAGATACTCGCTAAGGTCCTGGCGACCAGACTAAATTTATTGATGCAGCGACTTGACCTACCAGACCAGGCGGGATTCATCCCGAACCGATCTACGTCGCACAATCTTGGAACCTTGGCTGCGGTTCTGCAGGATATTAACCCCAATTGTTCAGCGGTGGCGGTGTTCCTGAACACTACCAAAGCGTTCGACTCCCTAGAATTGGATTACCTGCTGGGAATACTGAATCGCATGGGAATTCCTGCTGCCTTACTCCAGTGGATACAACTATTGTTCTCCTGACCAGTGGCATCTGAGCTCCTCAATGGCACTATATCCTCCTCCTTTCCTGTTTCCAGAGGGACACACCAGGGCTGCCCCTTATCCCCAATCTTATTCGACTTGGCAATAGAACCGCTGGCTGCTAAATTGCGTCCGCATCATATGGATAGAGCATTGGTATACCCCTCCAGGCAACTACTTACTTCATTATATGCAGACGACATGACGCTTTATGTAAAAAAAACGCAAGACAACCCTAACCCGGTACTGCGGAAAATCAAAAAATTTGGGGCCATATCAGGAATACAATTTAATTGGCCCAAGTCTGCGGTTTTTCCACTTACGGATAAGACCAAGCCTCATCAGCTAGATTACCCACTAGTTTGGGAATTGGAAGAGCTCAAGTACATGGGCATACATATTGTCAGAGACAGAGATGCACTAATGAGATCCAATTACGGTACCACTATTGACAAAATCACGGATTCTATTACAAAGTGGCTGCGATTCCCCCTCTCCATGGCGGGAAGAATATCGCTGATCAAGATGGTGCTTTTACCAAAGTTGTTGTACCTCTTCATTAATATTCCATACCATCCTGGTACCTTTTTCTTTACCACACTTAATTCCCAACTCACTAGGCTTATATGGGGAGGAAAGCAGGCGCGCCTTAATCTGCCTAGTATGATGCTACCTTACCATCAGGGAGGGTACGATGTACCTGACTTTGAATATTATTACTACTGTGCGCAGGCGCACTTCGCGACGTATTGGTTCCACCCGCCACCTTTTATGCCCCACTTAGTGGTTGAGGATGGATACATGGCCCCAACACCCCCTGTGGCTTATGTCTTCACGGCTGTGAAGGAGCGGGAGAGAGACCCGTCCACGTTAGACTGTACCGTTCTTGCATGGCACAAAATAGCCCGTAAGCTTGAGTCCCGGATGTTGTACTCTCCCAGGATGACCTTGCTGCACAATCCCCTGTTGCAGGTTACATGTGAGGGCATCTGCCGTAAGATGCTTGAGGGCATTACTTACTCTACTTGGGGAGACCTCTACATAGGGGGGCAATTTCGTACTAAGGAACAATTTTTCACTACACGCCCACCAACTATAACGGATACGTTTTTGTACACCCGACTCCGACAGAGTGTGAAGGCTGTCATCCCTGCATGCCTCCCAGTTATCTCCTACTAAAATGCTTCAAACAAACAACACACCAACATACCTAGAGCACTCTGGAACCCCCCTGCTAAGTTATGAATGACACAGAACTATCACCGACACATGGCAACATACTCGAACTTTACTTCGCACTCACCAACAACCAAAAGCACAGAAGGCGAACTCCCACTTGCCAGTGTAACAGGGCCCGCCAGGTCACTCCCACTTAGTTGAGACTTCAAAAAAGGCTGTCTACCCACTTAACAAGACGCACACTCCCAAAAATGTGTTCTCCCTCCCTGATCCCCTACCACTAAAAACTGCCCACATCAAAGAGACGACAACCAAATCTCAAAGAAACTTTTACGTTTGTTGGAACTTTTAGCACTTCAAGACATCATCGCTTCACCAGGGGTGAAGACCTTCCAATGTAAATTCCTGAAAAAAACAAGCAATGGTCATTAACTCAACCGTTGCCGACAGTGGCTATCCAAGATATACAGTGCTCAGCCTGCAACTCACCAGACCAAACACGCTTATTTCACTTTCACATAACAGTAGAATAAACAAGAACAATAAAATAAATAAAGGCAATGTAGGAGAGTAGGGTCTGCTTCCTATGGTCACCCCCACTTTTTGCTGTGATTCTCTGGTTTTTCGACTTTAATGTGGATGTGGGCCTGCTTATCAGACCCACAGCCCAGCTGTTCTCTCTCTAAATTGATACCATGTACTTTAGGTACATACCACATTGGGTATTGGGTCACCTCTGTGAGCCCCTGTATAGTGTACCATAGGTACCCAGGGCATAGGTGCATCCAATGCCTACCAGAGGTTGCAGCATGTATTATGCCACCCCTGGCTGGCCCTCCAAACTGACACCACAGGCTGATCACTCAGCTTGGGTAAGGTGATGTAATTACTTAGATGTAGTATACCTATATCTACCTTGTATATAGACACATATGCACCTATAAGTCACTCCTATGGTAGTCCTCGACAATCCTGGAGTGGAGGAAGAGTGCTTGGTTTTATGTGAGAGGGTGCCCTAGCATGAGCTGAGCCCCTCTGCAGCTTTCGGAACTATCTCCTTATAGCTGTTCTATGATATAGCCATACGATATACTCTTAAGTGCATTATAATCCTCGCGGTTAATGCTAACTTTGGTTTGGCTTTATCAAAACATGTCGTGTAAGGTGTCAAACACTTTGGAATACTACCCCCCGCCAATTCTGGCAACGGGGGTAGCATTCCACCCTTCTAGAGGGAAAAGACATGTATGTTACTGCTTTACCCGGTTAAAGTTGAACAGGGCCTCAGCATCACAAAATGGATGCTGCTGCCACAGACACGAGTCTGACCACCTGGTGCTGGGGAAAACTTCAGCAAGGGCAGCCTGGACAATAGGTTTCCTGTCCAGGGAGGTGGCAGCACCTCCCCAGACAGGGGTTATGTGTACTGGGGCTGGGTCACACAAGGTGCTCCATGCATAGCCCGGTTCAAACCAGTTGCTGAGGCACTCCAGCCCCAGCTCTGGCACGAAACTGGACAAAGGGAAAGGGTGTAACCACCCCCTTCTCAGGTCCACCCATAGGAGGGACCTAGGCAGGTAATCCAGCCCCTTAGCTTAGTATAAGTATAGGAGCTGTGTCCCCAGGACTTTAGATTATCCTGGAAAGAAACTTTGATACAGAACTCTTGGACCTTCGACATTCTATTCTGACTAGAAGACAGAAGACATCTCCCTTGTGGTCAAGGAGTGACCACCCTGTGCAAACAGGCACCACCAGTAACCTGCCGGTCGGCTTTGTCGACGCTCCCGCCGGAACCCGAAGACTCAGCGACTCTCAGACTTCCCCAACTCCGACCCACATCCACAGCAAAGCTGAGACCCGTGGCGGACACGAGAGATGTGGGACCGGACACCCTGGACATCCTGCATTTTGCTAACTGCTCTACTACCAAGTTACCCTCGCAGTTGTGCTTTGGGGTACGAGAAGCCCCAGACCCGAGCGCCATTTGCACCGAAGCTCAGCTCTCCACACTCCACGAGTGCCGCGTGGGGCCTGCTCTTGCATTTCAGGTCGACGCGCTTTCCTGGTTCCTTGCCCGTTGACTAGTGAGCGGCCTGAAGACTTTTCTATTGAACTAAACTGCTTTCCTGGTTGCTCCAGGCTTGTGCCAGCTTCCCTCCAAAGGAGAAGCGCCACAGACCTTGCTGGTCTGCAACAGAGCCAATCTCGTCATCCTGCGTGGGTTGCGGTTGCCAAGGCTTGTTGGGTCCGATCCGAATACCGACTCCCCAGTCAACTAGATCCATCGTGGGACAGCTCGTATCCAGCTCCTGGCCATCGTCTATGCCTCCTGGACCTTGTGGCTGAAGAGACAAACTCACCTTCTTCACCTTCAAGCACGCGACATCACCTGGTTCCTTCCTGGTTCTTTCCTGGTCACTGGCTAGTGACCCAGACTCTGTCCCCTCTGCTTTCAGGTTCTTCAGATCACTGATCCACCCTTGGATCCACCCGGACACTTTTCCCCTGGTCGCCTGCAGCACTACTTTGCAGCTCTCCATAGGAAACGACGATGAAACCCGACACGAAAAGGCACCTATGCACCCGGCTTCCCTGGGTGAGGTAACACGAGTACTCCGTGCTCCCGCAGGTCTTGACTCTCGAAGTGTCCTAGTTTAAAAGGGTTTCATCCTAGTCCTTCTGGAAGTGTCCTTAAACAGTAAGTTTGTAACTTCTTCGTTTCCCATTATAAGTCAATGGTAACTTGCGACTGAGTTTAGACACTACCCGCGTCTACCGTGGGTCTCCTACTTCCTAACCTTTGGTTGTTTAGTGTAGCCCCAGCGATTCTACAGGCCCTAGGCCTGCTGACTAACTCTCACGTGGTTCTTAAACCACTTCCTTAGTATATGATTTGTGAGGCGCCTAGGGCATAACTGAATTTGTGCAGCTTATCGTATGCTAATTGAGTAACTTGTGATGTACTTTGACCTCTGACCTCATAAAGAGTGCAGAGGGGTTGTGTTAGAAATAAATACATATATATTTGATATATACCTTGTGTGGTGTCCTTTCATTTGGTATTCAAGGGATTATAATTGGTAAAACAGCTTGCTTCACATGCTCTCTGAAGTCTTAGCCTAAGACTGCTGGTCCATGCTACCACTAGGATAGCTTGTCTATAAGGTTGACTTTACAACCACCATCAATAAGGGTCGATTAGACTGGTGCAAGGTGCCCACTAGAATAGTGGACATCATATGCCAGGCTAACTTCTCACAGGCAACTATTGCATCACTGAGAGTACCATTCTACATCGGCACTAAACAGTGTCCCTTGTACTCGGGGCCTACCTTTAGCATGGTCGCACTGTGCCCACGAGGGTGCAGGAGCTGCCTACAATATGCTTCTTCCAACGTGGCTCCAATTTGCGCATTTAAACACCGTTTCTGGAGGCTCCTGGTGCCAATTTCTGCATTTTGCCTGAATCCCTTCAAATTGTCTTATAAGTATTTAGTTATGCAGCACAATATCCTTACTGCAACAACATTAACTGTTGCATGGCTAAACACTTATTAGGTTCTTGTTCTTGATGTATCTTTGCTGCCAGTTTGTTACCTTCAGAGGCGCATATTCTGTACCCTGGGTAAGTGTAGTATATGGTGTACTCAACTTCTGTGCCATTAAGAAAGCATCTAAACTGGTTTCTTTTGTATTAGTTTATGGAAATCATAATATTGATATTTTTATGTTTACCTTGAGTGCCCATGATCTGCCGTACACTTAGCGAAGATTAAGATTGCACTGGAGTCCTTTAGTGGATACTAGGGCGATTAGATCATCTGCATACAACACAGATTTTATTACTGAACCATTCAGCATCTTACCTCGGCCGGTGATTCCCTAGCAGTTTTGGGAAGTCATAAACTTAAAGGTTGATCATGATTTAGTTGAGATTGCCTCCTTGTCTGGCTCAGCGTTTCTGTTTGAAAACCCTAGTTTGCATACTGTTCACCTTCCCCTTAAAGTTGATAGACATACATAGTTTCTATTATATCCGATGTTTTGCTCCTATTCAACTTTAAAGTAACTTGGTTTCCTGGTGCCAGATTTAATCAAATTCCTTTCAGAATTCAATAGATCGAGCAATAGGTTCCCTCATTTGTGTTCTTTACATGTTTACTGGTAAAAGTCGGTAATGTGAAGAATATGGTCTCTGGTTTGGTATTTGAGTAGCAAACCAATATGGCTCTGTTTAAATTTGTAGCTGTCAGCTAGCCAGCTTTCTGTGATTCATAAGATGGCAAAAAAGGTTGCTTATGTTACTGTTTACACAGATTTCCTTGTAGTTTGGATTCAGGTCATCACCATATTTGAAGCCAGGAGCCATTGAGACCACGTCTTAAGAAATGTCCTGATTGTAGTGTGATGTTGAAATGTTTACTAATTCTTTCTGGAATTTGGTGTGAGCTGTGTTGAGCAACTCGTTTAGTATTTCATCTGACCCACAGGAATATTTTGCTTTTAGTTTTTAATTCCCCTACTGTTACATGTTCGTCTATGGAGATCTGGTGGTCTTTATTTTGTCCTGAATATTCAATATGGTGAGAATGCTATTCTGGTTTGCAGCGGGATATATTTGTTTAGATATCTAAAGTGGTCTGTTCGTGCCTGAAAATGTTGGATAGGAAGTTATGGGTTCACACTTGTTTTCAGTTTACCTTTAAGATTCCATAAGGAATTGCTGTTTATTACTGTATCTGTCTTTAATCCTCGTTTTCTAGGTTTGGCAGGTTTCTCTGTTTTGCTTTCTTTTTCTTTTTCTTTTTTCCAAAATAGGTATCTGGTTAATAATTAGTTTGAACTTTTTTACGTTTTTGTATTTTTAGTGATTCTGTTGCTGCACTGTGCCAGATTTTAATTATATCTCGGGCAGCTTGGTTTATATGGCCTGGCACATAATTTTAAGTTTTTAAGATTGTCACTGCCCATGTTTCTAAGTGCATTGAGGTGAACGATAACCAAAAACAGGTTGTTCCCTTCCGGTGTCCAGACAAATGTAGGAGAAAGATTGTAAATGTTTTTGGGTGTTGTCATTTTTTTGTTTCACAGTTTTGAGTATGATATTTTTATACATAACAATTTGACAGTGGGCTGAGGTGGTGATGGTTCTTTGCCACCAATCTTGGAGAGTGCTGGATCATTGTTAGTATAGTCGATCATTCTGCTGCCATGAGTTCAGTTGAATGTAAATTGACTGATAGAATCGCCTTTTCTCCTCTTGCTTAGAAAAAGCAAACCTAGATTTCTGCGTAGTTTCAGTACCTTCTTTCTGTTTTGAATTGGAGCTTTGTTCACCGCTATTACTGTGTGGTAATAGTTTCCCCTCTGAATATAAGTATGTTTCCCTGGTTTAAAAGTACATTTTAATCTGCACCAGGATGTGCATTCATATCCTAGGAATAGAGGATGTTTCTCCTGAGTTTAAAAAAAGGATTTTTATGCCTATTTCATTGTGATGTGGTCTGTATAATTGTTAATTATACTGAATCTTTGCAGGACATGTAAAATGGACGGAGGTAGACGTCTTACTGAGTTTGCATTAATTGATTGTATCCAGATGTGTGTAGAGGCTGTCTTTACTGGTGTGAGAAACTCCACAGATTCGTCCTCCTGCCACCCCAGGATTCTTCCACTGAGACTCCTTTTTTTAATTCTTTGTTACATTAGGTACAATAAAGTCTCTGTACTTGGGGAGGGAGCCATTAACGAACTATTTATCAACCCAGAACCATTACTTCATGACTAACCGCCCTCTACCAAACGTCTGTCCGTTTCATTTGTTGAACCCTATGCATTTACAGCTTCGTGTGTACTCGTGAGACGGATCATGAATGGGGATCAGGAATAAAATGTTGGTGAGACAGTCGTCTTTGTAATAGGCTGATCTTGGGCTTACACTATAAAATAAAATCATGTTCTCTCTTTTTAAGCATATTTATAGCACAACACTAATTCAAAGAAGCCTTGTCAGGGGTAGTAAGCGCTGTATAAATACATCTCATAGACCTTCCGTTATGAACAATCACTCGGGGAGCCCCCACCAGGTAAAGTGTGAATCGTCATCAACTCTTAGTTGGATTTACAACTCCCCAGGTTATGTGTGAAACGTTAGCGACCCTTAGTTTGATTTACAGCTCCCCAGGTTATGTGTGAAACGTTAGCGACCCTTAGTTTGATTTACAGCTCCCCAGGTTGTGTGTGAAACATTAGCAACCCTTAGTTTGATTTACAGCTCCCCAAGTTATGTGTGAAACATTAGCGATGCTTAGTTTGATTTACAGCTCCCCAGGTTATGTGTGAAACGTTAGCGACCCTTAGTTTGATTTACTGCTCCCCAGGTTATGTGTGAACCATTAGCAACCCATATTCTGATATACATCTCTCCAGGTTATGTGTGAAACGTTAGCGACCCTTCGTTTGATGTACAGCTCCCCAGGTTATGTGTGAAACGTTAGCGACCCTTAGTTTGATTTACAGCTCCCCAGGTTATGTGTGAAACATTAGCAACCCTTAGTTTGATTTACAGCTCCCCATGTTATGTGTGAAACGTTAGCAACCCTTAGTTTGATTTACAGCTCACCAGGTTATGTGTGAAACATTAGCAACCCTTATTCTGATTTACATCTCTCCAGGTTATGTGTGAAATGTTAGCGACCCTTAGTTTGATTACAGCTCCCCAGGTTATGTGTGAAACGTTAGCGACCCTTAGTTTGATTTACAGCTCCCCAGGTTATGTGTGAAATGTTAGCAACCCTTATTCTGATTTACATCTCTCCAGGTTATGTGTGAAACGTTAGCGACCCTTAGTTTGATTTACAGCTCCCCAAGTTATGTGTGAAACATTAGCGATGCTTAGTTTGATTTACAGCTCCCCAGGTTATGTGTGAAACGTTAGCGACCCTTAGTTTGATTTACTGCTCCCCAGGTTATGTGTGAACCATTAGCAACCCATATTCTGATATACATCTCTCCAGGTTATGTGTGAAACGTTAGCGACCCTTCGTTTGATGTACAGCTCCCCAGGTTATGTGTGAAACGTTAGCGACCCTTAGTTTGATTTACAGCTCCCCAGGTTATGTGTGAAACATTAGCAACCCTTAGTTTGATTTACAGCTCCCCATGTTATGTGTGAAACGTTAGCAACCCTTAGTTTGATTTACAGCTCACCAGGTTATGTGTGAAACATTAGCAACCCTTATTCTGATTTACATCTCTCCAGGTTATGTGTGAAACGTTAGCGACCCTTAGTTTGATGTACAGCTCCCCAGGTTATGTGTGAAACGTTAGCGACCCTTAGTTTGATTATCTGAAAGAAACAGGTTAGTATTAGATTCCTTACCTTAGAATATCCCCAGGAGTCAGTCTGGATCCGGAAACTTTTGCGTAGCAGTACCCCTGCGCGTCGGTAGGCGTCGTCTGCAGGCGTCCCCTGCAGCTCCGCGTCGTCGGCGTCGTGCGCCGTGATGACGTCGCTGGAGTATATAGACGCCGCCTCCGCGCGCTGACGTCAGTTCTTCTTTTTTCCGCGCCAGTTAGCGCAGATCCGAAGAGCAGTACTCCGGTCTTTTGACCTAGTTTTTTGAGAACTCTAACTCTAACTTTTTTGGTGCCGGTAGGATGCCCGGTTTTAAAAACTGTGACGGGTGCGACCGCCTGATGTCGGTCACCGACCACCATCGACTCTGCCTCCGGTGCCTGGGCGCGGACCACGACGTCGAGTCCTGCGTCGACTGCCGGGCCTTGACGAGCAAGGCTAGGCGGGAGCGGTCCCGCAAGCTGCTCGAGTTCCGGATGTCGGCCCCGCGTCGAGAGCGGTCCCGGTCCGGCCGGAGGTCGAGGGAGCGGTCGAGAGAACGGTCGCGGAGCCGCCACGAGCGCTCCGGAAGTTGTCACCACTCCTCCGGTTCCTCAGGTAAGCGACACAAGAAGTCGGGGCGTCGTCATCGCACCCCCGAAGCTCGCGCAATGCGGCCGGGGGTTCGGGTGGCCCCACCCCCGCGGCTCCGCGTGGGTCGCCGACGCTGCCTGCTCCATACCCGTCGGTCCCTGGGCAAGGCGCGTCGCGCGAGGAGATAGAGGAGTTCCTCATGGCCATGAGGGCGCTGTCTCCTCCGACGGGGCCTACGGCGCCTGCGGGCCCGGTGGTCCCGTCCGGGGGCCCGAGCGGTTCGGGTGCTCCTGCACCGACGCCGTCGGGTGCCCCGACGCCGCCGGCGGCTCCGGCCCCGGCGCCGCTGGGCCCTTCAGGGTCGTCGCCGGCTGGTCACCCGGCCTCTCCGGCGTCGATTCCATCGGGGCAACCCGTGGTGCCGCCTCTGCGCGGCGCCGTGACTCCGACGCCGGTTCCAGCCGGCGTCGGGGCTCCGTCGCCGGCTCCGGGCGGCGCCACCCCCATTTCCTCTCCAGTTCCGGACGCGGAGTCGGACCGGCGTCGCCCGACGCCGAGTCCGGCGCCGATGGGGCCCATTGACCCCGAGGAGCCGGTCTACATCGTCGAATCCGAGTACGGAGATGATGGAGATTATGGAGAGGGTTGGGAGGGGTCTGAGGACCCTCTGACACGCGACTGTCAGTACGACGTGGACTGGGCAGGTGACTTGGGTGATGCCAGTGGTCTAGACGAATCGCCTAACCCTGGTTTTGTCTCGCCTCCCACTGTGGCGTCGGAGGCTGGGGCTGCCTACTCTGTGGTGCTGATGAGGGCTGCCAAGGCCTTGCACCTTGAGCTCCCCGTCGCAAAGGTGAAGCCTAACATCCTCACCGAGGTATTCAAACCGCAGTCATGCCCACAGGAGCCTCTGCTGCCGTTTAATGAAGCCTTGACGGACGTTCTGTTGGGCACGTGGTCCAGGCCCGCTTCAGGTTCGCCTGTTGACAGGAACGTTGCCAGGCGCCACCGTCCGTGTTCGGACGACCCTAAGTTTCTGTCCACCCATCCCACCCCTGAGAGTCTGGTGATCCAGGCCTCCACATCCCAATCCGCATTCCCGTCGGCCCCGCCCGACCGGGAGTCAAAGAGGTATGACCAGTTTGGCAAGAAGGTCTTCTCGTCCCTGAGTGCGGGACTGCGGTCTTGCAATACCGCATGCCTCTTGGGCCGCTACACCCACTCTCTGTGGGATACGGTCGCGGAGTGTCTGCCGCAATGCCCGCAGGAGGTACGGGACAAGCTCGGCCAGACTATGGTTGAAGGCCGGGATGCGGCGAGGTATTCGATCAGGTGTGGTCTTGATACGACCGACTCGCTGGGCAGAGCGATGTCCACGACGGTGGCGATTCGTCGCCACGCCTGGCTGAGATCCGCCAATTTTTCGCCGGATGTCCAGAATGCCCTGATGGACATGCCGTTCGATGGCAGTCGCCTGTTTGGCGACAAAGCGGACAACGCGCTTGAGCGCTTCAAGGACTCCAGGGTCACGGCCAAGTCCTTGGGTCTCTCGACCCAGCGCCAGCAAACGGGTTCGTTTCGCTCCTTTCGTGGCCACGGAAGGGGCGGTCCCACACGTGCTGCCAGCCACGCACCGCAGAACACTTCTCAACGCGGTGGCGGCCGTGGATTCCGCCGTGGTGGCGGTCGGGGACAGCGGCGAGGTCAGGCCACACCTCCCCCCGCAGCAGCCTCCAAATCCTCCTAGTCCGGGCTTTCGGGCCCATGTGACGCCAGTGGGTGGCAGGGTTCGCCATCACCACTCCCGCTGGCGCACTATCACCTCGGACAGGTGGGTGCTGCAGCTCGTCCGAAGGGGCTACTCCCTCCCCTTCGAGAACACTCCTCCAGCCATGCCACCGCAGAACCACCGTGTGTCGGGGGACCACTTGACACTTCTGCAGGAGGAAGTTACGGCCCTCTTGGCCAAGGGGGCCATCGAGCGCGTTCCTGGGCCAGAAGTAGGGTGTGGTTGCTACTCCCACTACTTTCTGGTGCCCAAGAAGGACAAGGGGGCCTGCGTCCTATCTTGGATCTACGGAACGTCAACGGCTTCCTCCGGAAGGAGAAGTTCAAGATGTTGACTTTGGCTCAGGTCTTGGCTGCTCTAGACCCGCAAGACTGGATGGTAGCGCTGGACTTGCAGGAGGCGTATTTTCACATCCAAGTCCTGCCGGCCCACCGGCGTTACCTGCGGTTCACGGTAGGCCACGAGCACTTTCAGTTTATCGTGCTCCCATTCGGCCTTACCAGCGCCCCACGGGTGTTCACGAAAGTGATGGCGGTGGTCGCAGCTCATCTGCGCCGGTTAGGGGTTTCAGTCTTCCCCTACCTCGACGACTGGTTGTTGAAGGCGGGCTCGCCCCAGACAGTCGTCCACCACCTCCAGATGACGGCAGACCTCCTGCATGAGCTGGGGTTTTCCATCAACGTGCCGAAATCACACCTGTGCCCCTCTCAACAGCTCCATTTCATCGGAGCGGTTCTCGACTCGGCGCAGTTTCGGGTTTATCCTCCGGAACGGCGGGTCCGGGATATTCAGGCTTTGATTCCCATCTTTCAGCCGTTATCCCGGGTCTCGGTCAGGTTGACGCTGTGGCTTCTGGGGCTGATGGCCTCCTGCATCCTTCTGGTGCATCACGCCAGGTGGCGGATGCGGGCTCTGCAGTGGGACCTGAAGTTTCAGTGGGCCCAGCATCAGGGCAACCTATCCGACCACGTCCTGATCTCTGAGGGCACTGCGAGACAGTTGCAGTGGTGGCTTACGGACCGCGATTGGGTCAGGGGCAGATCCCTCTCCCTTCCCCAACCGGAGCACGTAGTTGTGACGGACGCGTCCCTCCAGGGCTGGGGAGGCCACTTGGGAGAGGCGGAGATCAGAGGCATCTGGTCTCCGGCGGAGTCCCGGCTCCATATCAACGTGTTGGAGCTGCGGGCGATTCGCCTAGCACTGAAGGCATTCCTCCCCTTTGTCAACGGGAGTGTAGTGCAGGTGTTCACGGACAACACCACCGCCATGTGGTACTGCAACAAACAGGGCGGAGTGGGGTCGTGGACCCTTTGCCAGGAGGCCCTGCGTCTCTGGCAATGGCTGGAACGTCAGGGCGTGACTCTGCCGGTTCAACACCTGGCAGGTTCTCTGAACGCCAGGGCGGACGAACTCAGCCGTCGGTGCTCGGTGGATCACGAATGGCGTCTGAACTCGGACGTGGCGAAAGGCCTCTTTCTGCAATGGGGAGAGCCTTGGTTAGATCTATTCGCCACAGAAGAGAACGCGCAATGTCATCAGTTCTGCGCGTTGGAGTTTCCAAGACGGCACTCGCTCGGCGACGCCTTTCGGCGCGAGTGGAGTTGCGGTCTATTGTACGCCTTTCCGCCTATACCACTTCTGCCCAGAGTGCTGAAGAAGATCAGGCGCGACCGGGCCCAAGTTATCCTTGTGGCTCCGGACTGGGCTCGAAGGTACTGGTATCCCGAGCTACTCAGCATGTCAGTCGGTCCCTCGATCCGCCTGCCCCTTCAGGAGGACCTTCTGTCGCAGCAGCAGGGGACGGTCCTCCACCCGAACCTGTCCAGTCTCCACCTCCATGCTTGGAGATTGAGCGGCGACAGTTGAGGCCATTTGACTTGCCTCCTGAAGTCTGTGATGTGATTCTGGCAGCCAGGCGTCCCTCCACGAAGTCGGTATACGCCTGCCGGTGGAACAGATTTGTGGCATGGTGCACAGCAAAGGCTGTGGATCCTCTCTCTGCTCCCCTTTCTGAAGTTCTCCTCTTCCTTCTTTCTCTTGCCCAGCAGGGCTCTGCTCTGGGCACTATCAAGGGCTACCTTTCTGCCCTTTCCGCCTTCTTAAGGCTACCTGATCAGCCATCTTTGTTCAAGTCCCCTATTGTACTGAGATTCTTGAAAGGCATCACGCACATGTTTCCTCCTGTTCCGTTCGTGATGCCTCAGTGGGACTTGAACCTGGTTCTGACCTTCTTGATGTGCGCTCCCTTTGAGCCGCTTCATTCCTGTCCTCTCCGTCTTCTCACTTTAAAGACGGCCTTCCTGGTTGCCATCACCTCTGCCAGGAGAGTGAGTGAGCTCCAGGCTCTTTCTGTGAAACCTCCTTTCTTGTCCGTTCATCCTGACAAGGTGGTTCTTAGAACTAGACCTTCTTTCCTGCCCAAAGTAGTTTCTGCTTTTCACATCGGGCAGTCCATCACCTTGCCTTCCTTCTTCCCGCCTCCGCATCCTTCAAAAGATGAAGAGCGGCTCCATCGTCTGGACCCAAAACGTGCGCTTTCATTTTATATGGATCGCACACGCCAGTTCCGGGTGGATGACCAACTGTTTGTTGGCTACGTGGGTGAGAAGAAGGGAAGGGCGGTACAGAAACGAACCATTTCTCGATGGGTCGTCCTGTGCATCAAAGCATGCTACTCTTTGGCTCGGAAGGAGCCTCCTGTTGGGCTGAGGGCCCATTCCACTCGGGCCACGGCGGCTACTACTGCCCTGGGCCGGGGAGTCCCTTTGCAGGACATTTGCCAGGCGGCTACGTGGGCCTCGCTGCACACCTTTGCGAGGCACTACTGCCTGGACAGTCAAGTCCGGAGGGATGGCTTCTTTGGCCGTTCGGTCCTCCAGGACTTTCTGGTGTAGGATTGTATTGGTTCGCAGACCCACCACCGGGGTTGGTATTGCTGGGGTATCTATTCTAAGGTAAGGAATCTAATACTAACCTGTTTCTTTCAGATGAACAAGTTACTTACCTTCGGTAACGATATATCTGTAAGAAACAGTAGTTAGTATTAGATTCCTTACCGCCCCACCCATCCTCCCCGTTCTGCGAACTAATACCTAGGGTTAAGGACATCCCTTTCAGGGCCCTAGTTTCACATGGCACCAGTGTTGGTTCTCACATGGCTCTGCGTGTTCTGGCGCGGAAAAGCTGTGTGCAAAGAACTGACGTCAGCGCGCGGAGGCGGCGTCTATATACTCCAGCGACGTCATCACGGCGCATGACGCCGACGACGCGGAGCCGCAGGGGACGCCTGCAGACGACGCCTACCGACGCGCAGGGGTACTGCTACGCAAAAGTTTCCGGATCCAGACTGACGCCTGGGGATATTCTAAGGTAAGGAATCTAATACTAACTACTGTTTCTTACAGATATATCGTTACCGAAGGTAAGTAACTTGTTCTACAGCTCCCCAGGTTGTGTGTGAAACATTAGCAACCCTTATTTTGATTTACAGCTCCCCAGGTTATGTGTGAAACGTTAGCGACCCTTAGTTTGATTTACAGCTCCCCAGGTTATGTGTGAAACGTTAGCGACCCTTAGTTTGATTTACAGCTCTCCAGGTTCTGTGTGAAATGTTAGCAACCCTTATTCTGATTTACATCTCTCCAGGTTATGTGTGAAACGTTAGCGACCCTTAGTTTGATTTACAGCTCCCCAAGTTATGTGTGAAACATTAGCGATGCTTAGTTTGATTTACAGCTCCCCAGGTTATGTGTGAAACGTTAGCGACCCTTAGTTTGATTTACTGCTCCCCAGGTTATGTGTGAACCATTAGCAACCCATATTCTGATATACATCTCTCCAGGTTATGTGTGAAACGTTAGCGACCCTTCGTTTGATGTACAGCTCCCCAGGTTATGTGTGAAACGTTAGCGACCCTTAGTTTGATTTACAGCTCCCCAGGTTATGTGTGAAACATTAGCAACCCTTAGTTTGATTTACAGCTCCCCATGTTATGTGTGAAACGTTAGCAACCCTTAGTTTGATTTACAGCTCACCAGGTTATGTGTGAAACATTAGCAACCCTTATTCTGATTTACATCTCTCCAGGTTATGTGTGAAACGTTAGCGACCCTTAGTTTGATGTACAGCTCCCCAGGTTATGTGTGAAACGTTAGCGACCCTTAGTTTGATTTACAGCTCCCCAGGTTGTGTGTGAAACATTAGCAACCCTTATTTTGATTTACAGCTCCCCAGGTTATGTGTGAAACGTTAGCGACCCTTAGTTTGATTTACAGCTCCCCAGGTTATGTGTGAAACATTAGCGATGCTTAGTTTGATTTACAGCTCCCCAGGTTATGTGTGAAACGTTAGCGACCCTTAGTTTGATTTACTGCTCCCCAGGTTATGTGTGAACCATTAGCAACCCATATTCTGATATACATCTCTCCAGGTTATGTGTGAAACGTTAGCGACCCTTCGTTTGATGTACAGCTCCCCAGGTTATGTGTGAAACGTTAGCGACCCTTAGTTTGATTTATAGCTCCCCAGGTTATGTGTGAAACATTAGCAACCCTTAGTTTGATTTACAGCTCCCCATGTTATGTGTGAAACGTTAGCAACCCTTAGTTTGATTTACAGCTCACCAGGTTATGTGTGAAACATTAGCAACCCTTATTCTGATTTACATCTCTCCAGGTTATGTGTGAAACGTTAGCGACCCTTAGTTTGATGTACAGCTCCCCAGGTTATGTGTGAAACGTTAGCGACCCTTAGTTTGATTTACAGCTCCCCAGGTTGTGTGTGAAACATTAGCAACCCTTATTTTGATTTACAGCTCCCCAGGTTATGTGTGAAACGTTAGCGACCCTTAGTTTGATTTACAGCTCCCCAGGTTATGTGTGAAACATTAGCGACCCTTAGTTTGATTTACAGCTCCCCAGGTTATGTGTGAAATGTTAGCAACCCTTATTCTGATTTACATCTCTCCAGGTTATGTGTGAAACGTTAGCGACCCTTAGTTTGATTTACAGCTCCCCAAGTTATGTGTGAAACATTAGCGATGCTTAGTTTGATTTACAGCTCCCCAGGTTATGTGTGAAACGTTAGCGACCCTTAGTTTGATTTACTGCTCCCCAGGTTATGTGTGAACCATTAGCAACCCATATTCTGATATACATCTCTCCAGGTTATGTGTGAAACGTTAGCGACCCTTCGTTTGATGTACAGCTCCCCAGGTTATGTGTGAAACGTTAGCGACCCTTAGTTTGATTTACAGCTCCCCAGGTTATGTGTGAAACATTAGCAACCCTTAGTTTGATTTACAGCTCCCCATGTTATGTGTGAAACGTTAGCAACCCTTAGTTTGATTTACAGCTCACCAGGTTATGTGTGAAACATTAGCAACCCTTATTCTGATTTACATCTCTCCAGGTTATGTGTGAAACGTTAGCGACCCTTAGTTTGATGTACAGCTCCCCAGGTTATGTGTGAAACGTTAGCGACCCTTAGTTTGATTTACAGCTCCCCAGGTTGTGTGTGAAACATTAGCAACCCTTATTTTGATTTACAGCTCCCCAGGTTATGTGTGAAACGTTAGCGACCCTTAGTTTGATTTACAGCTCCCCAGGTTATGTGTGAAACGTTAGCAACCCTTAGTTTGAGTTACAGCTCCCCAGGTTATGTGTGAAACGTTAGCGACCCTTAGTTTGATTTACAGCTCCCCAGGTTATGTGTGAAACATTAGCAACCCTTATTTTGATTTACAGCTCCCCAGGTTATGTGTGAAACGTTAGCGACCCTTAGTTTGATTTACAGCTCCCCAGGTTATGTGTGAAACTTTAGCAACCCTTAGTTTGATTTACAGCTCCCCAGGTTATGTGTGAAACGTTAGCGACCCTTAGTTTGATTTACAGCTCCCCAGGTTATGTGGGAAACGTTAGCGACCTCTACTCTGATTTACATCTCACCATGTTGTGTGTGAAATGTTAGTGACCTTTAGTGTGATTTAAATTTCTCCAGGTTATGGAACAAACATTAGCAACACTTAGGGCCTAATTATGAACCTGGCGGTCGCACGGCCAGGTCATAATGTCGGCGGTTGGGAGGCATCCCGACCACCATATTTTGAAATGACCGCTGCAGTGGGGGACTGCTAGGCTCATAGGAAGAGCCTGTAGCATATTCTGCAGCTGTGGCAGCACCTGCAGCACTTCTGTACTGTGTGCCATGCACCATGTCGTGGTTGGCGCACAGTGCACCCACAACAGTGCAGGAAGAGGGGGCATAACATGTGCTCCCCACCACACTTTGAAATGGGCAACAATCCTAGGGGCCCTGTTTTGGGCCCCTAGCATGCCTTTCGGACTGCCTTTCCATGGCGTGGTTCCCGCCATGAACAGGTTGTCGGAAAGACAACTCGGAATCCTTTCGGCGGTGCCGCTTCCCAGACCGGGGCCACTGCGGGATCCATGATCCTGTCAGTGCCGGTGGTCTTGCAGCGGGCCGACCTCCCCACTCCTAATCAGGCAGTTGGATCGACGGGCATGCAGCAGTCTGACCGCCACTGACACTAGCGTCCGACCACCAAAGTCATAATCCGCCCCTTAAGTCTGTTTTACAGCTCTCTGAAACCTGCATGCTTAAGAAGCTGCTGCGACAAATTCAACACCATTGGAGCACATAACTGGCCTCGATGTACCACACCCATCTCTTCCTACATAGAGCCCACAGATTCCACCCAGGCATCTCTCCAGTTACACACAGGCTTCAGGTTGCAAACAGTCGAGGACAAGGTAGGAGCATTACGCAGCTGCCCTAGTAACCGAGTTGTGCTGTAAACATACCTTACCATAATGTAATCTGCAGGCCAGTCTTGCTGTGTGATATTGGAGTTAATCCCACTAAGGAGCCATGCACTGTTGGGCCACATTACGAGTGCAACGTGCAATATTTATCGCACCGGATAAAATCCAACTCTGTCGGGTCGAAATGTATTGGGTGAGATGAATACCCCCAATGTACATGTTTTTTACCCAAAATGGGAAATAACATGGATTGTGCTGTATCTACAGGGGCATGTATAACATCTAGCACGTTTACCTGTGACAAACCTCAGCAGCTTTGACTTGCTGAAATGTATCTGGGAATTCCATTTTTTACATTGCAGTGTTCTTAATTCCGGTATGTGTAGTAACATCACATTTTCCAGTGTGAATTGATTTTATTTGCTGTTTTAGGTGAATATGTGGTTGATTTCGATAGTCCTCAGTGGTGGGAGTTTGAAAGGATGAATCAACCCTTGACACTGATATGGAATCACAGTACTGTTTCGAATGGCTGTTCTTTTGCAGTATCTAATAGTATACTCAAACAATCGTTTTCATTTTTTGCAGGACTGGCTAACTGATATAAAGGCGAAGGAAAAAACAATTAATTTTAAGAAAATGGAAAATGCATTTGAAGAAAGTCTTGAAAATGTGCCACCAGTTCGTAGTGCTAAAAGCTGTGCTTCAGATGGCAAGGTAATTTTACATTATTGAAAAAATACATTGTGTGACTTGTTGTTTACTTGTACATCTCTCTGCTGCAATTTTCCTGTTGGTTTACACAAACAAATGTGCTACCACTATTAAAAGTATTCATTTATTGGATTAAATAATCATAATTAGAAAAACACAGTATGTTAATTTTCAGCTTTAAATCACTTGTCCCTTAAAGATACTTGTGTGGATTATTGGCAGTGTAGCACAGTGGTGTCAGTTCTTTAGTATGTAGCTGCACCTCTAGTAGGTGTAAAAAAAATCTTATGTGTTGTATAGAAGAAAATTAATTAATTACACACACATTTGCTAAATCTAGAGCTTCCCTTTGTAAGTGTTTTGTAAGACTAATAATAAAAAGTTTGGAGATCCGTTTCTTTCCATATACGTGTAGTACAATAATACCTTAAGTTGCCTTCTGTACACCGCAAGGTTAAACATGTTAAATGATGGCATGGAAAAATGCTGATGGAAGAAAGCAGTATGAAGCAGTTTCAATTTCCCCAAATTGTATGTTTACCATGAAGAGTGGTGTTTACTTTTTTATTGACTGGGTCGTGTATGTTTCTGTTACAGAATAAAACACCAGGAAATACATCTGTAAAAAAGAAGAAAACACCTCGAGATTACAGGGAGTGGGAAAAGTAAGTTTACATACCGTGTTACATTGCAGGGTGAACTAAAGGATTGTTTCCATTTTTTGGAAAGAAATGTGAAATCAAGGAGAGGCTTCTGTATTGTTTCTTCTTTGTTATTGTAATTGTCCCCTGACGAGGCATTGGAGAGCATTTTGGCGGGTAGCACGCTACTCCAGAACCCAGAGGTGGATTAGTGGTGGACTAGTAGGAGGAAGTATAAATTGTTATTGGGAGTGGTGGTAGAAGTAGACACGTGAGTCTGTTAGTTGGATGAATAGGATAGAGGAGGGGAAAATTTGGAAGGGATTTCTTGGGAGTTCATAGTAGTAAAACAGGTTTGGGATGAGTCCGAGAGTGGAGTTGGTGGACATTTTAAAAGAGGAATAGGATGAATCATATAGTGGTGATTTGATGAGGTTTATGGAGATTATCTTTTTCTTCTCTGCCATGGATGGAAAATATCTAAATATGTAGATACATGACCACAAATAAGAGTTACACATACACAGAGAATTTAGCATGATACGCATATGGGGGAAATAGGAGTTATAAAATTGTATTGGATAAAGTCCCATGTGTACATGCATGGATAAATATTTACAACCTCAGGCTTTCAGTTTTTGCTGTAAATTAAATCGGAGACTATTTAACCTGTTAGATGTTCACCTTTACCATTAAGAAGTTGTTCCTTTTTCGCCGTTATTTAAAGCTAAAACGTTTACATTTTGTGAACTTTCTTAGTGGCATTTGACACAGTAAGTATAGTATCATGTGAAATCAATTTCTATGTGTTTCACAAAGTTATTCGTCACAGCTCAGACTAATCATTTCAAAATACTTTACCTTGAAAAAACATTCCTAGTAAAAGGGGGGACTTGAGGTCCAATAACTTTATTTTAATTTTTTACTCTTAAACTATTTAAAATGTGTGGTATTGCCGATAAAACTTTAAAGTATTGAAGTATCTTAACAAGCACGTTAACCTAGCACCTGGTCTTTTGACCAAGACGCTTAGGCTTACCCCTCTACACTAAGTCCCTTTCACCCCAGACTTTCCCTCAGACTTACTGGCCCACCACCAAGACAGAATACAAGTGAAAGGAACCCTATCAAGGTTTTCCAACAGGCTTTTCTAATTCCTGAAAAATTGCCATCCATCTTGACTTGGAAATAAAAAACTGTTCCTTTGTTAAGCCAGTTTGAATTTTGTATTGTTACCAGTGTGACGAAGGGCAGTTTATAAGAGTACAGGTCCAATCCAAGTGCCTTGTATGTTCATTTATAATTCATCATCCTCATGCAATTTAAGGTTTAAAGATGCCTCACATTTAAAGGTATTCAATTAAAATTGCTACAGCACGGGTTACAAACTCAAAGCATTGTATTGCGAAAAGCAGTGAAAGTGGTTCTGCACGTGGGATAAAGACCCTTTATATTCAGAGCCATACATCCTGATGAGGAAGGAATGTTTTTCCATTAACTGGTTGCCATTTTCTTTTCTCTTCCCCGCTGCTCGTAAGCCTGGTCTTAAATTTGCTTGCGCTAACCTGCTTCCCTGTAGAGCTCCTTCACCAGCAAAAAGTTATGACAAGGTGACCACTATCCTTTGCTCAATTTAACTTAGAAGTTTCGAGGCTGTCCCAACTCGCTCCGTTTACTGTGATTGGTCCAAGTTTTCATCATCTCAGAAGTTAGGCCACATCAGTTTTGCTGACCCTCTTTATGTGTGCAGCCCTTGATCCATAACTACCTTTTTATTAAATGTACATGTCCACCTTGTTTTAGTGAGCAAACAACTAGGAATGTTGAATTGTAGAAAAACGAGTTCACGCAATACTTCTTTGTGGGAGAGAATATAGGGCGCCCCATAGAGGACAAAGACAGGGAAAATATACTGCAAAGGACTCCAGTGGAATACCTCTGACGTTGGGGCAGAGAAAGCGGGGGGTACTGTAGCTGAGGGGATGGTTTATGTCTGGCGGGACAATACTGTAATTTCGGACTCTAGGGGGATCCTGGGTGGCTCCGTTGGTAATTCCATCGATTCTTCTTGGAAGGACAGGGAGACTGGGAAAGGCTTGGTTTCGTAGCGTGGTGGGCTCTGTTCAGAGGCACCCCCTGTAGCTTTTTCTAGGGGGTACGCTGGCTGTCAATGGTCCAGTGCCTTCTTTTAGAGCCCCTGTAGTTAAAGCGTTCAACATGTTTGTAGAGCTGTGTCCTCCCCCCCCCCCCCAATTTGTTTGAAGGGATAAACAGACCAGGAACTGGTGGGGCTGGTAAAACTGGTACATTTTCTGGGAACTGAGGATTTAACGGAGAGGGGAGATTCAGTTGGTTGTTGTTGTTGGTATGTAGTAATGCTCCTGCGTCTTTGATGAAGGAAAAATTTGAGTCCATTTTAGGTTGAAGTTGTTTTTTCCCCTGAGGCACTACTCACTTCTGGGTAGTTATTGCTCCTTTCTCTCTTGGATCCAGATCAAGGTCTACTAGCATAGTTCCTGGCATTCCGGGTGTTGCGAGGACCTTGCGGACAGCCTTTGCCCTTACAGTCGGAGTGGCTGATATTTGAGAATTGCTATTGGTCGGCTTGTTTGGGCACTTGGTGTTTTTACTTTTCTTTTTCCTGGTATTAGTAGTGGTTGTTATAGCTCGCCTCTCCTTGCCAGACCTCATTGTCTGCTTGGCACCTCCTACGATGGGTTGAACTGGGGAGATTGGCAAATTGCCGGTGGGGTTAGTCCTTAGCTGCTTTTTTTCTGATCGTTGATGATGTTTTACAATGCTGGGCCCGTTCGGCTCCTGATTAGCAGTGGCTTGGTGGCTTGATGGCGATGATGATGTCGTTGGTTTGATTTGAGTTAATTATTGGTAGTTGTTGGCAGGTCTTCCCTGTTAGTGCTACTTTGATGGACTGCTTTTTTTTCCTTTTCTTCCTTTTTTTCCTTTCTTTTTCCCCGGATTTTTTAACGCTTTTGGAGTTTTGGGCGTTTGTGGAGCTTTTGTTGTCGTTGCCCTTTGGTGCAGTGGGGGCTGATTTTTAGTTATGGTTAAGTTACTTGTTTTTGTTGGTTTTGCCTTATTTTGGTTTTGCGGCGATGTGGTTTAGTTTGTTTGACGTCCAGAGGGTTTCCTCCCCCTCGGTTTGCTCAATACTGGTTTACTAGCCAGGCCTTGCTGGGTATTTCTTTTTTCCTTGCTTTTCCTTTCTGGAGCCTCTGCCACAGCTCAGGCACCGGGGCTTATATGTATCTAGATTGGCCGGATTGCCGGGGTTGTCCGGGTTGTCCTGATCCACAGTTTGTGGCCCTTGCCCCCCTCACCCACCCCCCCTTCCTCCTCTGCCTCTCTGGGTGGGGGGAGCGGTGCGCAGTGTCCCCCCGCACGTAGGCGAGATAAGGGGATAAGCGGGGAGGAGATCGATTGCAGGGTTAGCAAAGACCCCCGGACCTCCGGGTAGGCGCTGCTGCTGGGCTCTATGTAGCAAAAGAACGAGGGCTTGGTTACTCACTCCGGCTGCATCCTCGGGTAGGCTGCAGCTGACTTCAGCCGGGGAGGCCTGAGGTCGCCACTGGGACCGCTGGGATCGCGGAGCTGAAGCCTGGGGTCGCTGGAGCCGGGACTGGAATGCTGAGGTGGGCAGAGGAGCGGCTGAACATCGGCTGCATGCCGCTCTCCTGCGCGTCTCGGGTGCCCAGCTCTGCCTGGATTCTGCCCCTGAGGCTCACTGCCTCGTAATTTTGGAACTCGCAGTCCGTAATTCATCCGGAGCTGAATAACCCACCGGGCAATCCGTAGACCGTGCAGCAGCAGCGATGGTGATGGCGGCAGCAGCAACAGCAGCGGCAGCGACAGTACGTGGCTCCTCCTCTTCCTGTTATTTTCTCAGTGAAAATGGACGGGATTGAGTCCAAAATATCATGTGAGATTTACTTGTTGTTATGCCTGCAGTTCCTGAGCTGGTAGGGTTTGGCCTCGTTCATTCAAGGCTCTGTGAGCTTTCAGCCTCAGGCCTGCAACTCAGTTCTAAGCCATTTTCTCCTTTGTTCTGGAACTCTGGGTGCCTTGATGAAGTGGCTGAGTTTTCTCCTTAATTCTCTGAATCTGGGAGTTTAGGAACACAGTAGGTTATGAGAGAGTTCAACCAACATCTTTGACTGTTGACACCCTCAGTCTCTGCTCTGATTTGCTGTTGCCACTTCCTTTGATACCTCACAGCACCAGACTCAGCCGGACTGCAATAAGTATTCATATGGTTGTGCCAAGGAAGCAAGCTGACACTTCCCCATCGAATTCTCAGAAGCACCTTCACTTGAAATAAGTCTGGCACTACAACTGCTGATCACACATTTATTATAATTCCATTATTGTTGATTACAGTGCACCATCTTTTCATGAGAGGAAGGATAACTCTTAAGCACAACAGAGTCACTTGGGACCCTGACAAAAACTTTGGCTCCTTTCACACAAGAATATGGGCAAAACAGATTCCACTATTCCCCCAGATGCTTTTGAAAAATTCAAATTGCTATTGTGGCCAAAACATTAACCTGTCCCACCCCTTTCCCCAACTCTGATGACCAAGCAGGTGACCCGTGTCCGTTTCAAGATAGCTCAAGTACCTTGGTGACCCTGACTTTTTGGGGATGACACAGTTGCTCCAGAACTCCAAGAAAGGTCTCTTGTTAGGACATGTTGAGTTCACAGGATATTCATCCACAGTCATCTAAATTGACTCCCCGCCCCCCCCCCCCCCCAAGTGGATGCTTACGTACAATCTCACCTCTACCAGGGATTTGAAAATGAGATCTACAGCAGACTTAGAAAGGAATATGCCTGGTCATTGTCAAAAGGCAAGGTGGCCGCTGCTTCTGAGTACCCAAGATTTTTACATTTATATTATTATTAATATTAGGTATTTGTAAAGCGCCTGGCTACCCTTAGGCATCCCGGCGCTGTCAGTGACAAGAAGAGTCGGAAGGCAGGCTGATTATGGCAGATTTTGGACCAGCCATGTCTTCAACTGTTTACGAAAGGTAAGATGGTGTGGGGTGGATCTCAATTGAAGTGAGAGGGTGTTCCAGAGCTTGGCTGCATTATAGTAGAACATGCGGCCCCCCGATCTCACTCTCTTAATTTTTGGGACCACTGCCAAAAATGTATCTGCAGACTGAAGACGTCTCATTGGGTGGTAAAAGGCCACCAAAGATTGATTTATCTTGGGACATGTTCCCCACATCGTTTTATGAGTTATGCACAAAGCTTTGAACTTGATCAACTCTGTTATTGGCAGCCAGTGAAGTTTTTTTAACACAGGCTTCACTGACTCACCGTGGGGCATAGGCAGGAACAGTCTAGCTGCACAATTTTGCACCACCTGTATTTTCTTTATAGTGGCCTTTGTGGTACCCAAGTGAAGGGAATTCCCATAGTCCAGCCGTGAGAGTACCAATTCCTGTACTATCACTCTTTGTGCCGAGACTGGGAGCAATGGGAGAATTTTCCGTAACATTCTGATGATTCCAAAGCATGTTGCGGCAAGCTTAATTGCTTGTCTGTTGAAGTTTAGCCAGACTCCTAAACTTTTTATCTGCTCTTTGGGGATTGGTGGGAGACCAAGGCATTTGGGCCAGCTAAGTCCTGCTGCCTCTATAGACGCCCCAGTGTAGTTGCTTAAAATCATTAGCTCCGTCTTCTCTCCATTGAGTTTGAGACAAGACTGATCCATCCAGAAGGCCACCGCTTCCATACATGCTTCAATGTTGATCCGTGACTTCTTAGGGTGGTTTAGCGCTACCACCAGTTGCGTATCATCCACATACGTGATAATTTGAATCCCATAAGGTAGGACTAATTTGGCCAGTGGTTTAAGATATATATTAAAAAGAGTTGGACTCAATGATGAGCCCTGGGGGACTCCACACGAGAGCTTTAAACATTTAGAAGTGCGCTCCTCCTCGAGCACCTGGAATGTTCTATCCTTCAGGAAAGATTTGATCCAGGACTGGGCTTTGCCTGAGACTCCAATCATTCTGAGCCTGTCAATGAGAATGTTATAATTGACAGTGTCAAATGCGAAGCTCAGGTCCAGTAAGATGACCACCACTGTCCCTCCTTGATCAAGAATTTTCCTGGATTCCTCCACAACTGCTAACAAAGCTGTCTCTGTCCCATGGTTTGAGCGGAAGCCTGTCTGAGTGGAATGCAGAAGAGAGTGATTCTCCAGGTGCTCTGGGAGGAGTTTATTTATATATTTTTCAATATTTTGCTGGTCCCGGGAAGTCGAGAAACTGGTCGATAATTGTTGCACACCTCTGGGTCAAAGTTAGGTTTTTCAGGAGAGCCTTTATAATAGCATGTTTCCATGTCAGCGGTACCTGTCCACTCGATAGCGAGGAGTTTAAAACCTCCAACAGGACTGGGAAAACCATTCCTCCTACTTTGCAGAGTTTTTGTAGGGGCGCCGGATCGAGGGGAGAGCCTGATTTGACCTGGGCGAAGAGCTGTGATAACATGGTCAGATCCAAACATGGAAAAACTTCCAGGCTGGGAGCGCTGCTTCTCACGAGGCATCTCTTCTGATCAGTCTTGTCAGTACTTCTACTTTGAAGGAATGTATCATAAATAGCTTTAAAAAAAATATTAAAAAACTGCAAGTTCATCGCATCGTGCTTGTGCGAAGTCAGGGGGGGGGGGGGGTCCGGTGCTAAGTATTTGGTGAGTTTTTTTGTAATTTGGAATATTTCCCTAGGTGCTCTCTCTAGTTTCTTACAGTTTTGTTTGAGTTGTCTTAATTTAGGTGAGTACCATGGTGTATGTTTTTCCTTAGATTTTTGCGTAATCCATTTTTGTGTGATCGTGACATCCAATGCGGATTTGATCCAATGGTGGTAGTTGTCAGATGCTATAATTGTATTTGTTTCTTCCACTGGTCTGGATCTTTCCAGCGTCTCGGACCAAGCCTCTGGCGATTGTTTTGCCCAGGGGCGAGCCCACAACTTGTCCCTTAGTGTCCCCGCCCAGTGATAAGTGGTGTTCCAAATCATCGAAATTCGGAAATTGTCAGACCATGGCATTGGGACTGGGCTTTCTATATAGAGCTGTTTGCCATTTGGGAGAACTGGGTCCAAGATATGAACCTTTTCAAGTGTGTGGCTAGACACGATTTGTATTAGCTGAGTGGCCTGAAGACTGTGTACTAAGTCTGCTGCTTCCCCCTTGTGGGTGTTCTGTACATGTAAGTTCAGATCAACTAATAAAATCAAGTTAATTGTTTTACCTGCTAATCTAGCAGTAGCATCTATTAGTGATTTTATAAAGTGACCACAAGGGCCTGGAGGACAGTAGACCAGGATCCCTGAAAGGGTGCGGGTTGCTGCAAAAGAAAGTGAGAATGACATACTTTCACAGTCTAAAATAATTCCTGACTCAGTGTGTCCCCTGAGATGATTTTTCAAAATAATGGCGATTCCTCCTCCCTTTTTCTGCTCCCTATCTGATCTTAAAATATAATAGCCAGGGGCCAGCGCTTGTATCACATCTGGGTCAGAGTCCTTATCAAGCCAAGTTTCTGTGAGAAACAGGATCTCTAGCTGCTCCTCAGTCAAGAGGGTGTTGATTTCTCCCGCATTATAGGGAAGAGTATGATCCCAAGAAGAGTGTTGGTCAGTCCTTTAAGCCCTGCCATGATAAGCTGTTAGATCTTTCAAACCCTATTAATATAACCCTTGACCTCAAAGCCACTGTTGCCTGTATTCTCACTCGTACCAATGAACTCCACCACAGGGCTGGAGTTGCGGAGCATTGATCCAGACAGAATAACTTGCATCTGGTGGGCTTCCTGGAGGACAACGGATCACAATCAACCAGCCAAATTTTTTGAGGATTGGATCAAAACATGGATGCCGACTGATGAACTCATGCCTTGGTATGCAGTGGAACGCCCCGACAGAGCACTCACTCCTGAACCCCCTAATGGCACATCACAGTCATATGATTGCACAGTTCTTTAACTTCAAGGACAGAGATTCTATCCTGAGGCTCTTTCACAACCGGACCTCTGCTGCCAGAACTCCAAAATCTTTTTATTTTTTTTATTTTATTTATACATTTTCAAAACCGGTACATCCATAAAATCATTAGCTTTTAGGCATATAGAGCATAGGCATTTCATTCAGCACATTATACCAATTACATATCAAATTGCTATCTGTACAGGCACTAGTATGACATTGAATAATCATCTAAGGGAAGGAGCAGAGCAGAGCAGCACATAGCAGAATAAGGCCATCAAATATAATTTACAGTAAGCAAATAGGAAGTAAGTGGGCTCCGTGTGTCACGGGGTTTCGAGGCTATGGGCAGTTCTTCAGCATTTCAAGTGAGCTGATCCCTGCAATGACCCATATCCTGTAACCATTGCCCAGAACTCCAAAATCTTGATCTTTCCAGACTATACGAGGGAAATGCAGGCCCCCCGCAGATCCTGTGAATTCGTCAAACAAAAGCTATGGGCCCTGAAGCTCTCCTACGCCTTCTTAATCCCTCCTTGCCTCAAAATGATATTTGAAAGCAAGACTCACATCTTTGGCACCCCTAAAGCCACACTGGAATGTCTCTCAGAATAAAAACAGATCACACGTCCGACTGGAGGTTTCCTTCCTTCCACTGGTCACTCTTCTGGGGCTGCTTTAGCCAGGAATGCCCATCAGTGGCGGATCTGCTCAAGATCCCGCCGCAGGAGATGCAGTATGAAGACCGTCTTCCCCCTCTGGCAGTTCGGACTCCCCAATCCAGCCACCCCTGCGAGGGACTGATTGACCTCCTGATGGATGACCACCCTGATGTTGGCCCTGGTAACGATGAGAGAGTGAGACGAACACCTTCTCCTATCTGAAAGTCTAAGGTTGGGACTTGCAGCTCCTGGGACCCACCATGGAATTATACAGTGGCAATGACACAAAACAAAAACAAAGCGTTGGCTAATTGACCGGTTTTGATTTTCTGCTGATCCAAATATTTGTAGGGGTCCATCACTCCACGCCTACTGTCAAGACTTGATTTTCAGTTTGGGTTTGTTGTTTAGGGTGACAGATGCTTCTTGGGGGGGAGCGGGGGAGTATGGGGTGGGGGTTGTTGGAGGGTAATGAGGTGCCTCCTTGTTCTATGGTGGCCTTATGTTTTTCTTTGATTGTTGGTTTGTCTTTCCCTTTTAGGTTGTCACAGAGTCCCAATACAAATGCCATCCTCATAAATGCATTGCACCACATCACATACACACCACTTTCAGTGCCTAACCCTATCTATGGTCAAGGTATGTTGTAGGCCCATGCACTTTATCGATTTCCTGTTTTGTCATGGCCCCGCATGAGATGTTATCTGGAAATGTAAAAGGTCTTCTGGAGCGGATTAAACACACAGCTGTACTGAGATAGGACCATGTTTTTTTCCCTTCATTCTTGTTGCTTCAGGAGACGCACCTGATGGGCACGTGCTGTCCATTTCTGACGCTATATGGTTGTGACAGGGTCTATCATGCAGGATGTACCCGAGGGTCTCGTGGGGGTAGCAATTCTATTACGATGCTCCTTCCCATTAGTGGTAACTCTAACTTGGGTGGATTCACTGTGTCGCAGGGATTCCGTTCTCCTACAGAACTGTGCATAGAGACTTGGAACCTCAGTGAGTTAGGGTGTGCCAAAACTCACATTAGTACCCAAAATCCCCTACCAGACTAGCTACAGTGTCTCATTGGTCATTACAAACTCCCGATGCTTAGACAAACCAGAACATGGACTTAGAATACCTCAGGTAACGTGGAACACATGAACACTCTTTCGTTATACAATCAGTTCAATCCAGAACAAGGAGTAAAAGAGGACGCGTGCACATTTGAAATGTTTATTTACTAATGCAGTGTTCTCAAACGCAGTATCTTAGCTAATACAAGCAAACATATTATAAGAAACAAAGTAATCAGCAGAGTTACTAGTCCATAGAAAACAAAAGGTGAAAGCATATTAAAATGCTAAAATGAATAGGTTTAAACAACACCTAATTCTCACCCTCCCTAGCTAGCATATTATATTATATCTAAGAAGGTCTCTTTGGGTTTTAGCAGGGCGGGCCCATACCTCAGATCTTAGTGGTAAGGGATCACATCTTCTTCCACCAGCTCTCTGCATGCGAAGCACCATCAAGTGTGTGTGTATGCTCTGTGCAAAGCAATATAAAACGCGCCTAGCGCCTGAATTTGGCCGCAGCTGCATGTATGTTATGTCTAGGAAGGTGCGAAGATCAGACCTCACAACAACTGTGTCGAGATATCCTTGAAGGCTTCAGCACTCACTGTACAGACACGGCTCACTAAGCAAAGCTGATATCAGAGTAATAACATATTATTCCTGTGTGAATCAAAACACTCTACTAGGCTCAAAGCTACAATAACAGTTATGTGTCGTGTGCAGAAGCAGCAGAAAGGAAAAATGGCGTTTAAACTCCTAATAAGCCCATGCTAACTTAACACAGCATATAGGCAAAGCATAACTACATGACAACTGGGCCAATATTTGTCTATCCCAGTGATGTTAGAGGGTAGCCCAATCAATATCCTGTGCATTTATGCTCCCCCCTACAGCGTGTGAAGCTTTCTTTGCCAAGCTTCTCCAACTTATATCACAAATCCCTCTAGGTCTCACTAATATAGGAGGAGATTTCAACGCGGTTATGGATCCGAAATGGTACTCTGCGGGTCCTTCCTCAGAGTCCAGACGGTGAGGGGCCACCTCTTTATAATGATGGGCGTCAACTTTAGGTCTGTGTGACGTGAGGAGAAGTTGGAATCATAGAGCGAAACAATACATGCACACTTCTGCTGCACATGATACACACTCACGCGTCGATTTCCTGTTCCTGCCAGGCACATGCGTCCACTCTATCTTGCTGGTACACATACTAGCAAGGGGTATATCTGACCATGCCCCTCTGCTTGAGGCTCTAGCTTTGCTCTGGAGCTGCAGCTTTCTGGTCCAACCACGGAGTCGTCGGCAGAGAGTTGACCATGCTTTGTGAAGAGATCAAGGCCCCCTCCTTTGATAAGGCGAAGCAACTCGGACGGGCCACCACCGCTTGAATATATGGATGGGGCGATGGAAACAGTATACTCTTGTATTGGTTAGCCTCTAGACCCTTGACGGGGCGGATAATACCTGAAATTGTGGATGCCCAAGGTGTTGTACACAATTTCCCCTTGTCTATTACCCAGATCTTTGCTGACTTACTCTACTATGTATAGGGTGGTCCCCCCTACTCTATCAGTTCTAATCGTGCCCTAGAAGAGCCACTCACTCTTGAGGAGATTGGAGACGCAGGGGATGGCCTCTGTGAAAACACCAGGCCCGATGGATACCCAACGGTGTTCTACTCAAAATACATAGATCTCTTGGTGCTTTATCAAGAGGCCAGTCAAAGAGGCTCCCTTCCTCGAAAGCTTGACCAAGCTACAATTGTTGTCATACCAAAGACGCATCCAACATCCCTCTCCTGTTCGGATTATCAACCTATAGCAACGGAGAGGGGAAGATACTGGCAATGCTAATGGCCATTCACCTATGGTCAGTCATTCGCTCCTTCACCCTGACTTGTGTGGGTTCATGCCCACCAGAAGTAGAAGATACTGTCTGAGATGCCTGCATGTCGCATTTGCCCACCAACATGAATTAGCAACCCCATTAGCATTGCTGTTAATTAACTTTGAAAAAGCATTCAATACAGTAGATTGGACTTGCCTGACTAAGTTGTTGGAAAGGTTGGGATTCGGGCACCTTTTTAATACTCTGGTGCAAATCCTCTATTCCAACCCAACGGCTCGATTGCAGATCAAAGGGGTGATATCAGATGGGTTTCCGATTGGTGGGAGAACCAGGCAGGGATGTCCCTTTCCTCCCCTCCTCTTCGCGTTGGCCATCCAACAATGTACACACAGATTTCTGGTTGGTGTTGGGACTCAGGACACAAAGACGTATCGTATCGCACTCTATGCAGATGATGTGCTTTTATATCTTTCAAATCCACTTGATGGCTGCCCCCGTTGTCTCCGTATTCTACAATTTTTTGCAGAAGCATCAGACTTGACATTTAACCCAGCTAAACGGTTCTTGTCCCACTCACATCCTCTAGGGACTGCATAGCCTATCAGGCAAACATTCCTGTACATAGGTTAAGTTTCCACTACTTGGGTATCCATGTGGCGTTGGACCGAGCTCTGACTTGGTTCCTCAACATCACTCCCCTGACTAGCAAGATAACAATAGACCTCAAGAAATGGCAAGTCTTATCGCTAAACGTTATGGGGTGGATAGCACTCTACAAGATGATGATACTACCCAGATTTTTATATCTTCTTTAAAACTTCCCCCACACCATATCTTGGCACTGGGTGTGGGAGATAGATGCACAGGCAATTTCCTTTCTTTGGCTTGGTTCTCGTCCCCGTCTCGGTTCCTGAAATGTCAACGTGCTCCCTACGACGAAGGGCTGGGTATGTCTAACATGTACTTATATAATCTGGCGTCTCACCTCCTGATTGTTAACGACTGACTCAGTGGATGATGATAGGATCCCGCTTATAGATATGAGCTCACCGTAATGGGCTTAACATGGATTCTGGACTGGCTTTATGGGTATGCAGTCGCCCAAGTGTTTCCTGAAGTGACTCGACAGGTCTTCATTGGGTAGATGGAGGGCAGCCCTGCGACATATGAGATGGTAGAAAATGATTACTCAAAAGACCCCTTTGTTGACGGCTGAAATGCCAGAAACCGGTCCTCGGAAGCTTGTTTCCGGTCCAGGGAAGGCATGACTTGGCAGTTCGGGCTGGACTGTTCCCATGAGGCACAGGGTCAGACTGATTTGCATATGGCCATGTCTGAACTGGGGTGGCATAGTGGGCTAAAGAACGGTGATGGATTAAACCCAGATCTGTTGACTGGGTGTGAGTGTTTGATTGGTTCAGATGCTCCGTCCATCACCACCCCCTTTTGTACCATCTAAAGTTAAGGTCATAACTCCCTAGTTAATTTCTGAGTCGATCAAACAGCAGCCCAGTGTTCCTGTTGACCAGGGGGCCGCATGCTAAGGTCAAGGGGGCCGCATAGGGCCCCCGGGCTGTACTTTGTGTATCAGTGCCTTAGACCAACAACTTTCTCATAAATAAACAGAGTAACACTTTGTGGAAATAAATTATTCAACTGGCTGTTCTACAGCTCAACAATATTTTCTGGTCCATTAGATGGGCTGAGGTTTTCCATTTGTAATAAACATCCTGAGAAAATTCGATGGATGGCTCCTCTCTAGACACTTCAAATTCAGTATATCAACCTACTGAGAGATCGTAACCTTTTTGTTTCTAGACATGTTTCAGCTGTATTCCTTCCTTTACTTCTCTTGAGGAAAGGAAGAGGTGTATCATTCTCTCTTACCTTCTAAATATTGCTATTGTAGAAACCATGTCAAATAACACTTGACCTATTCAACAAAGGGAGGATTCTTCCAAGCCTAATGTGACCCCGCAGCCATTGTAAATACATCTAACTAGGCAAACTGAAAAGTCCATTGTGGCTTTGAGCCTATGCCCCTCCACATGCTGACATGGATTTGATGCTGATTTCATGAATTAGCTCAACACTACGTTGTGGTGACTACTTTCTTCAACCCTTGGCAAATTCTGAGATGAGGTGAGGATGACATTCCAGAGGGTGGAGCTTAGATGACTTTATCCTCCTTTGAAATGCATGTATCTAGCAAGTAGAGTGGCGTCTAGTTGCTTGTTGAGCTGCAACACTTCAGATATATATATAAAGTATGTGTATATTTTTTTTCAGTAGCCAGTGCTACACTGAGTGTTAGGGTAATGTTTGCCAAAATAACACAGAGGATGTTGGGCACCTTAGTTGTTTGCCCTTTATAAAGTCTGCTGCTTTTTCATTCTTAGTAGTTTAGAATGCATGCCTCATTGATGATGGCCAGCTGAATAAAAGTGCAAAAGGGTCCATTTGGTTGAAGAGGTGGATGTATTTCATGATTTAGTTGAGGCACATTTTGTTTCTGTGCACACAGTACTCAGTATACACCAAGGAGGCTCCAACACGTTGAATATTCATGTAACGTCTATGTAGTTTTCAGTTTATTTAATTATCACTTTATTTTTGATGGCCAGTGTTTAAGGAGATGGTAGGCTCCTCTTGCTGGCGCATTTGCTTACTGGTGTAACATGGATATAGTTTTAAGCTAAGGTTGCGAAGATTCCCTTTATTCTGCATAATGCAAGTTTTGATATGTGTGGTGAGCCCATAGAAAGGTATAAAGGGAAAAGTAAGTTGGGAAACCACCCTTGAAGTAATGGTATACATACTCAACCACATAAATCAGCCAACTTGCGAGCGTGTGTTTGGTGTGTCATGTTAAATGAGTAAACGTCAAGAATACCAAAAATAAAGGCTGTAATGGGTACCTAACAAAGTAAAGCATAATGTAGCACCAGGCGAATATAAAACCTGATGGATTATGAGGTGAGCTGTGTCCAGTTTGCTTGTAGGGAACTATGCAGCTTGTGACATGCTGCCTCTGACACCCTATTCCAAGCCGCAATCAGTTAAATCTCCGAAGAGAAAGATGGAGCCTAAAAAATTCAGAATAGAGTTCAAGAAGAGGAAGATGGGCGGTCCGGCATGTAGGGAAGGCCCCTCTTTCTCAAATGAAGACCTGCAGTCAAGTTTGACAGAACTAAAGAAGGAATTGGACACATTATTATCATAAGGACCCACCAGACTATGTTCTGCATTGAGGAGCTACATCTATGCACTTGAGAGATATTGTGGGCCTAAGTCCTTGAGTAGAAACAGCAGAACAGATGATCCAATCAACGTGGGTTACAGTTACAACCTGTCTCGCTAGAGTCCCAGGAGAATGGAGAAGTGTGAAAATCTCGAACAGGTCCTGGGGAGAGTACATTAGGGTTTGACATTCAAAGAAGTAGTGGAAGATAACAGAATTGGTGTCAATTCACTCTTAAGAAAAGTATTTCATTCAGACCATTCCCTGGCTTTTAGCTGAGAAAGAATACATAGAGCGGAGAAGCGATAAAATAAAGTATTTTTATTGTCTCCGAGGCATAGCATGAAATTCACTTCTTATTCACTGAAAGAACAGATTCCTAAAGCAGGTAGATCACAGGTGCATATCTAGTACAGGGACAGCCAAGTGATGCTCTTCCAAAACTTGACAGTGACAGCTTTGGTGAAAAGAAGGCTGGGTTTTCCTTGAAGGTCTTCAGTTTAAATAAAAGGATTGAGTACCTTGTAATATTGGTGAAATCAGTGGAATCAGCCAAAAGTTCAGGAAATCTCAGACTGTGAGGAGGACTGTCACTCTCCTGACCTCAGAAAGGATAGCAGTGAGCAATAGCAATGGAATAGGGGGCAACCTAAAGCAAGAAAGAACAAAACCTTTCTTGAGTATATTGGGGAAAGGTCTTCTTGTGAACATAACTTCAGTTGAGTTCAGACAAGCCCAATTGCTATAGTGGTTATTTCAGTGGTGTTTCTGTCCCAAGGAAGGGGAGTTTTTTTTTTTTTGTTTTTTGTTTTTTTTTTTGAAAACCTTTATTGTACAGAAAGAGCTCACAAATACGGGCCTACAACCCACCGGGCTGGCCACCACATAGCCGAATGTCAGGAGCAATGCGCAGAGTATCACAGTATACAAAGGCAAAGAAACAGGAGAAATAACAAGCATCTTAGAGCGATCACAGGAGATAAGAATTAGAAAGGTAGTTTTCGTATTTTTAAAGGACGGGTTAGGGAGTACAGGAGTATGGCGGGCCAAGAGACAATCCAAAGGGGCGGGGCCGCGGCGGGCAGCGATACAATGATCGTAAAAACACAGGAGAAACAAACACGAAATAGGCATACCAATAAGCACCGGTCAAAACATCAGACATGAGGAAAGGCCATCGCACACACCGTCCAATGCCCGCCCATCGCAGCTTCCACCCATCCCACCAAACAGCACAGAAAAAGACCCAAATACAAGAACAGTACTAAACGGACCCCCAATAAAAGAAAGAAACCCCGCGTAAGGGGGGGGGGGGGGGGGGGGGGGGGAAAGGAAGGGGGAAGAAGAAAAGGAAGGGACTCTTATCCAAACACCCACCCCCGGGCGACGAAACAGGAAAACCATAACCCGATACAAAATAGACATTGGAAATATAAAAAACACACCCAGCAAATCAGAATCATCGTGGTACCGGAAAAATACCCCAGAAAGACACCAGGGGGACAGACGACGAGACAGAGCCCCGAAAGAAGGGATACACAAGGGCCATAGAACCAAAAAGGGAGAAGAAAGGAGGAAAAAGATCCCCCAAAAACAGCTAAAGACCCCCCCACCCACCCCTAAAGCCCACCCTACACCCCTGCAGAAGGCTACGGCCAACCCCCCAGCAGCGTGCCTGTCGCCCTAAAATAGAACCCGAAATATAGGAGAAAGAAGCAAGGTAGAAACAAAGGCAAAGAGAAGGGCCAGGGAAAGAAAGGAACATCACACACGGGAGAGGGCAAAAAACAGGATAATCTGCAACCATCCCACCACCTGTGAAAAGGGGAGAGGCAGAGCCCACGGGAAGTTAAACGAAATCAGGAAAAGTTTCAGGAGTCCCACGAAGTTACGCAACAGCACAACAGCACATGTCGGTCATAGATCAAAAACAAGACTACCGCATATAATAAGTCATTTCAGCCCTGTCCGCTTTTGTCCAAGGTTGTAGTCATCCAAACAAACAAAGTCCAAACGACGAGGGACACAGGGTTCAGGAGGAAATCCAGCGGCAGTCCTGAGGAGAAACGTGAAAGAAAATACGGAGAATAGAAAAAAGTTACGAGACAATCTTCGCACCGCAGGCACAGTTCTATAGACAAGTCCAACGAGGCAAGCCCAGCTGGGTCGGCACAGGCGTCCCGGCCGGGGAGCCGACGCGATGAGAAACAGAAAGGATCATCGAGGCCTGGACAGGATGCAAATGGACCGCAGACCGGCGGCCGAGGCAACAAAGCAGGACGACGAAGGGCGCCGGAGAGTCTCCAATTCAAGGATGCGGTCTCCGCCGGAGGCACAGAGACCAGGAGCACATCAGCCGTACCCTGCAACAAGGAAGCATAATCCAACGACGGGGGCCCGCCTAAATCAAAAATTGGGTCCGCCTCCACAGGGGAAACAGGTGCAGCCACGGAGGTCCGCCAGGAGTATAGTGCATCCAGGATAACTTGAAGTGCAGGAAACCCTTCATAAGATCCGACATCCGGGCCGTGTGGCGGGCCCCCAGTGCTCGCCCGGGCCCGGCAGAGACTCTCAGGGTCGGCCGCCATCTTAGGAGCCCAGCAAGCCCTCGGTCGTCGGGGGCCCCGGCCGGAGCAACACCAAAGCAAAAGGAGGTCAGCTGAACTGCGGCGGGGCGCCCCAAGGCAGGAAGGAGACCCACCAGAAGAAGGATGTTCGGAGGCCCCCTCGCGCCGCCGGCCCCGTTCTCCGAGCCCGGGCGGAAAATTCAAAATGGCCGGGCCGGGGAACAAAGGGGGGGACCAAGCCGGATAAATGAGGAGGCTCCCCCGCAGGAGGCAGCGTCCGCACCCCCAGGCCCAGGCCAGTCGGGTCCGCCAACGGGCACAGCCGGCCTATTCGCACATCAGCCTCCGCAACCAGATCCACAGCGCCAGCAAGGGCCGACCATCGCGCTACGTCACGTCCCGTCGCTGCCAGGAGGTCCAGGCCAGTCCGCCCCGAAGGCTCCGAGCGGGACCACCGCACAGGATCGACAGCACCCAGGATCACCAAAGCAACGGGTAAGTGTCCGCAAAGAGCCCGCGGCACCGAAACACCGCAAGGAGGGCTTCCCGGGGCAGGAGAAATACAGGATAATCGAAGAAAACAGGTGGTTGAACGGAGCCGAGCTAAAACGCGGCCATCTCGGTCGCGAGCTAGGCTCCTCCCCCGGGAGTTTTGGTTTTAATGGATGTTTCCAACCACAGATTCCTCCCCCTAAAATATCCCTCAGGTGTCAGAGTGGATCCAAAGAATTTTGTAGCAATACTCCCACACGCCGATAGGTGGCATCATGCTGCTTGCTCCGAATCCATGCCAACCTGGAAGTGATTGAGGGGAGCCACATATAAGTTCCACCACTGCATGCCTTTGAGCGCTGATCCAGAGTGCGAGCTGCACTCTGGATCAGCGGAGCTCCACCTTTATTGGTCTTCCCAAAACTACAAACTGTGTCAGGTAACAATGTCCCCACCGAATATTACAGGATTCAAGCTGTGACATGACTGCAGGAAGTAGATGTCGGCCATGAGACCAGTTGTGTGCTTTTTATGCCTGGGTTCTGGACACAAGCTAAAGACATGTGACAAATGTGTGTTGATGCACCCGAAGGTGACTAGGTCAGGAGGCCAAGTTGCACATTGCGAAACAAAGAAGTCAGTCTTCATTCAGGTCCGGCTCCAATTCACAGTCACAGTCTCTTTCACAGGTCCATTCAGTGGCCCTCCACTTCCCACTTGAAATCTTCACCTAAGTCCAATTGCAAGCAAAATAATGCGAAGTGGGACTCGTCTATCTGACTTCAAAGAGAAGGTTTGAAAGTGTCAAGATTTAAGTCACACTCAGTGAAGGTCATTGGCCACAGAATAGATACCTTAGTTGTTCCCAACATGCCAAAAGTTCCTGGGGCTGTCAGCGACCCCACACCAGATGGAAACCTTCAAAGAGGCCATTTTGCAATTCTTTAGTGTTCTCCTGGCCCCTTCTGGTGCATCTTCGGGTTCCACTAAACTGCAGGGGCCTTGAGTTGGGTCTTTTTCCTGCATCGTTTGGCGCCCTGGGCCCTAATACCAGACCCCTGGCATTTCCTCGCTTTGGAACCTGTAACTGGGCCCATGTAAACTCCCATATAAAGTTCCACTCCAGCCCAAGGGCCACGCCAATCCCAGTTGCCCCAACATGGGTACCAACTTCATTGCCGCCAGTTGATGATCCTGTGCCAGACACCTGCACAAGTTCAACCAGCATTATGCTACATAATTATAAGAGAGCTTTTTCTGCAAGCGTTGACGTGAAGGAATCTTTTTACTGCGTGATCCTTCGAGTGTGGATTGAATCCTTTACTCAGCACTGACGTGATTTGCGCTGAGCGTGTAGAGTCGTCTGGATGAACTTTGATTGACCCGGGACGTTTTATATCAGACGGTCCTACTTTCAGAATACCGAGGTTGGGGCTTTGCCCTGTACCGGAAACGCCCTTAATAGGGTTGATGCGTTACCGATGTGCTACAAGTACACTATGAATCAGACTGCAATTTCATGCAGGTAATTGTGTATTGTGTTGCCCAAAGTCCTGAAGAGGCCTAAAATAATTTATAGGCTAAAACGCGTCGACTGTTGATACAATCTGACACCACAACAAAACGTTGAAATTGAATTTGAGAGACTTCATGATAGCCTTGAAAAAAGAAGCAAAAAAGTGATTTGAGCTTCCTAGGCTTTAATTTGTGAATGTGGTGATCTAGATAAAGGAATTAAGGTTATATAATAAAGTACCCCAGATTTCCTTACTCAAAAACGTTGGGCATTTGAACCAAAAAACGATACAGGAGAAAGTTACACATTTATGTTTGTTTATATATTGTAAATATTGTTTAAAGATACATGCCAAATGTGGTAAAAGTGTATATATATGTATAAAATGAAAAAAAGTTAGAGAAGAAAAGTGAAAATTAATTTTCCTCTATGATAAATACAATTGGTTTTTCTACTAAAAAATTACGCAAACCAGTTTGTTGTCTGTGGTGATTTATATAAGTGTTCAAATAGCTACTAGATGAACGAAAAAGAAGTAAAAGATAGAGGTTCAGTCAAGAAGTTATTAAAAAACAGTGGACAGATAATTTAAGGTATCGGTCCTAAAATTAAGAACTTTGAAAAACAATACCAGACGCATCACTGTATTGAATTTAGTTGTATTTCCCGGATGCCGTGTTGGTTTAATGGGTTTCCCCTGTGGTAATTGGACATAATTATAAGAGAGCAGCCATTTTTGTGCAGGTTTACTCTAATCTACCTCGACGCAACTTTCAGTAGACTCTTTTTTCTTTTTGGTTCATCCTCTGAGGGTGCACCTCAGGATACTGATGATGATGGTTAAGAGGATGGCTTGCTCCCCCACATTATACTGATGATGCCTTATGCCTTGATTTACAGAATCGGTACAAAAGGGGGTGGTGATGGACGGAGCATCCGAACCAATCAAACACTCACACCCAGTCAAAAGATCTGGGTTTAATCCATCACCGTTCTTTAGCCCACTCTGCCACCCCAGTTCAGACATGGCTATATTCAAATCAGTTTGACCCTGTGCCTCATGGGAACAGTCCAGCCCGAACTGCCAAGCCATGCCTTCCCTGGACCGGAAACAAGCTTCCGATGACCGGTTTCTGTCATTACAGCCGTCTTCAGCCTGGCTTGCTTGAATCCAGTGGCAAAGTGAGCAAGGGACTCACGTCTGAGCATACCCTGCCACACTTATGGCAGCCAAAAGCGGTACAAAAGGGGGTGGGACCCCTTATGGCGGCCAAAAGCGGTACAAAAGGGGGTGGGACCCCTTTTGTACCGTTGATTTACAGAATGCCAGTGGGCTTGGAAAACATGCTTATTTTGATGTGGTAGTTTGAAGGGACTCTGAGGTACTAGAATTACAGCTGCCCTCCATTGAGACCAAAACAAATGTTTTGACATACATTTTGCAGCGAGACCTTTGTTTCCACTTAATGACACCCTCATGGATACTTTGATGGCTATCTGGTCCAGACCATGTTCTTGCCTGTCTCTTAGTCACTAGGTGGCCAGGTGGTATAGGCTTGCATCTGGTGGCCCAAACAATTCAACAACCACCCTACTCCAGAAACTTTTATTGTACAATCTTCGTCCGGGCTGGTGAATCCTGGTTCATTTACACCCAATACCCCGGATAGAGAATCCTAATCGATTGATGACTTTGGCAAATTAATGTTTTCTTCTGCCAGCCTGGACATGAGATCAATAAACCCATTCTGTCTCTGGGAATGATACACACATACCCATTGGGACGTTGGCAAGCTCCTGCTGTACCTTATAGACCATATGCGCCTCTTTTGCTTGGAGAATCAATGAACAGTAGGACACTGTCATCTGCGCAGGCTAGGATACCACGGACTGCATTGGTAGGGCAGTTGGTTTTAGTGTTGTGCTTCGCAGGTACGCCTGAATGAAATCAATCAGGTTTTCTGGTGATCTATAGTCAGTCAGTCAGTCAAATTTGCTTTATTCGAAGTAAAACTCATAAAAGCATACAGCATATAAACAGTTGTGTTAGTTACTAAAATATTTACAAGTCACAAAATTCATAATAAATGTTAATACGATTAAAAACCATTAAAAGAAAGCATATTGACTACAGTTTAAAAAACCCGTTAAATTAAACAATAATTATAGTTAATGCCCACAAGAACACAGTTTGAACATTTACATTTTTCTACAGAGACACCCAAATTAAGGAAGACAAATCAATCACATCAAGGGGGTCAAGCCCACCACAAGTTTTCTTCTAATGGCTCATGCCCACCCCAAGTATATTGCGACCGCAACTGTAATAACCGGCAAGGTGGTAGTGCAAATTATTCTTAAGGCCACCATGCTGTCCCTTGTGCCTAGCAATTTGCACATCGTCTTTGGCCAAACACCTCGGGGGGTTAGATAGGCCCTACAAACAAAAAGAAGATGGGCGATGGTCTCACTTTCACTTTTACACGCCGGGCATATTTTAGAATTACCTTTACCCCATCTACCGGTTAATGATCTTATGGGGAGTGACCCTGCTCTGAACTGGAAGTAGAGCTTCCTATCCTCCGGCTTTGTGATATTGTCCAAATAAGGCTCTAAGCTAGGAGAAACTTTTGCTTCCAGGAAGCGACCCTCCATAGTGGAGGGATCCACATCATTCCAGTTCCGGTAGGCGACCATTTCCCAGTACCTTTCTTTTAGGGCGTCTTTGGATGGGAACTGAGCTGTCTCGGGGTTCTCCCACAGCCCCTGCATACCCGTTATCCCCAATACTTTGTGGAGTTCTTTGAGCCAGGTTATCTTGTGGAATATGTCCGTTTTGATTACATCCAGGAATCCCTGAGCATAATGCGTAAGTATTACCTTTACCCCATCTACCGGTTAATGATCTTATGGGGAGTGACCCTGCTCTGAACTGGAAGTAGAGCTTCCTATCCTCCGGCTTTGTGATATTGTCCAAATAAGGCTCTAAGCTAGGAGAAACTTTTGCTTCCAGGAAGCGACCCTCCATAGTGGAGGGATCCACATCATTCCAGTTCCGGTAGGCAACCATTTCCCAGTACCTTTCTTTTAGGGCGTCTTTGGATGGGAACTGAGCTGTCTCGGGGTTCTCCCACAGCCCCTGCATACCCATTATCCCCAATACTTTGTGGAGTTCTTTGAGCCAGGTTATCTTGTGGAATATGTCAGTTTTGATTACATCCAGGAATCCCTGAGCATAATGCGTAAGTTCAGGAGTGACCCAGATACGGCGCCAATATAAAATAGGTCGTAGTCTAGCCATATCTGAGAGGGCTTTCCTGCCTAGATCATAACGCAACGGTTGCATTGGGGTACTTTTATGGAGGCCTACAAGATTGCGCAGGAATTTATTTTCCACAAGCGTTAGTGATGCTAACTTATCATAAGCCCATATTTCGGCACCATAAAGGGCCGAACTTAGGGCTTGCGCGTCATATACTTGCAGTGCTGGCTGAACCGGCTTGGTCAGGGACTTCCTGTGCTCCCGACTTATGGCTCCCGCGTTTTGGCGGAGTTTTAATGCCGCCATTTCTATATGTTTCCCCCATTTTACTCCTTTTGACACGTGGATACCTAGGTATACAAAGTCCGATACCATTTCCACTTTTTGTCCATCCATAAAGAAGTTCCCTCTAAAGCTATGGTGGGTATTAAATACCATGAGCTTTGTCTTCGTAACATTAACTTCCAACCCCCGGTTAACACAAAAAACCTCAAAAATCTTCAGGGCTCGCTGTAATCCACTAGGGGTTTTAGATATAATGAGCATGCCGTCTGCGAATAGTAGAATTGGAGTTTTCACTCCAGCCAGACTAGGAGCATCTACTTTTCCCAACAACATACGCTCAACTACCCCATTAATGTACAATGAAAAGAGCGTGGGGGCCATAGGACAACCTTGGCGCACCCCACGGTCTACCGGGAATTCAGAGGTTACTTGGCTATGACCCCCCCATTGTATTTTTGCATAATTTGACTCGTGCAACCTCATCACGAGTGTTAGGATCGTTGGCGGCATACCCATCTCGCCTAGCACTTTCAACATCTGGGATCTAGGGACTAAATCAAAGGCTGCACGTAAATCTATGAACGCTGCATAAATGCTGCCTTTTCCTAGTACTACCGTCTTCCAATATAATAGTGTAAATCTGAATATCTGGTCTGTAGTGCTAGTTAATTTGCGGAATCCAGCCTGAAAGGGGGACAAAATGTTTTTCTCTTCTACCCAGGCCAATATTTTCTCTAGGGTCATTTTTCCAATCACCTTTTGTACCGTGTCTAACAGGCTAATAGGCCTATAATTCCCAGGCTGTGTTTTGTCGCCTTTCTTGTACACCGGGATTATGACGGCCCCTTGCCAAGACTTTGGTACTGGTGCCCCTAGTGCCACGGCATTGGCCAACTTTGTTATATAAAGTCCCCAGTGCTTTTTATCGTGAAGAAAAACATCTGCAGGGACCCCATCAGGTCCTGCTGCTTTCCCCCTCGAGACAGAGTCAAGTGCCACTGCTGTGTCATTGATATTGAAGGGTGCGACTAAGTATAAAATGTTTTTCATAAGTTCTCTGTGCTTGTCCTCAGGACGGCATGCGTATTGGGGACCAAAATACTCTACCCACATGCTCTGCGTTACGTGGTTTATTGGTGCTTCAGGGTGTCCTCCTTTCCCCCTCTTAACAATACTCCAAAAGAGTTTGGAGTCCCTAGCAACACTGGCTGATTTGAGGTCTTGCCAGAGTTCCTCATCCCATTGTTTCTTTGCTCTGTGGATGCTTTTTTTGTAATCCTGACTTGCTACCCTCACAGCAATAGGGTCTCTTCTTTTAATTGCAGTTCCAATGGATGTTCCTGCAGTTCTGCAACCCTCATTATACCATCCTGCGCTCTTGGGGGATTTAGTTTTTCTCCTGGTTTTGGGACCTACCTTAAAAAAATGGCCCTTTATATTTCCAAAGAAGCTATCGTGTAGATTAGTGATGTCTCTCAGGTCTTTTTCTGTCACGTTTTCTGCCCTCAGTATGGTATCCATTTCAGATGTGGTTTTGTTCAGCTCATCACTAATATTCTCCAACACCGTGTTGTTCGTTACAACATGGGGCCACCTCACCCTCCTCGTGTCATTTGTTGGGACAATATCGGCTATGGGCTCCTCTCCCTGATCGGACCCCTCTGGCTCCCCTTCCCAGAATTGATGAGTAATGCATAGGGGGTTGTGATCGCTCCCCTGCCTGGAAACAACCTTCATATCTTTTATCAAATGCCAAATTGCGATATTACAGATAACATAATCAATCCTACTTTTTGAGCGGCCATTATCAAAGGTGTTTTCTCCATGACCATCGCTCACTGTTCTTACGTTTAATGCTCTGAGTCCTCTTTCATTACGTATTGCATTTATCTGGATTATGCTATCTGTCCATCTGTCTATTGGTTTTAGATCCAATTTAGGGATCCCCCACTGGGAATCCTCTTCTTCCCCTGAATACCAGTCGCCTACTGTGAGCGGCTCAAAGGTCATATTTAGATCGCCAGCAATTATTATATTATTCTCAAGATGTATAGGTATTGTTGATGTACATTTCATTTGATGTGTCTTGCCTCTTTGGAGAGAAGCTGTGTTCAGTTCTGAAATGCTTTAAAAACAGTAGGGCTACAATGTGTGCCTTAGGGCTGTTGACCACAACAAAGCAATTTATCCACCAGCTTTGCAAAGTTAGGGGCTACTGAATGAGGATGATGTATAGGCAGCAACAGCCTTCCCAATCATTGATACAGTGGACAGCTCAGTCTTTTCAGAGATGCATCTGGAAGCCAGCACACAGACAAGCAGGGGACCCAGCCCTCCAATCCCCCATTCACAGCTACAATAGCCAACAAGTTTGTGTTTAGTGGCTTATGCCCAAATGAAAGGGACAATATTCAACACTATCGCCCAAGTTGACGACCCATCACTGCCAACAGATGGGTCATGCATTTTCTTCAAAAGGGCTGTGCAGTATATTTTCTCTCCTCCCCCCAATGATCCTCCCACACCAGAACGCATGTCAGAGTAGCATCTGTCGATCCTACTGCAGGTTCTATGCCTGTTGCTCTCCTTAGGTGCCATGTAGTAGGTACCGAATTCGGAGAAAGCCAAGACTTGTTATTCCCACTATTTCGTCATCCTGAAACGTTGGGGGCCTCACGCCTTTCCTGAACCTTTATCCTTATCCCTTCCTGTCTAGCAACAAAATAGCATTCCTCACATTGGCTCAGATCCATTTTTGCCCTAAACACAGGAGACTGGATGGTTTCCATGGACTTAAAGGGTGTGTATTTTCATATACCTTTCCTGCAGTTCCACAGGTTTCCTGTATTTCAAGGTTGGCTAGGGGTGTTTTCAGTTTACCGGGCTACCATTTGGCATCTCCAGTGCCCCATGGATATTCAAAAAAGGGATGGTGGTGCTTGCTGTCCATCCTAAGAGGTTGTGAGTTCCTGTATTCCCGTAACTTGACGACTGACTGCTGAATGCTTTCTCGCCACAGTCAGTCATGGACAATCTTCGAATAACAGTGGAACTCCAGACATTGTTGAGGTTTATCATAAACAAGCCAAATTCCCACCTGATTTCTTTACAAACTTCCATTTATTGGGTTGTGGAGTTCAAGACTTTTCCTCTGCTGCAACGATTCTGGGATATTCAAGCTATGATCAAATATATCCAGCTCGGTGATGGATCCTGGTGAGGGTAGCTTGAGGCTTCTGGGCCTCTTAGACTTGTGCATCCTCCTTGTCAGTTGTGCAAGGTGGCACATGTGAGCCCTGCTGTGGATCCTGAAATCCTAGTGGGCCCAGCATCTTGACCCCGTTCCTGACACCATCCAGGTCTTGGGAGAGAAGGCCCAAAGATCTACAGTGAAGGCTGGTCAACCACAATTTGTCCTGTAGCAGGCCTCCCTCCCAAACACAGATCCAACAGGGGTGACAGATGTACTAGGTTGGAAGGGTCTGGGGAGGTGGAGATCAAAGGCCACTGATCTCCTGTGGAGGGCCAGCTCTACATCAGCCTACTGGAGCTACAGGCCATCCATTTGGCCCTGAAGGCTTTCCTTTCATCAGTCAGGGAAGGCTGGTGCAGGTTCTCATGGGCATCAAAACTGCCAGGTGATACTGCAACAAGCAGGGCGGAGTAGGGCCCATGGCCACTAGGCTCTGCACTCCTGGAAGTAGCTGGAGCACCAGAACATCATCTGATAGCCAAGCAACTGGCTGGATCCCTGAATGCCAGAGTGGATGAACTGAGAAGACTTCTTCAGGCAGATCACAAGTGACGGTCTGCATCTTAAGGTGGTGTAAGGCGTATTTGAGCAGTGTGGAAAGCCCTGGCTAGATCTTTTTTCCACTGTAAAAATGTGCAGTTTTGTGTGTTGGAGTTTCTGCAAGAGCATTTGTTAGGAGATGCATTCCAGCTGTAATGGAAAAAGGGACTCTTGAATCCCTCCTTTAACTCTCCTGCCCCAAGTTCTGAAGAAGATCAAGCGTGACCAGGCCCAAGTCATCCTAAGTGCCACAGATAGGGACAGGAGATTGTGGTACAGACCACTGCTGTGCCATGAGCATCTACCATCTGATGAGCCTTCCTTTTAGGGAGGACCTTCTGCCTCAGCAACAGGGCAGGGTCATTCATCTGAAATTTCACAATTTACACTTCTATGCTTAGAGATTGAGTGTTAGCAGTTCTGCATTGGTGGATGTCGTCCTCGCCTCTAGACTCCCCTCTACAAATTCAATCTATACTGGGTGCAGGGACACGTTTGCAACCTGATGTAGCACCTCGGACACTGACACCTTAAAATTGGAGCTGTCGGATGTTCTTTTGTTGGTTACTTTCAGTGGGCAGTGTAAAAGGTTATTTGTTGACTCTTTTGGCTTTTCAGCGTTTGCTGGACCAACAGTCTTGTTTAGGTCACCTGGTGTGATGAGGTTTATTATAGTTTTAACACACATGTTCCCTCTTGAACCGTTTGTGATGCCCCTGTGGGACCTTAACCTGGTGTTGACATTCCTCATGTATTTGCTCTTCAAGTGTATGCTTAATTGCTCTCTACACGTCTGGACTCTGTGAGCAATCTGCAGCTACAAAAATCATCAAAGACAAATTTCTATCTGTAATGCTGTTTGTGGTGATTACTATACCTAACTGCATATTTGTAGCTTCCGCCCCACCTCCACTGTCTGTGGAGTGGCCTCTTTTTAACATCTGAAGAGGTCCCAAGTTAGTAATCCACACACTGTTACTAACAATTGTTCACACCCTGCTTCTGATGGTGTGAAAAGGGAAAAGATAAACTGAAACAGGCACACAGGGGTGACAATTTTATGCGGTTTTGCTCTGTCACTTTCGGGGTGCATTAGAAGTCAAATTAGAGCCCAACAATGTCACTTATAAGCACATGGGAGAACTGCTACAAAATTCTCTGTGTCCCATCTGGAGCCTGGGAGATCTTCTAAGTTAAGGAATCGTGGTTAGAGGATCCATCCATCATGGAAGGTAAGTAACCTGTTCTTGGTAGGGGAGCATGTCAGAGCTGTCCTTTATCCCCGCTTCTATTTGATTTATAAATAGACTTCTCAGCATCCTCCATTAGACAGCACCCATAGATTTTGGTAATTCCTTTTGGTGACGAGCAACACAAGATAGATTTGCTTATTTTTTGAAGACGTGCTTTAAATGTTATATTACCCACTATTTTAATTGGTAGCTCTTCTTGCTCAGCTAGAACTATGCAAGCATGTTGATGGCTTCAAAGTTAGTAAAGATAGATCGGAGATATTACTTTTAACCCTACCTGAGGAGCAGGTCCATAGGCTGAATTGACCTGCTAATTTATTTAAGCGGGTAAATCTAGTCAATATTTAGGGCTCAACCTTACTGACTCCTTATCCACGTTGTTAATAGCTTATTGACCTCTGTTTAAACCGACAATCAAAGCAGATTTAAATAAATGGAGATCTCTGTCATGGATAGGAAGGTTGACCATGATGAAAATTAACTGAATGTCACCATTGTTATATCTGTTTCAGGGATTGTCTACCTCAATCCCCAAAGAAAAGCTTACACTGTTACAGACAAAGGTCCGTTTTTTATGTGGGGGAGGGGCAAGGGCAAGGATCTCAAGGTGAATTATGATCAAACTGAGGACTTGAGGAGGGCAGACCAGCCCAAATCTTTGGAGAGACTATCACACTTCACATATGCAACTTTTAAAACTGTGGACTACACAGGAAACTAATAAAGTGAGCCCGTGTGGATAGGCCAGTGATACGTAAGAGACTGTGGGACTTGCTGTGTGCAATTTGTGATTCAATGCACCTCATTCAGGGGACTTTTTTGAGCCATGTATGAGCTCTTTAAAAAGGGTGAATCAGGCTAGAAGTGCGGGTAACAATCCTAGGAACACGATTTAGGCAAGGAAATAAGTAATGAGGAACGTTAAGTATTATTGAAGGTTGTAATAAATTAACTACAAAAGCACTGAACACAAGGAACAATGCTTCAACTAATATACAACTGGTACAGCTGTGCAGAAATTCAAACCTACCTCTGTACAATGAGGATTTGCTGGAGGAGTAATTCACAGGACAGTTCTGCCATTGATGTCTGGTGGACCTGCCCAAAAGCGCAAAACTTTTGTAAGCAATTTCATAAGTACCTGAAGTAGTAATACTGGGGCAGTAAGATCCCCCAAGTCAAAGCGATGAACAAACCTGAGAGGATCCATGTAGGGCACCTCCTAATGGGAGTGATTTACCTGATACTGGCAGCTTGGAACAAGCCATACCCACCATCTTTGACTTGATCAGCACTCCTGTGGAATCACCTGAAGGTTTACCATAATTCCTTTAAAATAGTGCTATACCACCCACTGTGCTCTACATCATGCATACCTTGTTATTTAATGGGAATTAACGTTTGATGGTCTATGATTCGTGTCTCCCTGGCCAATATCCGGGGTCCTCTCACTGGCCACGCTAAGTGAGTTTACTTTGAGAAAGCTGCACCGACTCATAGGGAAGGGAGGACGGGAGTTTCTTGGGTATTATTTGTTCTCCATGGAACAGAAGCATGATGATTGACCCAATTGTTTTGTATGCTGTATGAAAGCCAATACAATCTGGAAAAAAAAAAGAGAATGCGTTTCTTTATAGTTAGATGCTTATTTTAGGTGCAATGATGGAGCTGCTTGGGTTGGAGGCACAGACCAGTGCTTGAATGGAGGGTGTTGTCTAGCTGGAGACACATCTGCTATGTAAGTATTCAAAGAGCTTGTAGCTGGGCCCTTTGTGGGCCGTGCAAGAGGTAGTGTTTGGGAAGATAATGATAAACGATACTCCCAAGGGCCCAGCACTGCAAGGGTGTTTTCAGTAACCTGAGGAGATTGTAAAAGCAAAATTAGAAGCTTTGTTGAACCAAGTCTTGCTCATTGGCTAGTACTTGTGAAATATCAAATTTTTTTTTTTTTTTTTTTAAAGACGTTTATTAGTAATCAAGAGAGCAGTACATATAGCAAAGCCTACAACCCCGTGGGCCGGCTGCATCATCGCATTTTCATGGTGGAATAAAGGGGCATGGAGGGGGGTGTTCAATTTCCTCAGCCTTATCAGCGGTAAATGATCCGTTAAGTACAAGTTTCCATGCCACATATGCTCAATAGTCAGTGACTCTGTCAAATGACGTCTTGTTTTATCTTTTTTTTATAAGTAAACATAATAACTCTAGAAACAAAATAACTCTCGTCGGTGTGTCTCAATCTGCGGTTGCTCCTTCGCGCAACTCTCCGGTATCTACGACACCGAAACCCATGGGTTGTAACATCGAATTATGGAGGTGCGTCAATGAGATAGGGGTTAGTAGCGCATATGTTCAGTCTGTCTGTGTCGCGGTTTGAGACAGCCACGGTGAGCGGTATGGCCCAACGGGCTGTCAACGAACTGTGTGATGTGTCAGACGGGCAAATAGTATAGCCATGGTGTATAGTGGGGAGACGTCACCTGCGTCCAGTCCCGAGGCCGGACATGTAGCCAGGTGGGCCTTCTGTTTGTAGTGTGTGAGGAAGACAAGGCTATGTCTGGGAGACAAGATTCCGAAACTAAGAACGTGAGTGTGAGTGTAGGAGGGGAGGCGGTAGGGGAGAGTGTGCCTGTGGGTGCGATGCTACGAGAAAGGATCTAGGAGGACATTGCAACATGTCATGAATTAGTTGTCCCCCGCATGGGCGGTCGTCTAGGCCTGCAGCTAGCTCATCGGATACGTGGTGTAGCCACTGCGCGGGGCATCTGGGGGGGAGGTAGGCCACCTGGCGAGTGCCATGGGGAGGGGGGGGGGGCACAACTTGCGTCCTGGTCCTTGCTACGGGCACCCTAGCAGTGTCATCCCAGCTATGGCGGTCCTTGAGCGAGCCCTCTAGTCGTGCCCTCCCCCTGGAGGGAACCCAGGATGTCGTCCCAAAGCTGTGCTATCGGGAACTGCCGTAAGCCCGCTATCTCCTCCCGGTGCAGCGCCATACTTTCTGCTCTAGCCCAGTTGGTGAAGGACGCATACCAGTATTTGGGGAGTGGCGGGTCTTTTTGCTGCCAGTGTTTGGTGAGCAGCCGCTTGGCTGTGATAAGGCCGAGGTCCCAGAACCTAGCTTGTGTCTTATTGAGTTTGGTTCTTGTGTAGAGCCCGAGAATGCAAGCCTCCCACGTGTGTGGCAGCCCCGGGCCTGTGCTATGTGACAGGAGAGAAGTCACCTCCCCCCAGTATGTGGCTAGAGAGGGGCAAAGCCAGAGCATATGCAGGATGTCTGCGCCCAGCAAGTCCCATCTGGGGCAGGTGGCAGTGTTTACCATAAAGTACCTGTTGATCCTGTCCGGCGATAGGTATGCCTGGTGCAGTATGTATAACTGAATCGTCCGGAAGCGGGAATTGCGTGGGATATTCACAGGGCCAGCCAATATTTGGGTCCATTCCTTGTCCGTCCAGTCCCTCCCTCGGTGCGCCGCCCATTTATCCCGAATCGGTTGTGTTGTCTTTTGCGTGTGCATAAGGAGGGCCTGCGCCAGCCAGTGTATGATGTGGGAGCCGTTGCCCATGACATGTAGGTATTGCAGTAGGTGGTGTATCGGTGGCTCATCATGTATATCTCCCCAGGATTCCGTGTATGTCCGTAGTATAGACGCGTGGAGCAGGAATTGCCCTGCTGGCAGACCCGTGCCCTCTGACAGTACCGCAAATGGGAGTATGGTGCCATCCGCGTAGAGATTGCCCATGGTCTCCACTCCAGCCGCAGTTCAGCTCTCCAGAATACGCGGCGTCACCGTTCCACCTCTCCGGGGGGTGCCCAGCAGGGGAGCGCAGGGGCGTAAGGCCTGACTTCCTGGGTCAGTTTCAGGCTACGTATGAAGCATTTACGTGCCACGTGCAGGGGCAGAGGGCGGGGTCCCTTGGTCAGAGGGTGAAACAAGGCGCACACCTGCGTATGGGTCCATTGGTAGGCAGCGGTGGCTGTGTCGTCTAGGTGTGAGCCGCTAAGCCAGTGAGTCACCCATTGCAACTGCGCGGCCAGGTAGTACAGCTCCATGTTAGGAACTGCCAGCCCTCCCTCAGCAGTCGGGGAGTACAGTTTCGCCAGGGCCACGCGGGGGTGCCCGGTGTTCCAGATCATGCCACGGATCATCGACTCCAGGTCGCGAAAGATCTTTGTGGGTACATATATTGGGAGGTTTGCGAAGTGATATAGCAGTCTGGGCAAAGCTATCATTTTGGATAGTGCAATCCTGCTGGGCACATTTAGAGGCAGAGTCTTCCAGAAGCCCATCTGGGCTCTCAGCGAGGAGATAGCGCGCACCAGGTTGCCCTCTAGTATTGTTTGCGTATCTCTGTATATGTACATCCCGAGGTACTTGAAGGTGGTAGGATACCATGTGAGTCGAGCACCTCCGGTACTTGTGAAATATCAATGAGCAGAGTTTTTCACCTCGGACCTATAATTAAATATTGCCTCCATACAATTGATTCCCTTGATTCTTTTGTTGTGATGCCCTGGTGGATTCGATCCTTTTAAGGTGATGTGGCAGTCATTTGATAGTCTTTATTTAGGTTTGTGTAATATAGTGGGATTGGAAGCAAGTTGCAAGTGATAGCCAATCACGCCATCATACTTTGACCATGACTGAATCCTAAGGTTCCAGGTATATTTTCAGATGCCTTGAGCATCTTGGAGTTGATATTTAGTGGTGTGGGTATAGACTGACACACAAATGGTCCCTACTAGGAGAGCAGGATCTTTGGATGCTGGTATTCTTTGAGGCACTTCTGGTAGACTGACCTTGGTGAGGACATGCTCACGGGCTGTTTTAGTAACTTCCTGCCTACCATGTTCCCCTTGGGCTCATAAAAGTTGATTAATACTGAGATTTAGATGTTTGCACTAAGGGGCAGAAGTATGTCTTCATATCTTTTCATTTACCTCTAGAGACACTAGATGTATAAGCAGACCCTGAGTCAGCAGTGAAGGGATCAGCATGGTATTTCTAGCAGACAGCATAACTAACCCCTGATCTTAGGTCAGGAGGCATATTGCTCCTGGACTTTGGGAGGCTATTTTAATTGACAATGATTTGGATAAAGGTAAACTGGTTGCAGTGTTGTCTTGAGTGTGTTTTTGGAGAAATGTAGTTTTTAATAACGTTTATTAATATTGAAAACAATGTGACATTGCTCTTGTTTTAAGTACAAGGAAGCAAAATACAAGTGCATATACAAGGCACCAACTTAGCAGTGCCAACTCACATTTTGTAAAAACACCCCCTCATAGATGATTCTGGAACGTGTTACACAGTAATGTCGGCAAAGGGTGGGATGAAGGACCAAGTGCCTCAATAGCTCAGGGAATAATTGCCCAGAGTACAAAACACATCAGTGCGTGAGTAAAGCACTGCCTCTGACGACATCAAACAGACAGTACTAGCAGTGAGGCCCATGAAAATTAAGGAATAAATGTTTAATAGTGTCAGTCTTTGTTCACTTGTTCGCATTCCACTCTCTGTTCTTATTCCATTCCTTGGGAGTATGCAATCTCAAAACGTCACAAGTGGCCTCTGACTGTGTAAGCTGAAAGCTCTCCTATTGTGTTGCTTCCTTAGCTGAGGCTCAACCACAACATAGCATCATTCTTTGAAAATAAACATTTTCTTGAACATTTTGTAGCTCCTACCTCACCATTAATGTTTATCAACTTTGGTCTGGAAACAGATGCACTCTTTGACCAGAGGGTTGTAGGTCATATTTTGTGTCTGCAGCTCTCATGACTAATTCTCAGTGTGACATTGGATAATTGGAGCTGCAGTGTGCCTGCTCCTGACCTACCTACCTGGAGCCCATTTGTGGAATCCTGATGCACTAAGCATCTCAGTTCTACATATCGAGTCCAGTTCCAACACTTCATCCTGTAGGAAAGCCTGAGCACAGCCTGAATATTTTCACCTTAAGACTAACAAGAAATTATTTAGGCCAAACATGGATCTGTGTTGTAGACTGCTCATAGGTGGTGAAGCTAAATAAAGAGTTTCAAGTGAAGCCTCAACTTAATCTGTGGTTATATACTAGAATACTGAATCCTCATAATTATATGAAAGATATTCTTAAAGGATGCTGAACCTCCCCCATCTGTTTGGTATTATGCTTCATCATGTGGCCTGCCCTTCACCCATTTTGAGGAGCTTTTAAACATGGATGTGGATTCTTTCCCAAGTGACAGCTCTTAAAATGGAGCCTACCAATGTTGTATCTGTGGTTCCAATATGATTATAGTAATGGAACTCTATCTCAGAGTCTCATGTAAAATAGCTAACCGGAACGTACCGTATGCATATAATTAACTTGTGGTAAACTGTATTACTTCTATTAATGCCTCCCATCTGTAAACTGAAAACTTCGACTGGTATGTTACCTGTAGTTTGTTAACATCATCAAGTTTGTTCCTAACTCTAGAGGCTACAGAAGGTTTGTGGCAGTCTTCAGGGCCTAAGTTTCCATCCTACACTACCTAACTGACTACCTGGCAGTCTGTTGTATGTGGGCTAAGTATAGTGGAAATTATGAGAGATAAAGAGAGGTAACTAAAAGAATAACAGATAAGTGTACTGATGTAACTGGCACCTGGAAGGGATAATACCCTCCAAGTCCACGCAAGTCAATAAGTTGGTAACCGGAAGACGGAGACCGACATAGGCCAGGAGCTTAATCAACTTGTGGTAGGATATTCTTGTATGTGAACTATCAAATGTACTGCCTCTGTCCCCAGAGTTATTCGCTTGAGAATCTGAGATAGTGTTCTACTCCTTTTATCCTTCTGTTCTTCTTCTAGAGACACACATAGAAACATTCTGAGCCAATGTACAGCCTTAGTCCACTGTGTGATTTTTTTTAAATTTTTTTTTTATGAAAAAGGAACATTTATTGAAAGAACATTTTGAAAATAAATACAAATGTAAGCTTTCTTCAAGATCTTCACGGCTCGTGAAACAGTATGCACACCAGGTTCCATAGTCCATCACATAAGGACATACATCGAAAGGGGAGCAAAAGACAGAGGGATTGTTCCCATGGCAAGGCTATGCCCCATCTCAGGCATTTGGAATCATTTCAAAGTCTGTATTTGGGTTTTTGCTCATCAGTTCATACTCCACTCTAGCCAGATTTGAAGAGAAGGATAGCAACTTGGCCCAGGTAGAAATAGATGAAGTGTTTCGTCTCGTGCGTCACGTAGCTGCCGAAGTTTCTACCAACAATGCAGTGCCAAGTTGGGTTGTACTTCTTGTCAAACTCCTTTTTTATGTGGGCTGCAATGTCTTTCTCAATGTTGTACTTCTCCAAGGCCTGCGTGGCACATTCCACTGAATCCTGCTGCATCTCCTCGGACATGTCAGCATTTTTGATGACTGCTTTTCTCTCAGACATGTTTGACACCTGGCTCTTCTCCCAGCTGCAGTCCACTTGTCCTTTCTCTCGATCCCGCGCGGAGTGCCACTGTGTGATTTTAAGGAATTACCACTTCCAATGACCTCTGGTCTAGAACTCTGCCTAAGGTTTGGCCTGTAGTATTTTTTGTTAGTTTATGTTTACACGAGCTACCCCAGAACATCAGACAAATTCATTCCTTGTCCGAGTTTCGAAAGAATCTTAAAACCTGGCTCTTTCCTAGGGTCTGAATTCCTTTCCCTGACTTTCTGCTCTGACCTATTCCATCCTGGTCAATTCTATCTAGTCTGAAGCGCCTGGATATCCGTAGGGTGACGGTATGCGCTAAATAAGAACCGCATTCAATTCAATTCATTAAACCATAGAAACTTTATACCGGTCATTCTTGGTTAGTTATGGTATTCTCATCCTTTGGCCATGAAGGGGATGCCAAACAGCCTAATACTTGAAGGTTTTGCTGCATTATCCAGTTGTTTTACTGTGGTCCCAAATGTGAGGTAGAAGCAATGACCTGGTGCTGAAAATAATCCTGGCACTCAGAATCCACTTTGCTATCCAATGCCCACTTGCCAGGTTAGCAATACGCATCCCTACTCGTCTTGACATGCTTCCCAGGTTTACCTTCTGCTGCACCCTTTGTCATGGAGATTTTCAGAACCAGTTCAGTGACCTCTGGGCAAGCCAGTCCCAGGTTCAAGGGTGTTCTAAAGGGACTGCCTGTAGATGCCACATTTTATGCCTGGCATGAGCTAGTCCATGGGAATGACCCCTTATGCATGCCCTAACCAATGGGGTAAACATTCCCTAGGCTAATCCTACTCACTTAGGGCATTTTCAAAATGCCTGTAGTTTTCGGTCACACTAAACATGGGCTCTGAGGGTTAGGCCCTGGGCTCGGACGGTTTACGGCATGTGAGGGGTATGCACTGAGATAATCCTAGTGTCCTCCCACTAATGCCAAAATGCAGTTTAAGGCAGTCCCTGTACTCCCCAAGAAACTCAGGGACAGAAGTCTAGTAGAACAAAGCAGGGTTTAGCAGCAATCAGACAGTGGATACACAAGAATTGTTTTGACATCTGGCTCTCACCCTTTGAAGTGCGTCCCAAGTGTGATAAGTAAAACCCCAGCAGGCTGATCACGCATGTCTTGATACTCCAGCAGGATGTGACACTAATGTCAACAAGATCTAGGGTGAACATATCAAAAGGGCAACATTTCTTCTTTCCACGCCTTATCTCTTTCTTCTCACCCTCTGTCTCTACTGTGTTCTCTACTTTAGTTCTCTCATTCCCTTAACTTTTTCCATGCCTCTCATCATTGTACCCCTCTTTGTACCTTAAACTTGCTCTCTACCGATATATTTCTCTCACTACCTCACCTCTCTCTGTTTCTACTTCTCTCAAATGCACATCTTTCTACCTTGACTGTCCCACTGCCTCACCCGTTGGTATACCCCACCTACTCACACCTGTCTCTCATTTCATTTCCTTCTCTCTGAACTTTGTGCATAGTTCTTATTTGAATGTTTAGCACTGGCCCACTACACATCCACCTTGTGACTCTGAAAAAAAATGATGATGCTTGTATGGTAAGGGGTCAACTTTAATGATGCCAACAACACCAGGCTCAGGGCAGCAACTGCAGTCCTGAGAACCCAGGAACCCTCACCTCACTCAATATTACACCCACCACATTCTACTCAGCCCACCACCAACACATCCCCATTCCTTCAAATGAGAAACAATACATAACTAATTGCACAATTACTAAGCTCAAATATCAATAACATGGATAGAAAGAAAATGGAACGCTACCAAAAATAACTAAAAACAAAAGGATCCTGCATATAATGGTATGGAATGTCGCAGAGAAAAATAATGGAGACCAATTTGATATCAACAATAGAGATGATGCAGAAAGAGTTCAGGGCCCTAACAGAGGGCGAGGCGCGGGCCTTGGCACTGGCCCGCAACACCGTACATATGATGTCGGAGACAAAGCCTTAAAGCTCCTAGCATGGCTGGAGCGTAGGGATAGAGAGCGCTCCTGGGTGGCGGCGGTGCTGGATAAGTCAGGCGCCTTTGTGACCACCAGTACTGACATCGCGGAGGCGTTCCCGACGCACCTTGAGGAGGTATATACACCAGTATGCACCAGGACGGTTCAGGATTGTGAGGAATTTATCCGCGACTTTGCGCTTCCCACTCTGTCACAGTCTCAGAGTGATGCTCTGGAGACAGCTTTGTCCGAAGAGGCGATAGGGGCCGCGCTCCACTCCCTGCAGTCTGGCAAGGCGCAGGGTCCCAACAGGCTTCCGGTTGAGATCTTTAAGAGACAATCGAACATTGTTACAGGGCCCCTGTTGCGGATGTACTTGGAGGCACACCAGGTAGGCTTGTTACTGCCGGACCAGAGAGAGGCCATGATCGTGGTTATTCACAAGGTGGGCAAACCCGTTGATTGTTGCTCCTCCTACCGGCTGATCTCACTCATAAATGTGGAGGCGAAGGTGTTAGCGAAGGTTCCGGCGGACAGGCTGCTCCAGCTACTGCCTGGCCTGGTCCATGTAGATCAGTTTGGATTCATGCCGAGAATAAGTACCAGGCATAACTTGCGACGTCTGTATGGCGTACTGTACACGACGGAGGGTGTTGGGGACACACAGACGGAATTGATGGCGCTGGACGCATCACGGCGTTAGATAGTATTGAGTGGCCATACCTCTTCATGGTCCTGCAGCAACTGGGCTTCGGGCCGATCTTTTGCAGCTGGGTGCGCCTCTTGTATCACCAGAGACAAAGCAGAGTTTTTTTACCAAAAACCTTGAGCCCCAGATGAAGCGCCTTCTCACAGATGTAAGCCACTGGCGCACGCTGCCTCTGACACTGATGGGTAGGGCCGCGATGTTCAAAATGTTGGCATTACCCCGCCTTTTATATATCCTGCAGAACACGCCGTATCCGATCTCGCCGGGATTCTTCAAACGAATCTCTCAGGTCGTGCGGATGCTTCTTTGGGACGGGGGTGCCCCTTGGATCGAGATGGGCAAACTGACACGGGGGTATACGACGGTGGGCTGGCCCTGCCGGATGTGCAGCTATATTACTGGGCATCCAAGCTACAGGTGGTAAACGACTGGGTGTATACAGATAGGGCTGAGTCGGCTTATAGAGCAGATCGTTTCGTGATGCCAGGTGGGAATTGTGAGTCTCTGTTATACTCCAAGAAGACACGCACTGATTGGCCCTCCCATACCAGAGTAGTAGTCCAATGTTGGAGAGAAGCGAATCGATTCCTAGGGTGGACGGGAACCTTGACGGGTCGGACTCCTTTGTGGATTGGGGAGCAGCTGCGTGAGGTGGCTAGATTGGAGGGCTTATGGGGCTGGAAGCTCATTGGCATTGATTACTTGGGGCATGTGTGGAAAGGGGATGCCCCACGCTCGTTTGCATATTTGCAGAAGGAATACGATTTACGGGACTCGCAGCACTATCACTACATTCGCCTCGTACACGCGCTGCGTTCCCGTATTCGCGGTGGCGCCTCAGTCCCGGAATATTCCCCCATGGAGGATCGACTACTGCTTGATCCCATTCTGGACAAGTCCACATCCACGATTTATCGCAAGTTAATAAACAACATGCCCGACCCGTTGGTGGCATTGAGGGACACCTGGGAGCGTGACTTGGGCCCCTTGGAAGACGAGGATTGGCAGGACGCCCTGCAGAGCCCACGGGAGATCGCGATTAGGGTCCAGTGCAACTTAAAATTCTGCACCTGGTGTACTACCCTCGCACCCTGCTGTATTCTTGGGGGCGGGGGGTGCCAGTCCTCTTTGTGCGTGCGGGGATGTGGAGGGGAAGGGTCCTTCTATCACATACTTTGGGAATGCCCAGAGATTGTTTCCTTTTGGACCAAGATCACGGACATAATGGCAGAAGTGGTGGAATCTCCGTTTACGAGGGAACCCAAATGGTTGCTTTTAATGATAAAGGGGCCTACACATTTGACCAGATATGGGGAACTCTGGTTGGCCATGGCGGCGGGAGTGGCAAAGAGGAATATTGCCAGGGACTGGGGGCGTCGGCTCCTCTGCAGTGGTACCAATGGGAGAGAGACCTTGATTGGTGTCAGAGGGCAGAGGAGACCATTTATAAGAGCAGGGGGTGCCCAAAAAATGAAAGAAGGTCTGGGGGCCTTGGAGAAGGCACAAGGGAAATGGGGAGGCCTGGCGTAATGGGTTTTATTTTGATTGTCCTGATGCTGAATAAATGTGACTATTCTTTATGTTTTACACTGCCTGTTTGTCCAATGCACTGTGACAAATGGATGGATATGTCAATCAGTATGAGCACTGTTAATAAAAAGAGTTTAAAAAAAATAAAACAATATAGATGAGGAACAAATTAACCCATTGGAATTATACATGTTCAAAAGAGCTACAGCACATAATCTTGTATTTGTAAGGCAAGGATTTAGGACAAACAGGTTTGGTGTGAGCAACTGCGGTCCGTGCAAGTAAGAGTGGTGGGGCCAGGTGTGGAAGGGGGAGATTTTGGCAGGCGACAAGGAGGGAAAACTAATTATTAATTTAATTTTCCCTCGTGGAAGTTCATTGAATTCCCCCCCCGACCCCGCCCCACGACTCTTACCTAAATGTAAATGTGGGTTTACTTGTAAAGCACACTGCCACCCTAATCAGGGTATCCTGGCGCTGTATACCGTTGTGGAACCCTTCCTGGTTTTCCCTGTGAGATGCCCCATACTTGGCACCCCCAAGGTGGAACCAGGCATCCCATCGCCACCGGGGCTGTTGTGGAGATTAAGCAAGCTATTGCCCAGAGTTGCAAAGTGGGACCCATGATAAGAGTAGGCACCAATGCGAGAATTGTCGAGTCCGCGGACATTGAGCCCAATACCCTGCCGCGTCGGGAATTGAACCCTGGTCCCGGGCCAGACCTCTGCATCAGGGTCTGCCACCTCTAACCAGTGAGCCACACTTCTCCACCTGCATCTTGGACCGAGACCACTGAAAGCTTTTCATTAGAACAACACCTAAACTCTGCCGCACATGCTCAAACATTGATTCTGAACTAATACAAATCATACTCTTATTCCAAACTTTGCCATTTTCTAACACAATACATGATCTTTAACCTCTTTAACCCTGACCGGTACAGAAAAGTTTGAAGAACACTTTGCCACCTAGGGCCAGCTCCTCGGATGATAACAATCTCACATGAATGTTTCTATTATTAGTTTCTTCAATAAGCTGATCTCAAATAATGTCTTTGAATACACAGTAGTTGCATGTTGCTCCTAATGTGTGTAACCGTGCCACTAACCAATCAATTGGGTCACCAGGAAGTTGTGACCTTTTGCAAACACTTGTGACGTTCTAAAACTGCAGGCTTCTTTGAATTAATTATTTTATCCAAAGGTTTAAGGAACCAAAGGTATTTGTCCAATACCTCATTGGCACTACCCTCAAATTCCAACCCAACAGTTAATACATGCATGCAGAGTTTCTCTGTTTCAAGAGCGGCTCTCACCGTCTTGATGATTAGTGGAAGGTTCTTTTCCCTGCGTTACTTGATCTCTGAGTGTTTAGCTGATCCCTAGAGCACTGCCTGAAATCTATAGAACTGTGGCGTTCCTTGGGGACTTTCAGTGGTTGCTCTGACTTGAGGTTTTCCCCTGGGTTGGACCTCACTTGCTGTACATGAAAGCCCTTGTGGCGGGCGTTTTAACATCTGGATTGATCCTTTATGAGGCCTCATATGTTTTTGCATGCCCCACTTCCCCTTTCTTAGATTGCTTTCTGATATCTCTTCTGCCATTCATCCAGCAGCTTGAAGAAAGTGGCCTTTATCTAAATCCTCACCGAAACGTGCACAGGCGCAATAACTAACTTTTATCCAACTTGAGTGGACCATCAAGAATGAAGTATTAAATGTTCTAGTTTACTGCTATTATAAAAGAAGTTTGTTAGAAAATGATAGAAATGTTTGTTTTTAATGTTTTTGGTGTGAATGAGTATGAGTGGAAGTGGTATGACAGGTATTATGGGTGTGAAATGTTAACTATTCTTTTGGATGAGGATCCTGTCGCGTTAGTGTTTATCTAACCTATGTTGTTGTAAGCAAATGTATTTCCTTTAGATCAGTGGAATTGGGAAACATGAGATCTCTGACATGAATTACTGTTTGTAAGAAGTTTATAAAATAGTGAAAGTGAATATTGTGTGTAATAAAACAAAACAATAAATGAATTATGAGCATTTCTAACTCATAAATTGACACTTTTTGAATTAATGCGTGGAGTTGTACCCTTACAAAGTAATAGGGAATTGACTTTGGTGGATGCTTGAAGACTACCCTCACCATCACCAATACCGCTACGCACATTTAAAATCTCTATGGTTAGAGTTTTGAAAAAATGTCTGCATTCCGGACCCAGGTTATATATCAATTAAGCTTTCTTGTTCTTGGACTGGAACATATCCCCATCAATTGCTTTTAAATATGCTTCATAAGCTTCCCACCATTTTTCCCAACACAATGGAGGAGCACCCGGTTCAGATAAAAACGGAGGTGGTGCAGCAATTTTTTCCCTAGTCATACACTTAAAGGAGGTGACAATAACTTGCGTGAGTGAGTTGAGTCCATCAAAATATATCAATTGTAAATATGCCCTCAGTGCTATAACAGGGAGCACAATGCAAGAAATGCCTATCACCATTTAGGCAGGCTCTATAACCAATATATAGGAGTGCCTATCCCCTTGATGCAAGCAACAGTTAGCCTAACCAACCAAAAATCCCATGAATTAGAATATGTTAAAGGTGTGCCTGACACCGATAATGCAGGCACAGTCTGAGTATTACATCAGAGGCGGTATTGATCCCAATCTTGAACGTCTGCCAAACAAAACGCTTCTTTAAATAGAATGGCCGCCGATTACTCCAACAATTTCCAATCCCTTATCGCTCTAAGCAAATCGGGCTACTTCCCAATGGAACAAATGGCTGCCAGGAGTGACAGGTGCCACATTTGACATGAGTTAAATGCTTGTTTTACAGGTGGTTGCCTGCTCCGCACCGCACCGCACCGCACCGTCACGCTGATTTACCAAATATCACCACGTTCTTTTTAGGTGATATGTTTCTGGCCATTGGTGCATGCCGCCTCACTGCAGAATCCGGAACCTCTGCACATCGCCCTGAAACCATGCGCCAAATAGCACAAACGGCATGCGATGACCCTAAATCCTGGGGTGTTTGAAACCAATGTCGATGGTGCTCGTGCCACTGAAAACATAATGACGCTTGTATGGTATGGAGCTAACTTTATTGATGTCAACAACACCAGGCTCAGTGCTGCAGCTGCCGTCCTCAGAACCCAGGAGCCCTCGCCTCACCCAGGATTCTACCCATCATATTCTAATCAACCAATAGCCAACAGACGCATAACATATCTTTCCTATAATTGAAAGAACAGGATGCTCAGAGACCGAATTCCAAGTAAAGTATTGTTTTTGCATGACAGTGAAAGCCTAGATCAAAGTGAAAAAAAACACTTTGTCAGTGTTTGTTAAATCTATCTTTTGGCACTATTGGTTCTTGAACTTTCCACTGGTTTCATGTGCCCCCTATTGTAAAAGATTTACATATAAGTTTTTTAAATGTGGCTTGAATTAGCTGAAAATGGGAAATAAATTCACGCAAGGACCTCAAAATGTCTTGTCCTGAATTCCAAATATCCCTAAGATGATGCTGTCCATATTATGAAGTCATTATTCTGGGTGGTGTATTTTGCAGAACAGCAACTATTTTAGGGATGAGTCAAATTTCCTGGTGATTGAATGCAATTATAATGGGAAAGAAATTCAGAGGTAAGGTGCAATCATTTGGTGGCCATCAGTGAACAGGAGGCAAATTTGTATGCCACAGAACACAAGAAAATCAGGTAGATTGCGCTCCAAACAGCAGACCTGCTTTCACAGGCCCACCTGAGATCCGGTTAGAATACCATCCTCAGTTACGTCAAAGTCAAGTTCAACTATAAATGCAAGAGGTCAAGCAGGATTTGTCTATATCTTGTTACTCCTGCTCTGTGGAAAAATTGTTCAGTCAGTCCCAGGCGACCTCATGCCATCCCTGTTGTTTGACGTAGATCAGCTCTGAGGCTGGTCCTGGGACACGAGTTTCCCAGGCTACGGTCACCCCCCTCAACGGAGGCAGGCTTTCCGGGAGGCCATGGTGCAACTTCTTTCTGGCAATGCCAACTCACTTTTTGGTGACTTTGGAGCCCATGGACCCCTCAAGGGGAATTCAGTCAGAACTTCTCCGGTGGACCTGAGTCTTTGTCTGGGCCCCTAGTGCATTGGCCTATGCATCCATTCATGCACCAGATGCCTTGTCAATTCCACCTACTCCAGGGCAGGCCTTGACTCCAGGGTATACTCCATGGTTTTGACTTCAATTACTGCGTCTGATCCAGAGCTGACATTGTCTCACACCAGTTCTGTGTCTCAAGATCCCCAAGGCACAGTGCCAACTTTGGAGTAACCCAGGCGTCTCACTCAACTCCAGTACTACTGTAGGCTGGATGCTCGTTTAAATCAAATTCAGGCATCCATTTCAGGCCTTCAAAATGTTTTACATGTCGAGAATAATGAGGAGTCAGATCATTTTCTGCCTCCCTATTGCGCTGATGCTGTCCTGTCTTTAGATCTTAAGAGGCCTTGATGCTGCGCTTGAAACAGAACTAGATTTCCTTATGCTCCACTTCACCCCCAAAACACAGAGGAGATTGTCTCTTTTGCACTGGGGGTCAGCTGAAGTGATGTACGTTTAGCTATGTACAGTAGAGACAAAGGCAGATCTATATATTATAATAATCTGACAGAAACATTGATTGCAACCAAGTATAAGCCATGTTTGGCTCCCCCAATTAGTTGTCAAATGTCCAGGCATTGTAGGACCCAGCTTTTATAACTTTTCTCCCAACAGCTTGTTGATTTAAGCTTCCACCAACAAAGTGCATCCCAACATGTTCCCTACTGCACCACCAGACAGGGAATCAAAGCGCATTGATGATTGGGAAAATGTCTTTTCCTTGATCAGTTAGGCTTTGAGGTCATTGAATGCCATCTGCTTGTGGGACGCTATAGATATGCTCTTTGGGATATGGGCAGTAAGTTCTTGCCTGTCATTCCTGACTAATTCAATTCAAGATGGATAGGATATGTCAAGGTCAGGCCTGGACATAACAGACTCTGTGCCGCCACAGACACCAGTGCTGAGATCAGGCAGCCACAGGATTTGTTGGGGATGTACAAAGCTCCCTTATGGATATGCCTGCTCTTTGGGGTACCTATCTCTGGTATGTTCATTCCATCAGCAATGCCGAAAGATTAGAGGAAACTCTTGGGGGTGAACCTTTCCCCAGTGGCACCCCTTGCAACTCTTACAATAGCGAGCAAAGCCCTTTAATGGCTACAGAGGACGTCGTGGCAGAGGCTGTGACCACCAAGAAGGATAGAAATCCTCATCCTCACCTGCTGAAACTGTAGCCAAGCTGCTCTTTTTCTTCCTCCAGTGGTCCCATGTTGCAGATACGGGACAGAATCGTTGTTTTCTGCCCGGCTGGCTTTTAATTACCGCAGATCAATGAGCTTTACATGTTCGTCAACATTTTTACAGCCTCCTTTTCCTGTCTACTTCTTCCCAGTGTTTGCTTAGACTTCTGCAGAACGTGCCTCTATTCAGGCCTAGGAAAAGCCCCAGAGGCAGAAAACAGCTGTAGGTGTTATTCCCAATATATTTTAATTCACAAAGTGATGGAGGACTGATACATCTTGGGAACATAAGCTCCAGATGTTCATCCAGATCCAGGTTCTTTCTGCCTTGGATCCAGGAGACTGACTGGATAGTGTCCTTGGACATACAGACAACTTACATATATGCAGGGTGCAGTGCCATGGACACTATCTTGCAAATTATGAATGTGTTCATATGGAGGTGGGCATAGGTGCCTTTGTCTAGTGGGGTATGCTTTAAGTCGATCTTTACGCCACTGTTGAGAATATGCAGTGATGCAATTAATATGCACTGCAATTTCCACCTCATGGGTCCGTGGGAGACGTGTTTCTTCCGCTATGGGACTCCAATCTTCTGTACGCATTGCCAAGTTTGCTCCGAGTTCTGACTAAGATCAGGAAGGACTGGTCTCAGATCATCCTATTAGCCGCAGATTGTGCCAGATGAGTGTGGTATTCGAACTTGCTGGGTCTTAGTATTGTCCATTCGGTTTGCCTAACTCTTCTGGAGAATTTCTTGTCTCAGCCAGGGGTCTAGGTCCTGCGCTCAAATCTTAACAATCTATACCTCTGTTTTCAGATCTTAGCGTCATTAACTGAGCAGGTTTTATTTGCCTACTGAAGTAGTGTATGTCATTCTTGCTGCTTGGCGTCCATCTACTAAACTTTGTATATTTGGATTGTTGAGTGAAGTTTGTGGCCTGGAATAGAGGCCGTCAAGTTGATTCTCTCCGACCAAGTTGCCTGATGTTTTGTATAAACTCTGGACCAGCACAGGTCTGGAGTGGACATCATTGCAGGTTATTTGTCTCCCCTTTCAGCCTTTCTACAATTGCGTAAACTGGGACTCAGGTCTACAAGGTTGTGTCTGTATTTAGAATTAAATATATAACTATATACGTTTAAATGTCTTTTATAGCTTTTCACAGTGGATCAGCTGTGGTTATCAGCATTCAGCTGGGAGAAAGCGTTCCCTCGAATGGAAAACACACAATCAGCTGGGCTCAATTTCTATTATCACTGTATCGACGTTTGGCATAAGAGTGGGTGCTATGGCATTCTTGCAGGATATCTTGTCATAACCTAGTGCAAATGCCTTTCCAAATCAGTGATCAAGCCAAAGGGCTTATGTAGGATTTACCACTGACTTTAAGCCTACATTGGGAGATTTTCCAATAATCCATGATAAAACCAATCTAAACCAGCATGATGAAAATATCTCAACACTGACTACGGGGCTGAATCACAAAGGTAATCTGAGAGAAAAGTCTAACTTTACGACTTTTGGTATTCACAGAGATCATTTACGAGTCGTATCTTTACGTCCGCAGTTGGGCAGTACTTTCCTCACTTGAGCCGTACTCTCCGGCTCAGGTCGTACTCTCAGACTCGGGCCATATGAAGTGTAATCATTGGGCCATAATGCATTTTTTTACAAAAAGGAACATTCGGAACGTGTGATAAATGGTAGAGGAGGTCATGAAGATCAGTTTAGGCAGAGAAAAGGGTGTGGTCAAACACTACATTGTATCCCAGAAAAGTCTGCTCCTTTGCATCATGGTACATGCAGTGCCCAATTTGCTTTCCCCTCCGTGTTGACTGAGCAAATTGTACCATGATGCAAAGGAGAAAACTTTTCTGGGATATGATATAGTGTCTGGCCACACCCTATTCCCTGGCCAAACTGATTTTCATGACCTCCTCTACCATTAAGCACACATTCCTATTGTTCCCTTTTGTACGAATTGCATTCTGGCCCATTGATTACACTTCATACGGCCCGAGCTAGAAAGTACTGCCTGGGTGCGGAGAGTACAGCCCAGGTGCAGAGATTCCAGCCCGACTGCAGACTTAAAGATACAACCCATAAATGATCTCTGTGAATACCAAAAGTCATAAAATTAGACTATTGTTTCAGATTTCCTTTGTGAATCGGCCCCTACATGGTCACTGTCAAACTTTGAAACTTAGATACTACGTAGCATCTAGCAGACTTGTGTTGCCTTATGTGATATTAAAGTAATTGCATAGATGAAATGACATTCTCACAGGTTCTCCGAAAGAATGACAGGCAGAATATGGACAAAAGGCAGACAGGCTAATATAGCGTGCTCAAAATAGCATTTAGCTTTGGCAATTTGATACTACTTTTTCCTAACTAACTTTGTTTTATTCATGTCACCAGTGGTGATGTGTTCATTAAGGAGCTCACATGTATGTTTTACATTGTCCCATTTAAATGGCCTAAATTTGGTACCCACTTTCTTGATGTGCATGCCCTTAGAGCAAATGCACAGTTGCTCATTGAGATTGCTGAGTATCAAAACAGTATTTCTCATGCAATTACTTCTTTGCACCAAGCCAGTGAATTGCAGGCATTGTTAGTTCAACCTCAGTGCACCACCTTCTTTCCGGACAAGTTAGTGCTGCAAACTTATGTCTCCTTACGGAAGGTGATGTGGCCCTGCCATGGTGGGGCAGCCTCTCACTCTCCCTGCCTTTTTTGTTCCATCTCAAACCTCTAAGGAAGAGGAGAGCTGCATCAGTTGAACCCACAAAGTGCTCCTAGTCTTTATATGGAGTGCACGGAGGAGCATCAGGTGAGGTATGAGCTTTCTAATGGCTTTGCTAGTGCTAAGAAGGGAAACTCGGTCAAGAAGCAAATTTGTCTTGGTAAATCGTTGTGTGAATAAAAACATCATGTGCCCTGGACAAAACCAAGCCTCCTGAGAGTCTTTAAGCTCAGTGACCAGAGCCTAGTCCACTATGAAGGTATTAGTGAGAGTTGCTCTGGTGGTGGACATCTGTCAGACTATGTGGATGTTCATACACACATTCCTGTCTCCAGTAGAAAGTACCCAGGGAGTGCATTGCTCCCACTCGCTCCTGAAGCACTTCCTGTGTAATACCATTTCTCAGACATTCCACAGTTTGAGCTGTACTATGCAAAATGTGAGGAATCTGCAGTTATAAGTATCCATCAGAAGAACAATTTACATCCCTTCGGTAACGCTCTTTCTGGTGGATACTCGATCTAATAGCAGAATCCTCACTGTCAAGTGGAGTGCCCTTTTAGAGTTTCCATGTGAGATGTTGCATACTGTCAAACTTGTAATGTGTCATGGTCGATGTGTATCTGATGGTGTGGAAGAGTAAAATTGAAGTCTGCATGCAAAGGATCCGTGCTATCAGTTCCACAGGCAGAGTGAGGCTGTTGGTGCGACCTTCCAGCGCATAGGGGCTACTGCTGAGAAAAGTTCAGAATCCAGTATAAAACCTGGGGAAAATTCAAACGATGAGGAAACTGATGTTGGAATATGCATCTGAAAGAGCTTTACCAAAGGTAAGTAATTTGTTCATCGAGATGTGAGGTAAGGAATCTGTAAACATGCATTTCATATATGTCAAAATACTTTTTTTTTAAATTGTAGGTTTGATGTGGAAAAAGAATGTTCTAAAGTTGATGAAAATAACGGTGAAAAATCTGCAAAGGCAATTATCAATTCAAAGATGCCAAAGATCAAGAAGATCATTGATACTACTGGTAAATATACTTCTGCTTTTGAAAATTAGTTTTAAATGTTATTTTTTCGAGTGTATATCTCTGAAAAGTGATCCTTTCTGTTGTGGGATCATTAGTGTTTCCTGAACACTTCATATCCCTGAGAGAGAGTTGCCGTATTTTATCCCACAATGGTGAGGTCCGAGCAGAAGAGAAAGTAACTAAGAGTCTCCCATATGCATTAATGGCATGAAGTTATGAATGAGAGAGCGGTCATGACAGGACCCTATTATACCGATATTAAGCTTGAGCCGAGTGCACTAAAAGTAAGACCGAGGTTGAATGTGAATACAACTTCACTCAGTTTGTAGGATGGAGATATGGTCAGAATTGAGAGAGATGGCGACAGATATATAGTAGAATGAGATGCAATCTAAGAGTTCAGGTTTGTGTTTTATGATACACAGTGTGACTAAAGGCGGTGTTCTCACGACAGTTCCGGGTTAAGAGAATTACTCGTGAGCCCGACAACATACCCTATAAAAAATGGGAAAATTTAGCTTAAAAACACTTTTGAATTAGGCTGGGGGTTGTAGTGTCCAATAAAAACCTCACAGGTACTTGCCACATATATTGGCATGATGGTTTGCTATTGTTTTTATGAATATACACAGGAAAAACATGGCGGTGTAGACAAGATGGGAAATATTTAATACATAAGATTTTTTGGAATGTAGCAAACAGGATCTTTATGTTTTGTCTCCTTTGCAGAAAACAGATGAGTTACAGGAAAGCAGAAGGTGTACTTCGCCTCTTTTTTACTGCTTTTTTATATAAAAAGGCCAGATTTTGGTCAAGACCACATTTTTGTGGTCTTGACCACACCCTGAAGAAGGCCTATGACCCATGAGGGCAAAATCATAAGGTTGAAATATGTTGGTATATGCAGTGGAATTCTAGGGGCAATCTACCCCTCCTGTATACCCCCAGATCACAGTCATTTTTAGGTCTCGACTATTATATCCCGCAGGGATTAATAGCTCGAACCTTAAGCAGGGGAAACAAACTTCTTGAACAAGCGGATAGCGTCCAGTTCATGTGGAGCACTCGTGTGAGACGCGCATGCACGGCAAACCCATCAGCCTCACACTAGACTTCAATGAACCAGCCACGTCACACCACCATTTGTCTGTCCCCAATCACACTTCAAGGTCTGCCGCTCCACGCCCCCCACCACTCTCCTACTTCCCTCTCACCTCCCACGGCCGCTCCTCCCATTCACGCGCTTCTTTTATCACCAGTGCCTCTTGGTCATCTGTCAATGGCGAGAGATTTAGTAAGAGGGGCATTTGGAAGTGCTACCAACGGATTGTGTGTCGCTTACGCGCACAATCACGCGCTTTGTGCACATGCTTCCATTTGCCACCATGCATCTGTGAGCCACTTCGTGCGCGAGCCGGCTCCTCTCCGCCCCCTTCCTTTCATGGCCGTTTGATCTGCATCTGTGAGCCACTTCGTGCGCCAGCCGGCTCCTCTCCGCCCCCTTCCTTTCATGGGCCTCTGCATTTCGATCTTTATCTTTGACGAGTCTTCCTTCCTGTGCGCCGTCACCGCCACAAATGCCTGCAGTCTCTTCCACCACTCCACAGAGCCACATTAAACTATAAAACAGCCCGAAATACCCACAGTGAAAAACGCATGCCACAATTAAATACCCAGTGAAAAACGCATGCCACAAGAGCCACCCCCTCATACCGCTCACCACACTGCTTATTTAAACAAGCATTTGCAATGCAATAGGTCTCGCATTTATGCGAGTTTCAGCTATTGTAAATGACCGACTTATTTATGTTCTAAAAACGAAAACAAAAATAAAAGGCATTGTTATTTGCAATGTTAATAGCTCAAACTTGCCTAAATGCAAGACGTATTGCATTGCAAATGCTTGTTCATTTGGGCATTAGGTCTTAATTTAGAAATAAAAAGTAACAAAACCCACATTTTTAATATTGTTTCAATTCATTGTTCTCACGTTTTAATTTCGAAACTGCAACCTAGATTTGTGATTTGATGCAGTGTACGATATTGAACACTTCATTTTGCTTCCTCATGCCTGTTTCATTGGTTTTACAAAAGTTTTGGTGGTGGGTAAGAACACACGAGTGCGAGAAACAGCACAGTGACATAAGGAACGGGAGGAAAAGCACACTAGGGTGAAAACAACAGACTGCGAGGGAACAAGGGAAAAGTACATGAGAAACAGATCACAGAGGTTGGGGGGAGCACACGGGGAGAGAAGGAGAAAGCCGAGAAGTTCCCTAAAAGCAGTCCCCGTACTTTAACGCACTTCGAACGCCGGGTACATAGCAAAGAAACAGACAGGTTGTTACGCTATCCATGATACTACGCAACACAGAAAAAAAATCAGTTCACAAGCACATAGGCTGTGAGGGGGAAAACTAAGGTTAATTTTATTTTGGCTGCATAGTTCAAATATCTATCCACTGTTTCCTGGAGGTACTTTCGTGTTCGTTTTTGGGAGAGAGAGAACAAAACTTAAAACCTGGCTACCGCTGGGATGTTCCTAGGAGCGGGTGTGTGAATATGGGAGTAGTGACGAGCATTCTGATAAAAGGGGCAGGCCGACTCCAGACCTGGTAAATGTTTTTGGCTGCACTCAGGGGAGGGGACAACGTTGCATTTGGTAACAGAAGATGACAGTTTGGACGGGATAGGTGGTAGCTAGGGGCCGAGAGATAATGGGGGTTGTTTGAAAGGACACAGACCAGATACGTAGAAGGAGAGGGGCTGCAAAAAGAAACAGAAATAAGTAAAATAAACATATGGCTTGGAAACGCCCGCTTGCGCAGTGGCATGCTGCAATCGTGTGTTTTCTGGCCCAGGAGTGGTGCGCGCGCAGTCTGCTCTTTTTTGAAGCACATACTTGTGCTTGTGGCGCGCCCTTGCGCGCTCACACAAGGTGGATGTCACCACAAGCAAGAGTATGTGCTTCGAAAAAGAGCAGAACGACGGCTAAAGGTCCTCCTATGCAGAGCATGCGCGCTTCGTAGGCGAGACCTAAAAGCCATAAGGAAGCATTACACCTTCTGTTAAGTTAAAATGCATACGAGGTGTTGCTTTCTATATATCCTGAGAGAAGGCACGTTGCTGGAAATTAACTGCACCACTAGCTACCAGTATGGCTTGCCTAGAACCATTGTAAGCACAGTTCAAAACACAAAAAATGGACTGGAAATCAATTGTAAATAAAGGATAATACAGGCACATAAACGTTTCTCTAAATAAGTCAGATATGGGCCTACGGTACTGTAAAAGAATTCCTGTTCTCCTTAAGAGCCCTGGGGTGCTCAACCAGCTAGTATAGAGAAAACTACAAGATTGCATAAGGACCAGGAAATTTCAACTTTGACATCTTGCTTTTCTGAGGCCACCTCTGGTTACCAATAGGGGAGCCCTAATCAACAGCAACATGGGTTTGGGGTGTGAAAAAGAACATGCCTCAGGCCTTGAAAACGTAAGGATCAACGGTGAAGTCCAGCAGACAGTGTTGGATATGCTGGAGAGACAATTTTGTGCACAATGACGGGATCCATGTGAACTCAACATGCAGTGAGCTGACCGGTCTATTGCAGTGCTACAGACAACCAAGGCAGTACATGGGCAGTCCGCAGGGTGAAAGGAAGACAGACACTGACTATTTGTGCAAGTCCGTATTAGCACCTGGTCTCGCACAATCCAGGAAGAAGGGCCGCCTGGGTACTCTGCTACCTCAAGACAGTAGACACAGAGGCAAGACACCCCCTTTTCAAGAACTCCAACAGCATCCCTACCACCCCGCACGATTATAAAGGCAAAAGGCTTGTATGGGAGGTGAAGGGATGGGCAGAGAAGATCATTAACCCATTTTACCACGAAAAAACGCATGGAAAAAATAAAGAAAGGCAATGGCAAAAGCAGGCGTCTCGGACTGCATGTAAAAGGACTAATAAGTGACCCAGGGGTTCTTCTTCCTTTATAGCTGATGCCTACAGAGTCTAGGCTCCTCACAGGAACCCTGAATACCAGCTCTTCCTATCAGACCCTACGAGATGACTGGTAACAACCAGAACTAGGAATGACGACCTGTACTTGAAGAGATTACATAATCCTTTTACTGTACTTCTTTGGCTACATTGATCTTTTTCTGCTCCAGTCTCCATGACATGCACAACTGATTTGTCCACCATCAGACTACTAAATGACCATTGTTAAATTTAGACAAACTGACACAGATGTCAAGAAAATTCCTGGAAAATGAAATGCTACGCCCATAGGACTAAAACAATCTCACCAATAAAACCTCAGGATTAAACAGCAGTGCATGAAACAAAGTAATTTTCACATAACTGCATTGTGGAACTTAAAATAAATTGTAACAAGGAACAAAACTGAAAAGGTTAACTTGCCTAAAACCATGGACAGCATTCAGCAAACGATGCACGTAAATTAAAAATGGAACAGACTTGAGAACATCTGAAATGTAGAAGGCAGTGTATGAAACCCAAGAACCACCACAAGAAACTTTTCAGATGATCCTACTAATCAGTGCTAGAAATTATGCATTTTTACCTGGACTAGCTGAAGCTCCAATTCATATCTAATTTCATTGTCCAAACTGTTTAATTCAACCTAGCATTCACGAAAGAATCTCACAAGTATGCAGTCTGGCAGCAGGCCTACTTGTGACTTTGGCCTTAGAACTTGGGCACCTTCGTTGAACCACATCCTATTTCTCATATTTTTTAAATGTTCATCCTATTTCAGTTCTTTTACTTGCATTTGTGGAGCTTTCTGCTGCATAATCACTTCACTAAAAAAAATTGTAACGAAAGGCTCCGAGCAAGTGTTTATCAGACAAGTAATAAACTGAAGTATTCATTTGCAATGGTCAGCAGTTACATTAAGGCAGAGGGCTAAAGCATGGACAGGTCTTGAGCACCGAAGACAGTCCTAGAGACTGCTGCTACATAGCAAAACAGGAGGACCCCCCAAAGTTTGAAATGGCCCAGAAAACAGCCCAAAATGATGCATTGTTTCAATCACGAGCCATGAAACTAAAGTACCCACATACTAGAGAGGGACGCTCTTCAAATGTCAACAGGGAGTAAACCGAAGGTCCTATACTTAAATGTCAAAATTGAAGTTTGGACTGAGTTTATGAAGACTTACAGTCCAGCAGAAACCATAGAGCCAAAAACCCTAAACACCAACAGAAATTGGCAGTACTGCTTCTTCAAAAAAATAATTTGACCCTCAGGAAAACAGCCAACTGGTCATCTGAAGAAACAGATGAAGATCAGAGAAGGAAAGAGGAAGACTAAATATGAAAATACCATCAACCCAAACCATGGAAGCTGTTTAAAGCAAAGGGGCAAAGCTTAGACCGTAGTGACAAACGATGTAGGGGAGAAAAGGAGGCAAGCACTAGACTAAAACTACACACTTGTGGACCACGGACATTAGCCAGGGTTTGGTTCCCAGCTGGAATTTTAAAGTCATGCCATAATATGTGAGGGCCTCAGCATTTACAGGCTGTTATTTGGGACGCTCGTCAAGTTTGTTTAATCAACATGCTGTTGGTCCAGGATATGGACTTTAGCTACCTTGCGAACCAACTGTCTAGGCCAATATTAAGATTGTGTATAGGTTGCAAAGGGCTGTTCATGAATGTATTGTATGGCATGCAACTACGCTGAAAAGAGACTTTTCACCAATTCACCACTTTGAAGCCAATATTATTTCTATACATATTTCTTAACTACAAAATAGATGCAATTCCTGGGCATGACCAGCAGACAACACAAAGTGATTCTATTGAAAGCGCGAGCCAAGGGCAACCTTTCCAGATGGGAGGGTAAATGCCTCAACTTCAGAGTAGCTCTGCTGCTTGTTTGAGAACATTTATAAGGGTGCTTTTTGTTGCCTCAGCTGCCTTCTCTGCAGGAGACCAGCTTCTCGCTTACCCTTTTAAATCCTCTCCACACAGCTTCAAGTATTTGTGAGATGTTAAAAAGCCATTTACAACTCTCGTGAAAATTCCACCTACTATATCTTGTGAAAACTCCACCTACTATACGGTTCAAATTCAAACTACCTAAAAAATAAGGAGGAAAAGGTGCTTAGAATGATGTGCAGTACTCTAAAAAAGTAAATTAATCCAGTAGGCGCCACTAGAACGGTAGCGAAACGCAGAAAAATTGAAAGCTGTGAAAATATTGTAAAGCCGAATGTGATTTCTTTCAAGAGCCTCTCACGGCTGCTTTCTGTGCCATCTGCTGCCTGAGTAGATTCCCAGTGAATGGAGCTGCACTGAAGCAGAACTGCTCGCGCACCAGGGCACAATCGGGTCAGGTCAGCACACCCTGGCACCGTCACAACTCCCATCATCTCGGTACCAATGCATGCCCACCTCCTCCCGGAGAGCGCAAAACCAGCCACAGCTCCCATTTCTCACACTTCCTTTACCACACGCACCAGAAATGCACGATGGGTGCGCTACACCAAACCTGACCGCAAGAAGCCCAGGCCTCCTGCTGCAGAGTACCAAAAGCAACTACGTCCCGCCCCTAGTTAGGCAACCCAGAAAACTTTCACTAAAACCTGCTCTGGAGCAGATCCCTCCCCCCCAACTTGAGAGGAAGTTTTACAAAAATATGGAAGCACGGGGACCAGATCGACAGAGCCCCAAATGCAAACACCCCTCCTCCCCCATCTAATCAGTTGAAACCTTCTTAACAAACAAACAAATCCCCCCCGGCCCTCACTTACCTAACGCTGGAACACGCACACCACAAGTCGGGCTGGAGCGCGCCTCGGAAGAGACGCGGGAGGACAGGAGCGTGACGCGCGTGAACGTGCACGTTGACGTTCCCGCGCGTTCACGGACCTGAGTCGGCTCGTGCACAGGTCTGGAGCTGCTCGCTCACTGCTCTGACTCCCTTGGCAGGGAGCAAGGCGGCTATAAGTCTCGTTGGCGGCAGGGCTTCGCCCTGCAACGCCAGCGAGACATAAAAATGATATTTCTTTGCAGTGTTATATAGCACCAACTCGACCTGAAGGGATCAGAGCGCTTTATCCCACTTCATTTAATAGCCCACCCCCTCCCAGCAAACGGGCCTCTGGAAGCTTGTTACACCTTTGTCGCCACTTAATCTCCTTGTGTCGGCCCCCCACAGCTCCTACAACACTGCTTTTGTATATTTTATTTTGTGCAAAATTATAAAGCGTAAACTGGACCCAAAGTGATCAGAGCACTTTACATAAACAGCATTACAGATGGACACATTACATTTTCAGGCATGGGGAGATTAAATGATTTGCACCAATCACAGGATGCCTGAGCCGATACTCGAACCTGGTTCTCCATCTTGTAGGTAGGCTGCTCTGGCCACTATCCCACACCTGACCGCTGCTCAGTGGACTCTTTACTTCCTGCACTGGCTTAATGAAAGGCTTATAGCTGCAGTTTCAATTACCATGCTCTTTGCTTCTGTGTTTATTAAGCTTCTGCCACTACAATCTCCTCGTGCTGACCCCTCAGCCAACACAGTAGTTTTTTGCACCTTTGCCGCCACTTAATATCCCTGTGCCACCCCCACCAAGCCACCCCCTCATACCGCTCACCACACTGCTTATTTAAAATTATATTTCTTTGCAGTGTTATATAGCACCAACTCGACCCGAAGGGATCAGAGCGCTAGGGATCAGAGCGCTTTATATGATCACCAGTTACATTACAGATGGACACATTCCTTTTTCAGGTACAGGGAGATTAGGTGATTTGCACACAATCACAGGATGCTTGAGCCAACACCGAGATTCGATCATGGTTCCTCAGCTTCACGGTCGGCTGCTTTGGCTGTTACACCACATCCGGCCGCTGCTCCCTCCTCTTCTGTTCCTCCCTCTTTCCTCCTCCTCATGTGGTCACTCAATCTAGGCACACCTCCCTCATCATTTGCCAATGCTTGTTGTTATTTGGCAAACAGTGGACACACACAATATTTCTAAAAAGTGATAATATAGTATTCAATGCAGCTATGAGCCTTAAAGCAACAGCCTAAGAAAGTTTTAGCACAACAATGTTTTTACAGTCTGAAATAACGAATGCTTTTTTATTTCACGGGCACATTTCAGTAAATGCAGGTTTTTGATCATCCCAAGAGTAAGAGGATGTACTGCGGCAGGTGCAAGCGGCTGTCAAAGCATGCACTCGTGCACTAGGGCCGGTGTATGCAACATTTGTTGGCACTTCGTCCGGAGCACATTGTTGCTAACGCCCCCCCTACCACAACACTGCTTTTTGTTTTTTACACCTTTGCCGCCACTTAATCTCCTTGTGTCGCACCCCCACAACTCCTACAACACTGCTTTTTTATATATTTTTTGTGCAAAATTAGAACCAACACACACTCTGCACCCTCTCACACACACTGCACCCTCACACACTATCATTCAGTGCCACATAATTACACTGCACTCAATGCAACATACACTCCAAATCCCACTCAGAGCCACATAAGTACACGCCACATAATTACACAGCACTCAATGCAACATACACTCCAAATATCACTCAGTGCCACATAATTACACACCACATAATTACACTCTACTGAATGCAACACACACTCCACACAATACCACTCAGTGCCACATAATTATATGTTACATCATTACACTGCACTCAATGCAACATACACTCCAAACAATACCACTCAGTGCCACATAATTACACACCACACAATTACACTTCACTGAATACAACATACACTCCTCATAATACCACTCAGTGCCACATAATTACACGCAACATAATTACACTCTACTCAATGCAAAATAAATACACTCCACATAATACCACAGTGCTAAATAATTATATGCTTCATAATTACACTGCACTCAATGCAACATACACTCCAAATAATACCACTCAGTGCCACATAATTACACGGCACACAATTACACTCTACTGAATACAACATAACCTCCCTATAATACCACTCAGTGCCACATAATCATATGCTACATAATTACACTGCACTCAATGCAACATACACTCCAAATACCACTCAGTGCCACATAAGTACACGCCACAAAATTACACTCTACTGAATACAACATACACTCCCCATATTACCACTCAGTGCTACATAATTACATGCCACATACTTACACTCTACTCAATGCAGCATAAAGACACTTTATCTGTCTATCTATCGCCCTCACTCTGTCTATCTATCGCACTCACTCTATCGCCATCACTCTATCTAACGATCGCCCTCACTCTGTCTATCTATCTATCGCCCTCCCTCCATCTATCTATCACACTCACTCTATCTATCTATTGCACTCACTCTGTCTATCTATCACACTCACTCTATCTATCTATTGCATCACCACAGCATCACTCAGGGCCACCACAACATCACTATGCGCTACCACAGCATCACTGAATGCCACAGCATTACTCATAGCCACCACATCACTCAGCGCCACCACAGCATCAATCTGTGCAACCATTCAACAACAACTGGTTCAAATATGTTCTCTCAATGTTTCAAGCTTTATTACAAATGTCACAAAAAGATGTTAATATTTCACTTCTGTTCTTGGATTTTCGTCACAATAAAATGAACATAATCTTCACAAAAGTTATTTACAAAAGCTATTGCCATTATACATTACAATAACTTTTATTTAAGTATTAATGATTAAAAAAATTAAAACCCATTGTTATTTGTAATATCAATACATCTAAGTCACGTAAATACAACACATATTGCATTACAAATGCTATAGGTGTCACATTTGCGAAAGTTAAAACTATTGGCATTGTAAATGACAAAGCTATTAATTTCGCTATTTTCAAAACCAACGCATAAATAAAAAAAATTCATTTACAGTACCAATAGCTCAAACTTTCCTAATGCGAGACCTATTGCATTGCAAATGCTTGTTAACCATGTCAAGGGGAACCAGGAATAAAAGTATGGTAGTGGTATCTCTTTAGACAGTTATATTCTTTTCTTTTCTGCACTATAGATCCCTTCTCTGGGGAACAATTCCCTCTCGCAATCTTTTCTTATCTTGTTTTATCTTTTTCTCCCTCAACCCCTAAAAAAACAGCACTCCGTCCAGTGTGTTTGTCTGCACCTGGACGTTTGCAGCAGCCCAATGATGAAGCATGCCACTGCATAGTGGGTGAGGGCAGTATTAAAAAATTCTTGAATTTTCCCTTTGTTTTTCCCTGCATTGACTATCTCTATCGAGCGAACAGGGCAGGGATAATAAAATTGTACCCAGAATAGGGATAGCATTCTTGGCCCTCTTTATAGTCTTCTTTTAGTCCTTCTCTCTTTTTTCGTGAGTTCACACAGTTCATAACACTGCCTAGGCGTTAAGTAGTCTCTTTTTAAAAAGGAAATAAATTAGCCTGTTTTGCCTTCATTGTTTTTTAATAGCACTGTCATGTTGCCTTCCTTTGCCAAACACTGTACAAAAAGGAAAAATAACAAGAAATGAAATAGATAAGCAGGTAACGTTTAATTCCAGTAAAAGGGAACTGATAATGTAAGCGAGTCAGGACCCAGAGTGCTGTAAATTGGCAGTTAACACCTCTGCTTACTTGTTCCACTGTGTTCAGAAAGAAATCCCAGAACACTAAGGGCCTAATGTGTTGAGCTTGGGTCATGAAGCAGTTGGTGATTTAGCACTCCAAAATTAGAGATGTTTCCTAGCCCAGTGGGCACCTCTTACGTTGATAGGAACTGTCAAGTTTTAAAAGTTTGACAGAGGGCTCCGCCCGTCAACTTACAACATGCTTTTTTACATGTTAAAAACAAAATCCCAAAATGAAATTTAGTTTTTGAAATAGTTTTTCTATTTTTAAAAATAAAATCATGCTTTAGGATCTTGTTTTTGATAATAAAAGAAGCAAGGTGTGGGGGTCATGTTGCAGTGTTCACTGCCCCTTACCACTAGCCTTTATTTGGCGGTGACAGACAGTGAAAACTGGCCATTTTACCGCCTACTCTGATTGGGCGAGCAGTCATTTTGCCAAACCTTTGATGGCCCTATTGCCATTTGGCCATGAGAGGAGTATGTCAGTGGAAGAGTAGTCTTTGTTTCTGACATACTGAAAGTCTGTAAGACTGTAAATGTGCTGAGCAGACCTTCAGTTTGGCAGAGACGGTACTCTTTTGTTACAGAGTACCCACTCCTCCTAACTGTAAATCAGACCGTAAAGCTCCTGCTGATCTCCCTCACACCCTCCTTCAGGCTATGATTATGATCATCCACCAGAACTGGACCTTCCTCCTTTAGCGGCCATGCAGCACCAAACTCTCTTATTTCTGTGTGTCTTTTTGAAAACTTACTTGTCCTCCTACTTTTTCTCCAACATCCCTCAGTTAAGGCACACGTCAAGCTCCCATCCTTTCCCAGACACTGTTGCAGGTTTCTTAACTAACTGGCCTTTATGTCCTGCAGCTTTTCTAAAATGTTTCAGCCTAAACCCATTGCAGACAGGTGATGATGGTATCAAAATGAGCATAAGAGGTCCTGACTACTCTTCAATTACCGAAAGCTTGCGAGAATCAACTTAACAAGTGTTACTAACTGGGACACGTACATCAAATTCCCCACTAGACACTGAACCGCAATGCCGTTCACAGTTCTCGGACATAAACCCACCCATCAGGCCTCTGGATTGGCACCTACCGCTTGTGGCATTTTTTGTATCCAAACACTTCTAGAAAACAGCAAGTCACTGGAAAGAAAATTACAAAAGCCAGCACTGCTTCATGTAGCCTTTCAACCAACTCACAAACCTCCATGATCCCCTATTGTCCCTACTAATTCCTCAAGGGAGTCTCGTACTCCATTTCAGTCTTCATATACCTCTTAAGCCACACATGTAGTGCAGTAATGCTAAAACAATCAAATGATGAAATAGATTTGAAGGTAAAGAAATATCATTAACTAATGTGCTGGGTTACATCAGGAGGGCAGAATGTACAAGGTGGAGGGGTAAGGGATTAAGGGCCATATGTACGCAGCTGTGGATTTGTGATTTCCAAAAAGTAATTTTTTGCGATTCGCTATTTGGAAATCGCTAACAGCTATGTTCTATGGTGTGTTTAACACCTTTTGCAATTCTCAGCGGGTCACAAATGACATACATCATTAATATTCATGAGGTAGGTTGTAATTTGCGACCCATTGGGAATTGGTAAAAAACACAGGGATCGTGGCCTCCTGGGGACAGCAGACCACCATGTCTGCATTTGGTTTGAAATAAAGCAACTTTTAAAAATAAATGCAGCCCATTTTTCTTAAAGGAAAATGGGATGTGTTTCAAAAATAAAAATGAAAAGTATTCATTTCATTCTTTAAGAGTAGGCAGTGGTCCGTGGGACCACTGCCTGCTCTTCCACGGACCACTGCCTGCTCTTTAAAAACATTTTCGCATGCACTCAAAAGGGGAAGGCTTTTCCTGTTTGCGAATGTGTTGGTACTAAATTGAAATTGGTATTAAAAAACAAATGTTTTGCAACCGCATTTTGGTCGCAAAACATTCGTACATACCACTGCAAGTCACTAATATGAAGGGATGACCTTAACACACCCCTTCGTAATACTGAACAGTTGACCCCTTTTGCCATTCGGTAATAGGTTACAGAGTTTCAAAATAGGGTTTTGTACATAGGAAAATGCTTTTTTTTGTTCGCAAATGGCTTAATTCTGCCATTTGGGCTGTTTGCAACCAAAAACAAGCTATGTACATGTGGCTCTAGATGTGTAGCGTTTGCTGTGCAACTTGGTTTAGGTTTTTGGTTCTGTTGCGGATTGTCATTGAAACACTGATGAATGATATGGTACGCAATGACTATAAAAGCTGTTGTTGTTACTATATGGTTGGTATGACAGTTTTACAATCTACTTGTTTCAAATTTTTTAAAACAAAAACTAGTTTGTTGTGTGTCTGTAGCCTTTGCAAAATCATGAACCACTTTGTAATAGTATTTTGTAAATGAAAAGGAATAATAATTTAAGTACCCATGCTAGAGAACCATTTAGACAAGTCATTAGCCAATGTAACTTGCTACTGCATTGACTCTGTATATAATGTGAATTGTTTTATATTATTTTGTATTTTTGTGTTTTTTGAAAAGTTTGTTAAAAATATTCTAGAGTTTGGTATACATACAGCACAAACTAGGTAAGTGTATGTTAACTAATTTACAACCAACTACATTTGTGCTTAAATTATGTTTTAGGGTCTCCTGAAATTGAAAAGACCTATATTGCTAACCATGAAAAAGAAAAGGGAAATGAAGCTTTCCGAATTGGTGACTATGAAGAAGCTGTGACTTATTATACAAGGTGGGTTGATGGCAGGCCATGACAGCATATTTCTACACATGGATTAGTTGAAGCATTTAACATGTAACCATGTAATGAGAGAAGAGTTAGAATAATCTGTAAAGAGCCCACAAATGAGAGTAGAGTTCAGCACAAGATAGGGAAGAGAGTAAGAATACTTCTGACTTGTTTCATAGGTTGGACCAAAAGTTCAAATCACCTTGAAAAAGAACAGATAATTGACAAAGTGGAAAGTAATGGTGTAACTTCCTATTATGTTCCAATTTGAGTTTTTTTAATATGGTTATTTGAGGTAATAATCATAAGGATCTGTGGAAAGAATAACAAAAATGTACAAGTGGAGGCAAATTAAGTTGGTTGATGGTAACAATATGTAGCGAGATGAATTGGTATGAGCCAAGTCAACTATATGGAGCTTTGTGAAAGCATTCAGCTCGAGATGGTTGGTTGTTTTGGACTATAAACATTGTATGGTAGAGTTCAAGGGGCTGGTAATACCATTGTAGCAATTTAAGAACCACATTTTTTAAAAAGGAAGGGCACAAATGTATATTAAGATAGCGTAATGAAGGCAATGTTGTAATAGTCGAGCCACGTTCCAGATGAGGGTAGAAAGGTGTATGTAGGTAATATATTGATCCTCATAAGACAAACATGCGTAGATGGCAGTAGCGGTGGGGGGGCAAGTCTAGTTGTGTGACATAGTAGAGATAGCGTAATGATGAGTCAGAGTACTGAAGGAGAAGTACAGATCGTAGTCACTGCACCAGTAGCCACCATTGGAGCGTTGTGCGTATTGAGACCAATGGTGATGTGCTTCGATTATGACATATCAGTCGTGGGTGAGGACCAGTTTTTTTTTTTTTAAACAGATTTTTATTAACTTTTCTCCCATCATCCTACCAACATTCAGCATAAGAAGACCATCATCATCGTGGGTGGGTGAGGACCAGTTAGTAATGACCAGATCACTGGTAGGTTAGGATTTTTTTGTCATTAAGCCTGTTACTTATGAGAGGCAAATAATTAATTTAATTAGTTGGATAAGTTTACGGGAAGAAGCAGCGTCGTGTGTTGATGGGTGGGATAGATAGTACTATTGATGTAAAACATTGCACTCACTACATTATATGATTAGTTAGTCAGATATTAGAAAGTGATGTAGTTACTAATCTTGATTAAGGCCCTTTCCCCAGTATGTAGTGTAATAATCTACTTGGCTTCATTCTTACAGAGTCCTTGTGTTCTGTTGCCCCCACTGGAACTGTCCTTGGTTGTGTCTAGTACATGGAATTTGAGTAAGATGTTGTCAAGAGTAGGATGTGTAGTATTGTAACGAGTGGCCAGTGGATAGGGACTCATTCTGGTTTTGTATGGCTCTAATATGTTCTTGTATATGTTCTTTGAGATCTCGTAATTGTGTTTCTAATAGATCGGTGAGCAGAGGCAGACAATAACATAGGCAGTAAATTTGGTGTTACTGTTAATGAAGTTCAATATTTTATATTTCTTACAAAAATTGTATCAGAATTCTAATGTTTTGTTCATAGCGTAATGTCACATGTTAGAACTCACTTTTGTGGAATCCTGTTGGCTTAGGAGTTAGCCAGGAAATTGATCTTGTATCCATCTTGGGCTGTAGAAAGCTGTGACATAGTTTGCCTCGTAAGGTTTTCTCTCTAAGACAAGATACTTTCAATTTGAGAGAAATCAGATTTTGCAAAGTGTTATCCAGGGTCAGAATATGCCAATATTTAAGCATGATTTGTAGATTTCACTTCTAGAGGAGTTTTAGGGAGTAATGAATAGTGGAATAGCTGACTTGTCAGTAAAATGTTTGTGTTCTGAAAGTAGTTTGAACCTCTGTACTTGTGAGATTTTGTGTTTGGACTTGGTAAATGTGTCTATACTATGGCTCATAACTAAGAAGAGTGATTCCATGATTGTGATCTCTTTTTGGAAAATAGTGCCTTCACTGCATTGTAGCCGTAGTCAAGTCATTTTACCTAAGTGGATTGATTGTAACTGTGACTTAGGATGTACACTTGAAGGATAGTGTTGCATATTATAGGTTTTCTATATAGTTTTGATGCCAAGTGTTGATCCTGACTATGCAGCGTAATGTCCAACTATTCAAATGATGTACTGTTATAATGATGGGTAAAGTGTAAATTATAGTGGTTGTCTTTAATATACATGAAAAGATCCTATCATTTGAATAGGTCACCGGTCCAAATCATAATGATATTGTTAATGTATCCACCCCAGAAAAAGATGTGTTGGTACTGTTCGTTGGGTGGTGTTCCTTAAAGTAGCCCATGTAGAGGTTCGCATTGGATGGCAATAATTGAGCTCCTATTACTCTGCCTTAGCGGAGGAGCTTCTGCTGGGTGTAACCCTGTGTGCCGGAAGGTGATGTTGTTTGGCTCCACGTCAGCGTCGACAGCATGAGAAATGATGTGCGTGGTTCTTATATAGGCACCACTCCAGCGTGCTGATGTCAGTTCTTTTCTTTCTATGCCAGATCGCGCTGATCTGTGAAGAGCTACCCCTTAGTCTTGTTTCACTGTTTTATCTTGAATTTTTGTCAATACTTTTTGGGGGAATTTATTCTCCTTTTGTGACAAAGATGTCCCCCAAGAAACCTACCGGTTTCAAGCCATTTATTGCCTTTCACAGGCAGGTGTCTGTGACAGAACCATACTTGATTTATCTGTGGTGTTTGGAGAGGAATGATGACTCCAAGACTTGCGAGTACTGCCACGCCATGCACCCAAAGGTGCTGAGGGAATGTTCCCTCAAGCTTCCCACCTCCCGACGACCGATGGTTCTGCGATGTTCACGATTGAGCAGAAGATCCTGGGACTGCTTGCAGTGTCTCACCCGGCGATGTTCACGATTGCGCAGAAGATCCTGGGACTGCTTGCAGAGTCCCACCCGACAGTTGTCCTCTCAATCCAAGTTGTTGGGTAAGTCCCACCGCAAGAAGTCAAAGAAGTTGAAGAGGTCTTTAACTTTGCTGCAGCCATCTAAATTCTCAGACAAGGTGCGGTAGCATAGGCATGCTTCTCTGCAGAGACTGCACCAGGATCCGCTCCACGCCTTCCTGACTTTCCCACAGCTGGAGTAACCCCTCTACCCAACTAAAAGAGTACTAGGAGGCTATGCAACTCATATTTGGGTGGTCCAACCCCACAGGAGCAATGTTCCCTCTATTTTGTTTACTCTGTGCGCTGCAGCCATGGCTATGTACGCCAAGAACCCAACCACGTGTGTGAGTGCAGCGACAAGTATCTGTGCAAATATCACTCAAACATTTGCTTAATAAAGTGAAAAGACAGTGTATTTCTACATATACAGCACCACATGAAGGGTCTTAAGGCAGGTTTGCAACATACAACAAACATTAAAAGGATACAGTATTCAAAAGCATATTCTCCATTAAAAGTCTTTTATGTAACAATATCTCCCTTACTATATCACTTGTCAAATGTGAATGCTACATCCCTGGGAGGTGTCTGTGTTATTCAAGATTGCACCACAGTGGAAACTGTGAAAATGCATTGTTATGTCTTATCCTTAGCCAACCACAGAACATTCCTTATATGCATCTAATCTGCTGCTGCATTTCTTGCATGCCTTTCGTAGCCCTGCCAAGTACCACGCATCAGGCTTAGACTAACCTATTTTAGTGTGGTGGTCTGCATTACTGCACTAAAATACATTAATCACACATTTGTAGCGCCTTAACAACACCTGCGTGCTGTGAGGGAGAAGCTGGAACTGCAGCTGTAAAGTGCACGTCATGTGCACTATTGCAGTAGATAACTGTGCTATATTCAAGCTGCCAGTTTGTGGTCTCATTGTGCAACATACTTTTGATTATCCGGATAGTCTTCTGCTACCGACACTACTAGACCAGTAGGCATAACCGGTAACAATGAAACAAATGGTAGCTGTATCTAACCACCAGCATACTTCTGTCATTTTTCTTAATCGCACAGAGAACATAGTGGCTGTTAGATTGCAGACAATGCAGCTTAAATTAAGCGCTGGGGTGACATTTGCAAAAAAGGTAAGTGTTGCTGTAGAGAAAGTAAGATGGCTGCTATGCGGTGGTGAGGTTGATACCCTAATCTCTTTCTGTTCTGTACGTGTGGGCGGCCGGGGCGTGGCTGCGGGCCTGGAGGACACTTGCACCTGACTAAAAGGGTAGTTCGGGCCCTGGTAGTGATGCACCACTAAAGGCATCATGTGGCAAATACATGACCGGTAGCACTGAAGAAGAGGGACCCCTCTGCTGTGCTGGACGTGGTGGCCTGTCACTTGGGGATGCTTAGTGATTGAAGCGACCCGAGTCCACTGGGGCCTCCCTCAACTCCACACTTGGTGTGAGTTAGAATGGAAGGACCCATCAGACATTCCACTCACCTCCAGGGCGCAGTACCCAAAAACAGCTTAGCTGTCTGCTCATTTCCAGTAATGCTGTTGCTGGGAACACTCCGCTGCGGAACTCCACTTCGTTTGGGGACAATTTGAGTTGCCAATAGTCTGGACCACCTGGGGGAACTGGCAGTCTTTGGAAAGAGTGATTGCCTAATAGCCTCTTAGTGAGAGAGCAACAAGGAGTGCAGGACTATTTTTCCACAGTAGGAAGGAAAGTGCACAAGGAAGAGAGCAAGAGGAGCATGGGGAGGGAGTATTTAAAGGTAGGAGAAACACAGGAAGGAGAAAGCAGCATGAAGCTGTTGGGATTGCAGAGAAAAGCACAAGAGGGACAGAGAGCATCACCGAGAGCAGGAGTGTTTGCATATGGAGAAACACACACAGAGGAAAGCAACATGGAGCAGGAAAGTATACAAGGGAAAGGGCAACACGGAGTACAGGAGGTAGTGCCTCTGTAACTCTGCTTCAAAATGTGCTTTTACATGTTATTAATAGAGCTAGCACACCTCAGTGGTGCTGGTCCAACTACCCCATTCCTTGATTTTGCTCAAGAAAGTGTCACTCATAGTCCTTGAAATGGCACTCATAATACACTGAAATTAAGAAAATGTTACAAGTAGCAATCTGAAACGTTGGTAGCTATGCATTTGTTAATAAAGCGTGGCCGATTGTGTGCCTTTTTGAAAAGGCGCCTAATCTACACCACTCAATCAATAGGTTGACCTTACATTACAGATTTGCCTGATTCTGAAGCTATTGTGCCTCCTGGCCTCCTGCATCCTGCTTGTTACGCATGCCATTTGACACATGTGGTTTCTGCAGTGGGACCTGAAGTCTCAATGGGCACAGCATCAGAGAAATCTCCTCGAAATGGTCCAGTTCTCAGAGGGAACTGCGAAAGACCAGCAGTGGTGGTTGATGAATCACTAATGGGTCAGCAGCAGACCACTCTCCCTTCTCCAACCATAGTTGACTGTAGTGACATATGCATCACTCCTGGGCTAGGACGGCCATCTGGGAAAGGTGGAGATAAAAGGACTTTGGTCTCTGGCGCAGCCATTCCCTCGATCTGGGGAAGTCTGGTGCACGTGTTCATGGACAACAACACCACCATGTGGTACTACAACAAACAGGGTGTGTGGGGTTGTGGACCCTTTGTCAAGATGCCCTGCATCTCTGGACATGGCTGGAACGTCACCATATTTCCCTGCTGGTTCAACACCTGGCAGGCTCTCAGAACACCAGGGCAGATGAACTCTGTTTCGATGCCGTATGCATCATGAATGGCGTTGCCATCTGAAGGTGGTACAAGGTCTCTTTTAAGAATGGATAGAACCTTCGTTAGATCTGTTTGCCACCTTTGAGAGCACGCAGTGTCAGAACTTCAGTGTGATGGAGTTTACAAGGCAGCTCTTGCTTGGAGACACATTTTGTTTCGAGTGGTGTTCCAGCCTCCTGTACACCTTTCTGTCGATACCACTCCTACTCAGAGTTCTCAAGATGGTAAGGAACGACTGGGCCCAAGTCTTTCTTGTGGCTCCTGACTCCGAACAAGCTTTTGAACTTGAGCATCTGTTCTCCAGTCATGCCGCCTCTTTGGGAACTTTCATAAGGGCACAGAGAGGCAACATGTAAATTAAAGAATAAGTTCACAAAATATTAATTAGATCCAGATTCTTCCTTGATTTCACAGTGATGAATCTTTTAATCTTGTTTTTTCGTCACCCACAATGCCAGGTGAAGTTTCAAAAAACAGCCAACGCGTCTCGCCCCACTGGGGTCTTCCTCAGGGCAAATTTCACGACGCTTAAACGTAAACAATGATTCACTTGTCATCCAGTTAATGCAAGTGTCAAAGCTCAATCAATAGCAAAGCATCAATCCATGCTTTGGTATCAAATGCCATGAAGACGCTGCCACAACTTATTTTTAATGCTTAGATCCACATATATTGTGTCCTTCAATTGTGACTCTGGTAGCTCAGACTGTAAATAATTTTTCCAAAACTCCAATGTAGACAAAAGGTCAATACGATAGTTGACTCTCAGGGGGCTTATACGGCCAGCCTCACTGTCTTAGAGGTCTCTCACGATGGTCAATTTAAAAAACGTTTTGACCAAGCGGCATTGGATGTAGGTATTTTTCTTTTACCTTTGAAAAGTACTAACTCTTCAAGGAGTTCAGACAAGCGCTGATTTAAATTAGAAAAGTAAACCTTGACATATTGGTTGGGATAGATAGATTTGGGTATTTCATGGCTATCAAAACCTGGATATTGAAATCAATGGTTTTGGTATGACGATATCATGTTAGTTCTTTTTCAGGTTCTCCACTGATTTTGATATACTTGAAAAACAGTGAGAAAGGAACCTGGTAATGGTCAGACCAATCTATGGTCTTGAGTAATTAGAATCAATTAAGTCCAGGGTAAAATGTTTGGTGTGAGTAGGTTTGCAGCACTGTTGGCTAAAATCATTTGCAACGAATGAGCAGACAAATTTGCACTAATGTCATTGAAATCACTCCAATGAAGCTCAAAGTGTCCTAAGAAAATATTTAGGTCAGAAAGAATGAGAAACGTTGTTGTATTAGCCATACATTGCTGTGTTAAAGTCAAACTGTAAAAAGGCAATGGTAAATGATCTTTGGTCTTAAGAGAGTAGCCTTTAATGATTTGCTTTCCATAAGTCAGTAGTTAGTTGCTTGCAATGAACAGACTTCTTATGGATTACTGCCACTTCTCCACCTGTCTTGCCTTCCTGATTAGAAAGTAAGGAAGAAAGAAATCCATAATGTTCTGTGAGGAGGGATGGCACAAAGTGTCAGTAAGTATAAGTAGTTCTAGAATCTATGGTCTGTTAAACAACTGTCTGACTGTTATGTGAAAGACATCACAGTGAAGAATTCACAGTTTTGGTGAAAGGTGTGGTTCTAACTATATTTGCATGATATTGTGAACAACAATAGTTTGTTCTATGGGAACCTATGTTCCTAATAGGCTAAGGCAGGCACAGGATTTGCAATAACTAAGTGAGAGGATGAAGATGGAGAAACCTACTTTTCCAGAAGGCTATAAATGTTGCAATTGGAGCATTTGACCGTGGTCTAATATGGATGACAGTTGAAGTTATGACACAGAATAGTATGCATCTTCAGCCTCCATCCCTATAGGGAATTCCGCTGGATGATAAATGAGGGTGATAAGCGATGTTCTGCAAACAGAGAAGAACGAGGATTTAACAGAACACGGAAGAAGTCAGTCACCATGTTGCCTATGTGGTTAATTTTTTGAGAGGTGACTCAATAGAAAGGAATTGAACATGTCAAGGGTGTGTTACGAACCAATGGGGTCTAGCCTACACTGTTTCTAATAGAACAAGCATGAGGCGACACAATGGAGAAACATAAACACCCTGGAACCTTAACCCCATATCACTCAGGGTATCTTTTATCCTTCTTAACCATGAGATCTCACATGAGCGATCTGCCCCCCTGGTTTCGAGAAGTGCTTGGGCATACACGGCCAGTTCGGGGGTAACCCAAAGCCTTGTCCAGTAAGCCACAGGTCTGAAGCGAGCTGTATCCTCAATTTTATAACAGCCCAAGTCTAAATAGAGAGGCAGTAATCGTATTGATTGTGGAAGACTCAAGCACGTAAAAACGTCTGTCTGCTCTAGATGGACATTGTTCATAAAAACTCTTCCTTTTATGGCTTTACTTTTGTGGAAAACCATAAACTTGGTCTTCTCCACATTTACCACTAGTTCATGATCTCGGCAAAACACCTCGAACCTAGAAAGAGCTGACTGCACCCCTTTTTGGGTCTTGGAAATTATCAGGGTGTCATCCGTAAACATTAGCACAGGTATATTTATACCTGCTAAAGTAGGAGCATCTGTGGGGTAGTTGGAAAAATACTGTACAACCCTGTTAATAAATGGGGAAAACAAAGTTGGTGCGAGGATGTACCACTGGCGAACCACCATGGAAATGGTAAACTTAACCGTAACATCCCCCTGCATGCCCCAGCGAACTTGAGCCTAGTTAGAGTTGTATAGGGTAACTAAGATAGCCAGTATTTCAGGTGGTATCCCCATATCCAAGAAAACTCTCCACACCTTGTTATCACATTTGATGCACCTAACTTTAAGGTCCATTTCTGGATTAGTATGCAGATGGCCATATTAGATTGTATTTCACCATTTACAGTGTAGTAGTCTTCCAATTCCAAGTAGCTTCATGAATGTTTTTTTCTATCTTGAAATATATTTTAATTAGGTGATAATCCAACCCAAAAAGAAGGGGGAATTGCAGAAGGTAGAGTATAATTGGAGGAGGACTGGTAGTGCCAGATCTATTTCAGTATTTTTTGTAGGTTATATTAATCAGTTCAGGACGCAGTAGATGTTTCAGAATCTGTACCTCAAGAAAAAGAGGAAAGGGGCAGTTCGGAATCTAGTCAGAGCTGGGCCAAGTACTGTGTCCTGCTCTTGCTGCCCCCAATTGTGTGAATTAATTTGTATGTGAGCAGGAACAGATGATTTTTTCACTCTTCATTAAACCTTTGTAGTTGGATTCTGCCCTCTGTATTGTATATTACTTTTCCTTTTCATTTTGTGCATCACCTCCTTGTTGTAGCAGAGTTCCTTGTAAATTCCAGTTCAGGTACAGAATTTGTTTGCCTAGTATTGAGGTATATGCTATATAATCACATTCATACTTGTATACATACATGTACCTGTTCATGTTCTTGAGTTCACTGCATTCTCTATCCTGGCACTGTTTACAGCTAAGTTCCTTCCTCCATATTTCATACATTTGAAAGCTTTTTGTGTAATCTAGTGGGCTGTTGCTGAAAGCAGGGTCTGGCTAGGCACATAATGAGGTTATTAGTTTTTTTTGTCAGTATTATAACTTGTGTAATGTACTACACATGTGATGAAGTTGGCCTGATTTTCTGACCTATTTTCTCTATGAAGTGTATTTAGGTATCCTATGTGTACATTTGACGGTTTACCTGATTCAGTGTTTGAAGCTGCGCCAAAGGACGTAGAAGATCAGACAAATAGGAATGGCATATGTAGTACTACTCAAGATAACTTAATGCGAGGATTTACTCAGTCTGAAATTATTGAGTGCAGTTCAAGGAAAAGCATCAGATCTATTCCAGCAACTCCCAACTAGAAACATTATTTAACAGATAAATGTTAATATTTATCATGCTAGTTTCACACAGTGCTGAGATGCATCACTTGCGTATCAAGACGGCTGTGTCTGCTCCAGCAGTGTTACAGTGATTTTTATTCAGTAAGTTCACAAAACAATGGCAATACAGAACAGTGAACATCGTAGGTGTAGCTTAGAAGATCATTGCAGCAAGTTCCTGCTTGCTGTTTCTCTTCTTCTCCATTTTGAAACATTTTTGCTATCCCTGGAATGAAGCTTTAGACAAACCTTCACTGGGCTTAAATTGTTCACAATGATTTCAGGTGCTAGCAAAAGAGATCCCAGAGACTCTTTAGTCCCATCTTGAAATTGCATTATATGGACAAGTTCTAGCAGAAGGATGAGTTCAAAATTGTAAGTCAAGCTCAAATAATTCAGGCCTTGCAAAACCAGGAAAGTTTGGTGAACGTCAGGACATAAATGTACGCCTTCCAGTCAGTTCTCTGTAGCTAGTAAACACTACCAGTTTAAGGTCTTAACCTTTGCTCCTATATGTGAGCAGTGTCTTCACCAGGGTCACTGTAGTAGTGATGACAGTGCATCATGGCCAGTTGTGTGGGATCGTTTGCCTAACTATAGCAACACAATCTGTTTTTCAAGGCTCATTATAATGGCATGGTCTCTGATCCTCTTCATGTGGCATTTGCTTTACTTAACAAACTTGATTTCTTGATCCATGTACCAAAGTCTTCTTTGGTACCTTGCTAATTGCACCAGAGAAGCCATTAACACAATTCAAGGGAAGCCTTTACCTCCACTAAATAGGGTTTCAGCCTTTCAGCCCTCAGTCCACCATTTCAGTACAAGAGGGAATGTACACACACTTGTTTTGTATCTAGTGCTTGGGCCTGAAGTCTGGCTTGTTGTAGTGGTCCTTACACTGTCCGTGTGGCATCACTGACTCTAAGTATTGATGGGATCCATGGGGTGTGATACCAGTATTCTAGCACTCATCTGCAGATTTACATTTATGAAGCATAGATGATTCCTTAATCATGGAAGAACACGTCTTCTAACCTTGACCCTTGCTCAAAGTAATTATATGAGTCTAGTGTTTTTTATTGGGAATCACTTCTGTAGTCCTTCACTCACATGCAGAGTTAGTACCGCATAGATATTTGGGTATCCTCCTTGATCCTGGGAAACGTCTTCCATCAGTGAAGAACCTTCTGATGCAAGTCCTAACTGAACAGACTACTCCTATGCAGAATATCAACAAGAAGGGGGTTGGAGGCTTCTTGGCTTTAGATGTAGATCTTGACTGTGGAAGTGGGAGAATGCTTATGATGACTTGTTGGTTGTGGCTCACTTAGCCAGCTAACAATGTACTCAAGCCCATGCCCTGAGCAGGTGTAGCTCAGCTAGGATATGGTAGGTCTTCTCATCTCCTGTTAAGGTGGTACCTGCAGTTTTGTTTAAGGGACAAATGGCCACATAAAAATATATTCCTATCAGACTGGCCCATAAGTCCTTATTTCATGCTCCAACTAACCTTTGTTCCTCCCCTGGCCCTGGGAGATATAGCAGAATTGGTTTTGTTAGCACCAAACTGTTTGTAGCAGAACGAGTATTTGGACCACTTTAATTGTAACTACTCCCATTAGGTTTGGTTTGTGTTGAGGCCAGGCTTTATGTCCTAACAGAGAGTGGTGTTCCATCAACCCATCCTTACATGCGTGGAGCTTGAGACGTGTACCCTAGCAGGGATACATATTTGATATAGTGATATATTTCTGATGGATACTTATAAGTGCACTTGTTCACCTTTACAATATTACCCCCGCGGCAGACTGGAGCCTGACATTTTCTTAGCAGTACTCCTGTGCGCTGCCAGGTGGCGCTGTGCAGCTCTGCATTGACTCCTTCCCACTCTGGAAATGAAAGTGTCACACCAGCTTGCCGCCATTAGTTCTTTCTTTCCCTCCCATCATACACTGATCTTGCCAAACTCCACATCCCCTTTCATCTGCCTTTCGGCAACTTCCCAAAATAGAATTCGCTGTGCCAAGGAGCAATGTCCCCTCCTAAAACTGCAGGCTTCAAACCATGCCGTGATTGACTAAACAGATGTTGGTCATGCACCCTCATGAGGTGTGTCTTTCGTATTTGGGCTCGGGCATGACTCCAAGTCATTCGAGAAGTGTGCGCTCATGTACCTGAAGCCTATCTGGGACCAAGAAGCACATGTATGTCACCGAACACAAGAAGAATCCACGGGTTTCACATAAGTCCTGCTCCCACTCCAAGTTGAGGGTACCGACCTGTTCTCACTCCGGAAGTCACTTTAACAAATAGGTTTTGTTGTTAAAGTCCTCTCGTAAGTCACAATTCAGGCGAAAACACAAGGTGGCAAAGCAGGGCTCAATCTCCCCCGGCACTGTCTAAAGGGAAGGAGCTAGAGTTTCACAGTGTCAAACGGTCTCCCTACCGATCTCTAGTTGTGGAGCTGATCCTGCAGTTGTCCCTAATATGCACTGAATTCACCAGCCCGTTGGTGATGCCACAACAGATTGAGACCTTTAAGGAGACCATTCTGCGTATTTTTGTCACTCTTCCTTCTGGCACAGCTTTGGACCCTAAGGATCCACACGAGAGATCAGTCATATTACTGCCAGTGGATCTATCCTCTGAACCATTGGAACTCTTTGGACCTGTCATGAATTCAGTGCCAACTTTAGTGAAGACTTCCACTCTGACTGCATGGCCTGCCTTGATTCCTACTTCATCTATGCCGATGCCAGAGGAGGGTCCAGTGCCTGCTCCAGTGTCTGAACTTGAACTGGCTTCAACTCACTCAGTCAGTCAATTTACTTTATACGATGCTTACAATGCAAGATCATAAAAGTACAGTAAAAAACACCTATACATGATACACATATGCATAAAAAAATGTTAAAAAGATAAAAACATCATAACAAATACCATTAGGGAACAGTTAGTAAAAGCCAGCTGATGGGAACAGTTTAGAATTCATTCTCGGGTATAGTGCAATTTCCTATTTCTTTGTGATTGGATTAAAAAGGACGCCCTAGAAAAACAGACCATAGGATTAGGCAAAGATTGTAGAAAATACATTGCGACACAACAGTGTTTAAAATCATATTGACGCATCAGGGGCAAAATAAATCTTTTACGTGGTTTTGCATACAATTTGCAAAAAAAGAAGACCTGTAGATTTGATTGTGCAGAAACACCATCGCAAGGACAGAATGGCAATTGATTTACGGAGTAAATTCCAGCTGGAGGGGACAACATACATGGAATAAAATTCAAACGAAATCCAATTTGAAAAAATCTGGCTTCGACTCGATCCCGACCGCGGGCGCGCTCTGAAACCACTGCAGCGAATCTGGTTACCATACAGCCCAAGTCTGATTTTATGCCTCCACTACTGCAGAGGCCTCTGCAGAAGATCCATTGTCTTTTCGGGCCCCGGCTCTAGCCAAAGCTTGCCATCTCTCACAGATGATGTTAGCGCAGATGGGGATAATTTACCCCCTCATTATGATGATGACAGTTTTTACATGGACTTACAGGATGGCAGTGGATTTGATACTTCTCCGATACAGGGTTGAACCCTCCTTTTGGACACCCAGTGGAACAGAGTGCTTCCTTTGCTGTGGCAATTCGATGAGCAATTGAGGTCCTGGACATTCAGTTGCCTTCTGTTGTTGTCAGAATAAATGTCCTTTCAGAAATTTTACAACCTGGGACCTACCTTCTGTCAATGAAACCCTTACTGGCATCTAACTAAGACCTGTTCTTGCCCATCCATAGATGGATAGATGCCTGGCAACCATATTTCCTTCCAAAACATCATACTCCAGAGAGTTTGGAGGTCCAGGCTTCCACCAGCAGGGTGAACCCTAATTTATTCCCTGTAATTCCACCAGATTGGGAGTCTGAGGATTGAGGCGTTTTGGAAAACAAATGTTCTTTTTTGGCCAGCCTAGTACTGAGGCCAGTCAATGCTGTTTGGCTCTGGGACATGACCAGTGAGATCTTGCCAGCAGTCGAGGAAGAACTTGGGGCCTCCTTGCTCAGACCTTTAAAGACGGTCAGGATGTAGCCAAATACATGATTTGTGCTGACCTTGATACTACTTATTGTCTGGGAATGGTGGTTGGCACAAGTGTGTGTTATGTTGCCATGCATGGATGTGTACCACAAGTTTCAATGAGAAAGCTGATTTTGCTTTGTAACGCTTCAAGGAACTGCATGCTTTCTGGTCCTTTTGGCCCCTTTCAGTTTTCTCATCAGTGTAGGAAATTCTGAGGGTAATCGAGGGGGATGACATACAGGCAGGGTCAGTCTCCCCAGTCCCTGCAGCAACCATCCGAGGAGCGAGGAGCTCACCAAGGGCATTAGTCATTCCAGTACCCATCTCCTGCAGCAACTGCATCCAAACTGCTTTATCTTGCTATTAACATTGCACAAAAACCCTGTGGCAGGCAGAATTCAGTACTTTCTCGCAGGGTAGGGATTCATCCCATTTGACAGATTGATCCTGTAGATTATTGAGCATGGTTATGCCCTACTATTTCTTTCTACCCCACCACACCTTCCTACAACATCAGAATGGCTCTCAGAGGAGTACCTGTCTTTTCTAATGCAGAAGGTGCAAAGTTTACACTCTAAAGAACCTGCTGAGAGGGTTCCAGATCTGGAAATAGGAACAGGTTGTTACTCTAGTTATTAGTTTGTACCACAGAAGGATAGAGGTCTTCTGTCGATCATAGATATTTACCCTTTGAAAGCCTTGCCATAGAAGGACAGATTCAAAATGCTCACTCTGGCTCATCGACTCGGTGGTGGCTTTGGACTTGTCGGTGCATATAATTATTTACTAGTCCTGCAGTCCGACATACATTACCTGTTGTTTAAGCAGTTCAAGGTTTGATGTTATCTGAGGTACAAGGTAGCTAAGAGCTTATTCCGTTTCCAGTGCTTTTCTTCAGCCTCACCAGTGAGTATTGCATGTGCACAAAAATGATGACAGTGGTTGTCGCCCATCTCCAAAGGTTAAGGATGAAAGTTCTTCCTTACCTCAATTGACTGGCTGTTGAAAGTGGGCTCACCACAGCCGGTCATGGACCACCTTCAAACACCAACAAAGTCAGTGATCATCGAGTTACACTTGACCTCTTTGCAGAGGCTTCCTTTCATAGAAACTACCTTGGACACGGTACAGTTCAGGGCCTTCCTTCCTTTGCAATAGGTCCAGGATGTTTGGGCTGATCTGATGTTTCAGCCTTGGTCTTGTATCTTGGTGAGAGTAGATCTGAGGCTTCTTGGCCTCTTTGCCTCCTGCATCCTCTTTGTTGACTAAGCCAGGCAGCTATGCAGCTTTGACAGTGAAATCTCAAATTCCAAACGGGCCCAGAACCAAGAAAGCCTGTCAGATGCCCTTCAGATTTTGTAGGAGCCTGCCTATGATCTGCCATGGTGGCTGATTGACTGTAATTGGAAAAGCAGAAGATCCCACCCCCTTCCTAGCCAGAGCTGACTGTGTTGATGGATGCATTGTTATTGGGTGAGGGGTGGCTACCTGGTGGAGTAGGCACCTCGACACCTAGTCTGCCACTTGTCTGTGGCCTCCACTTCCTAATTGTTCCAGCCTGATCCAGTACTCTGCTGATCCCCCAGATTTTCCCGCTCACGTTCTGCCTGCTAACAGAAGCCCCGCCAACCCCAGAGCTTTCTTAATGCAGGCCACATTGCGACTGCTCAGCTGGTGCACCAAACGCATGCCAAAGACAAGCCTGCCTGTGCCCCTCTGCACATGGATAGCTGCCAGTGCCACAACCCCTGGTCCTCCTGCTCCCCAAAGATGCACCATGGCCGAGCTTCACACCCTTGATCCCAGAAGTCACAACAAACACGGCCAGTGTGCTGACCCACGCTCCATGGTACGACCTTTCACCTGCACCCACTGCCACTTCACCTGCCACAGCACACACACCAGCCCACCACCAGCCCCACCCTGAACACACCGCAGACACCACCTCAACAAAAACACCAACTTGCATGCAGCCTTCTCAACACACGCTTGCTATGCAAACATACTACTGAACTTTGGGACCTCATTTCCAAGCTCACACCCGATGTCCTCTTCCTCACTGAGACCTGGCTCAACGCCACTTCTGTGCCTGCCATCGCCACCTCAACACCTCAAATTCTGATTCCAAACCAACAGCAAAACAACCATCAGGCACCCTCGCCTACCGTCCTCTAGGACCAAGTCCAGCCTTCTGCAACTTGTTCGCTTACTTAATCGCCCCCCCTTGCCATAGACTTCAACATCTACATTTACCTCTGCAACCTCATATTCCATCTCGACGACCACAATAACATCAACACTACCAACCTCCAAACAGCACGAACCACATCGGTTTCACCCAACTCGTCCATGACCCAGCACACCACGCATGCCACACGTTGGACCCCATATTCACCTTCAGTGACCGCATCAGGTAAAACTACACCACGGAACTCACCTGGATCAACCACTCCATCATCCGCTTCAACATCATTAGGTCATGGACCTCCACTCCCAGTCTGCACAACGCCCTACACCGCAGCAAGAGAAAAGTCTCAAAGGACAAATGGATCAACTTCCTCAACACCACCCACCCCATCCCCAACAGCAACTTATACCAGTGTGTCAGAAACTTAAACAGTTGGATTACCAATTGCGCTGACAGCGCTGACCCCATCGGCAACAACACCCACAGAAGGTCCATCAAATAAGCTGACTGGTAGACTGACGACCTCAGAATCGCTAAACAACACTGTAAACAAGTGGAAAGGAGATGGTGCACTAACAAAGACATGACAGAACCCCTTCACAAAAGCCCTTAACCTGTACCACAGCGAGTTGAGAGAAATGAAGAAAAAGGCCTTGGCCTCACGCATCGCATCAAGCTCCAAAAGCAGCAAAGAACTCTTCAACATCGTCAAAGAATTCTCCTACCCCTCAGCTGCAACAAACAACATTACCCCACTCACAGGAACTCTGCAACAACCGTGCAAACTTTTTCCACAAGATCTGCAACATCTACAGAAACTTCAAACACCAGCCCACGGCCACAGACATCTTTAACCAACACAACAGCCCTGCTACCACCACAGACATCCAACTAACCGAATGGAGCCAGCCCGCCCCACAGGACACCACCTTCATCATAAACTTCGTCCACTCAGAAGCCTCAACTGACCTATGCCCTCACCATATCTTCAACCTAGGCATAGCCAGAATCGGCCATGTACTTACCACCTTCTTCAAATCTCAACTGCCACATTCTCCGAAAACTGGAAACAGGCAGAAATCAATGACCTATTCAACAAAACCATCAGCTGACAAATCTCCCTGCTCCCGTTCCCAGCTAAAGTATTAGAAAAAGCCAGCAACCAACAACTCTATTCACATCTGGAATGGAACGTTCTACTAGACTCCTCCCAATCCAGAGTCCAGAGCAACCACTGCTCTGAGATAACCCTCATTCCGGCTACTGACAACGTCCCATCCCTACTTGACCGAGGGGAGACTGTAGCTCTGAACCTCCTAGTCCTCTCGGCAGCCTTCGATACAGTCTCCCACCACACTCTCATTACAAGGCTATACAACATAGGCATCCAAAAGGCCGCTGGCAGATTGCTAGCCTCTTTCTTCCCTGGAAGAACGTAAAAAGTCTGCCTTCTTCCACGAACCCAAGGGAATCATCTGTGGATTACCCCAAGGATGCTTGCTTAGCTCACCCTCTTTAATGCGTAAGACACCTTTGGCCAGCATCATGAAAACCCACAGACTAAACATCATACCCTATGCCAACGACACACAACTCATCCTCTCCCTCTTCAAAGACACCACCAAGTCCAACTTCCACAACTGCAGGACAGACGTTGGCAACTGAATGAAGGACAACTGCCTGAAACTCAGCACAGACAGGACAGAGGTACTGATTTTCAGAAACAAAAGCTCCCCATTGGACCCATCCTGGTGGCCCTCAGAACTTGGACCTACTCATACTCCCACTGAGCCTGCTAGGAACCTAGGCATCATTCTGGACAACAAGCTAATCATGATGACTCAGATCACCACTGTCTCCTCCTGCTTCTTTACCCAATGCATGCTTATTAAGATATTCAAATCGCTACCCCAAAACGCAAAGGGCACCATCACTCCAACTGTTATTTCCAGCTGACAGGACTACGGTAACGCTCTCTACGCAGGGATTGCAGCTCATCTCTTCCTCCAACCACAGACCATACAGAATGCTGCAGCCAGACTCGTCCTGGATGGCCCTAGACAAACCCACATCACCCTCTACCTCAGTAAACTCTACCTGCTCCCTGTACAGAAAAGATGGCAGTGCAAGCTCCTGACCTTGCATACAAGGCCCTCCACAATTGCAGACCTGCCTACATGAACCACCTCCTGAACTTCCACCAGGCACCTTCGTGTCCCTTTCTCTAAACCTCATCCCTCGCATTCGACATAACGCATGTGGAGGTCACTCCTTCTCCTTCCTTTCAGCAAAGACATGGAATGAGCTACCCTTTCTTCTACAGACCTCTCCATCTCATTTAAAGTTCTGAAAGTCCCTGAAGACCTGGCTATTCGGCTAATCAACTGGACCCTGCCAGCTCTTCGACACCCTCATGGGTGACAAGTAGCAATGTACATATCTACTGATTGATTGATTGATTGAGATGGTGATCAGAGCATTATAGTCGCTGGTGGAACACCAGATTCATATCAATGTGATGGAGTTGTGGGCTATTCATCTGGCGTTGAAGGGCTACCTGCAGTCTATCGAAGGAAGGCTGGTGCAGGTTCTAATGGATAACACCACTACATTGTGGTACTGCAGCAAGCAGGGCAGAATGTAGTCCTGGGTCCTGTGCCAGGAAGCTCAGCGTGTCTTGAGTGTCTCAGGGCGTTTTCCTGCTTCGGGCTCTTTGATAGCCAGGATGAATGAGCTATGCTGCTGGTATCTGGTAGATCACAAATAACGTCAACACCATGAGACGGTACAGGGCGTTCAGGGAAACCCAGGCTAGATCTTTGTGCCACTTTCAAGAATGCACAGTGTCAACAGTTTTGCATCTTAGAGTGAAGAGAGTGGCTCAGAGACGCATTCCAGCTGGAATGGAACACAAAACTTCTCTACACCTTTCCACCCTGCCTCTCCTACCCAGAGTACCGAAACATATCAGGTATGACTGGACCCATGTCACCCTAGCAGCTACAGACTCGTCCAGGAGAGGGTGGTACCTGGAGCTTCTGGGCATGAGCACCTGCCATCCAATCAGGCAACCATTTCCAAAGGATCTCCTGTTGAAGCAGTGAAGCAGAGTTCTTCACCAAGCAAAACCACGCCTCCCTTCGTTGAGACTGAGCGGCGGCAGTTGACTGCATGTGATCTGCCACCCAAAGGGGAGGATGTCATCCTTGTTGCCAGGCGTCCTTCCATAAAGTCTTTTTACGCCGAGCAATGGAACAAATTTGTGGCCTGGTGTGGAATTATCGAGACAGGCTGTTCACAAGCCAGACTGTTAGATGTTTCACTGTTTTTTTTTGCCTTTGGTTAAGCAAGCATCCGTTGTAGTGGGCACTAGTAGTAATTTACTTTATTCGGGTTTTACAACCATCAACGTTTACAACAAAACAAACAAAACATTAAAATATCAGTAACAGTACACAGAACATAAATCATATTATTGCCAAATACCCCATTATCAGTCAGGGCTAAAAACTATAAGCGCCCCAGCGCAAAAGGAATATAACAATTTCAAGTGCCACTTCCAAAACAACATGTGCAATAGTGATAACAGCTAAGCAATAAAAAGATGTAGTGGGCACTATTAAAGGTCATTTATCAGCCTTTTTGGACTTTTTGATGTTTTCTGGACCAACTCTCCTTGTTTAAATCACCTGTTGTTGTATGATTTATTAAACATTTGCAGCGTGTTTCCTCCCAAAATATTTGTGTTGGCACAGTGGCATGGTAACTTGATGTTTCTCATGTGTGCGCCGTTGGGGCTGATGCACAGCTGCTTGTTGCGTATTAAGACTCCTAAGAGTGTCTTCCTCCTTGTGGTTAATGCACCTCATGAGCGTGAGTGAACTCCCCGGCACTGTCGCAGCGACTGCTCAAACACCCTTTTTTTTTTTTTTTAGACAAACCGGTACTCAGACCTCGGGTGTCATTCTTGCTGAAATCGGTACTCCTTTTTATGTTGGGCAATTCATCACTCTCCCAGCGTTTTTTGCCTTCCTCCCCCCTTGAAAGACGAGAAGCGGCTCCATCAGTTGGACCCCAAAAGAGCTTTGAGCTTTTACATCGATCGCACCAAGGACCATGAGGTGGACAGTCAGATTTTTTAGGCGTTTGGTGGGGCATAGAAGCATAAGGCTGTGCAGATAAGGGCACTGTTGAAGTGGATAGTCCTCTGCATTAGATCTACTATGTACTGGCTAAAAAGCAGCCTCTGGAGGGATTTAGGGCCTGTTCCACCAGTGTTAAGGCTGTGACCACTGCATTGGCACGCAGAGTCCTCGTCCTTGACGTCTGCCAGGCTATGATGCGGGTGTTGGTGCACTCGTTCACACACACTACTGCATTTACAACCAGTTCTGATGGCAAGGACCCTTCATCCGTTCGGTCCTGCAGGACTTTTTGATCTGAGCTCTCCACAGTGTGAGGAGTCTGTGGTTAGATAGAGTATCCATCAGCAAGAGTATAATCAAATGGAAGTAACTTGTTCATCTATACCAGGGCCACTGGAATTATGCAGCAGTGGAGGGCCAAATTATGCAGCAGTGTTGAATACACTATGGAGCAAAAAATAAAAATTAGGTGGCGTAATGCAGCACATTTCACGATCGTATAATGTCGTTATTTTGTCATTTTTATCCTTGTTAATACTGTCTGTAAATTGGTCACACCTATTTAGTTCCAGTTTAACACTAAAATATAGCAATAAGCAAAAAAAAGGTGACCATTCAAGCTTTGCAAACAGTCTTCCACTGTGTGGCAACATGTGTTGCTGCGCTTTAAGTAACTTTCGAACCGTTTGAGCTAGAAACATTTTTTTTGTTAAAATCTGCAGGTTATGCAGCAGCTGGTGGATTATGTGGAAAATATGTCAAATCTATCATTATGAGGAAAACACTGCGGCTGTACAATCGTGTAATTCCAGGGGCCCATATCTATGCCTATTGCAGGAGTAATATGGCCCTTTCTTGGGAAGTTTTCCATTTGTTCTGGCTTTTGCTCTTTCATTGTCTAAAGAGTATCCGAATCTTTGTATGATAACGGTTAAAAGTTGAAATTTCGTCGTTTCAGCTTTCCCCAGAATAAAGTTCAATATTTAAAGCACCCCATATTTGTAAAGAGCTGTAAAAATACGGGTTAACCCAATAAGTCGCTGGGACCTGGGTGAATAATTGATACAGACAGGGTGGTCCCAGATACTAGAACGAATAAACCATAACTAAATATCTTGAATGAATACAAAAATTTATAACAACATTGTTTTTATTCTCAACGTGTATCATAAAAAATCATTCATAAAATGAGTTCATAATTGATCACATTTAATGCTCCTAAGGAAATGGACAGGGAAGGGTAGTGTTGGGATAGTGAAGGTACTGAATGGGTAATATAACAGTGGTCACTATGACCTCAATAAACCAGAAATAATAATTAATTAACACACTGGAAAGTACAATTCATTAATTAATTAAAACAAACCCATGCCTCAAAAAAACTGAATCGCAAATGATAAATCGGGAAAGAGGCTGAACATAAAAAGAAGTGTCGACGTTTCGACCCAAACAGATGCAGGCATGAAGTGAAACCTTGCTAGAGGGTCTTCATCAGGACAAGGACACGGAGGGGGGCAGTGAATCTGTATAGAGAGTTAATAGATTAATATTAGTAAAGGTCATAAAAGATCCCTATTAATCCTAAAATAATAATAAAAGGACGAGAGGAATTGTGAACACACAATCGTGAACAAACAACCGTTGGACGAAATCATAGAGAGGAATACATTAACAAGAAAACCGGTGTTAATCAAGGAATGGTCTAACCCCACAAGGGGGAATTTGAGTAAGCTGTGCCCCATATCTTCTAAGGTCAGCTGTTGCCAATACTTGTGACATCAAGTATAATAAAACCTCACCAAAACCAAGGTCGCTTAGAAAATTTAGGAAGAGGGCTTGCTGAAAACATTTATCACAGATAAAATAATCAGAACAACCCTAGATATAGAGTAACAACCAATATGGGCACATAGCACTTGATTACCTGGTTTGGGAGACTTAATCAGAGATGGAAAGGGGATCCTTCACGTGGATCAAGGTCCTACAACAAGTAGACAACCAGAGATGCAGTCACTGGCCGGTGGATAAGAGGAATGTGTTAAAATACACAACAATTGCCGATTGGCCTACCTTAGATTATTAAGGCTGTATGGCACACGGGGTTCCTATGTGATTACTCTCTCCAAAAGTGCAGTACGACTTGTTCTATAGAATACAAAACATTGGGTGCTTAATGTAGGTTGCACGGAAATAGCCACAGAGATGTTTTAGGTAATAGAGCCTCGCATACCTGACGTGTTCAAAACGCTGTTTTATAATGAAGGGATCTGGATAGAAGATGATTACAGCCAAAAGGCGTCCGGCTTCTAAGAAGTATAGAAGTGACTTTAATAAATTATTCATGCAGATCATGCCCAATTCCTAATTCAGTGCATGGCAGAGTCATGAGTTGCCTACCTTTAACCAAGGCTCCGTGGGTCTAGAATATCAGGGTAGGGTAGCCACACATGTAGATAACGAATCTGCGAAAACACGAAATCGGCGGGTAATAGTTACCGGTATGTCGGAAAAAGACCGCTGATGTTAAAAGTAAAGTTCTAACTCGCATACCTTTAAGAGAGAGAATCACAGGCTTCAACGGGGGGTCCAAATTATCCACACTAGTCGGCACACGCCGTCATAATAAGAAGGGATGTTTGCTGAAATATCGTGGTGGAATTGCCACACACACAGGTGAAGAGTCTGCGGAGCAATGAAAACGGCAGGTAAGTATATCCGTTACATCAAAGAACAATAAACCACTAGTTATTAACGTAGAGTTCCGTCTAACATACCTGCTAGAGAACTAATCACGGGCTTAAACGGGAGTTCAGTTTACCAACATTCGTCGGCATACGTCGTCAGAACGAGAAGGGATATTAACTTCCTGATGGAAGCTCCGATCACGTGAGCGCCGGTAATCATAGAGAAAGAAAAGAGACTCCCTAAGGTTACTTAGAGCGAGTAGTCCAATACTTTCCGAATAGATCAATTACGATCTATGAAAAAAACTCTTCGGAAAACTATTATTTGCACCGAAATCTATTTACACATTATTGGAGGTGTATTCCACATAGCTCCCTAGGACGATGTTATATACGGGTCTCACCGGAAAGCTATTAATTCCACCACAATATACATTATTGGTGGTATGTACCGCAAGACTCCCTAAAATGATGTTGAAATGGGGGACAAGTGATTTAAAAACTTAAACATGATTATACATCTGGGAATAGATGTTCATTAAGCTGCGGCGTATGGCAGACTACACAGAGTCTATTAATACACCTAATATCACCATAATGCATAATATCATAAATCTCAGACTGAGACTGACTTAGTTAGAAGTCCCAATTCAATATATCTTGGACAAAAAATGTACAGCGGATGTAAAGTTCATTTGTTAGCTGTTGGCAATAATAATCAATTCTAAGTGAACACATTGTCAGAAAAAGGGCATAGTACGGCGTACCTATCATACAAGATGGTAAAGCCGTCACAACATTAGATATCTGGCTATCGTGTCAGTCACACAATTTGCGATGCACATTCACGATCTTGGATAGTATATACATGGTATACAGTTACAAATTGTATACCGGGCATACGGCGTACCTATCCGGCACGATGGTAAAGGCCGTATGGTTACCAAGGTTAACATCAATAATGACCAGCATAATCAGAAATATACATAATAATAGATCTTGTACATACTCAGATATCTAAATGTGCACAGTAATAGATATTATAAATTCGCCATTTGGGCAAAAGTACTTTCTGTTTCGTTGAGACCTGACCGTACAGAGTCAAACAAAAACATCCATTTTGCTTCTCGGATGTTGAGAATATTAGAAATACTACCTCCACTGGGGCCCAGTGTGACTTTCTCCAAAACAACCCACTTAAAGCTGTCTGGTGAGTGTTTTTTGGTTTTGAAATGGTCTACTAGAGGAGCTCCTACTACCTCATATCTGATCCTGCTGGTATGCTGAAAAATACTGACTTTTGCCTTCTGTTGAGTTTGACCTATATAGATATGGTCACATTCACAAATGATGGCATAGATCACATTATGGGTGTTACAGTTCGTAAGTGATTTTAAAGAGATCTTGTGATCCTTATATTCGAAGACCTTAGTCTGGATGGAACTATCGCACGCTTTGCACTTGGTGCATCTGTGAATCTTCCACCAGTTACAGGCCATCACAGATGCACCAAGTGCAAAGCGTGCGATAGTTCCATCCAGACTAAGGTCTTCGAATATAAGGATCACAAGATCTCTTCAAAACCAAAAAACACTCACCAGACAGCTTTAAGTGGGTTGTTTTGGAGAAAGTCACACTGGGCCCCAGAGGAGGTAGTATTTTTAATATTCTCAACATCCGTGAAGCAAAATTGATGTTTTTGTTTGACTCTGTAAGGTCAGGTCTCAACGAAACAGAAAGTACTTGTGCCCAAATGGCGAATTTATAATATCTATTACTGTGCACATTTAGATATCTGAGTATGTACAAGATCTTTTATTATGTATATTTCTGATTATGCTGGTCATTATTGATGTTAACCTTGGTAACCATACGGCCTTTACCATCGTGCCGGATAGGTACGCCGTATGCCCGGTATACAATTTGTAACTGTATACCATGTATATACTATCCAAGATCGTGAATGTGCATCGCAAATTGTGTGACTGACACGATAGCCAGATATCTAATGTTGTGACGGCTTTACCATCTTGTATGATAGGTACGCCGTACTATGCCCTTTTTCTGACAATGTGTTCACTTAGAATTGATTATTATTGCCAACAGCTAACAAATGAACTTTACATCCGCTGCACATTTTTTGTCCAAGATATATTGAATTGGGACTTCTAACTAAGTCAGTCTCAGTCTGAGATTTATGATATTATGCATTATGGTGATATTAGGTGTATTAATAGACTCTGTGTAGTCTGCCATACGCCGCCGCTTAATGAACATCTATTCCCAGATGTATAATCATGTTTAAGTTTTTAAATCACTTGTCCCCCATTTCAACATCATTTTAGGGAGTCTTGCGGTACATACCCCCAATAATGTATATTGTGGTGGAATTAATAGCTTTCCGGTGAGACCCGTATATGACATCGTCCTAGGGACCTATGTGGAATACACCTCCAATAATGTGTAAATAGATTTCGGTGCAAATAATAGTTTTCCGAAGAGTTTTTTTTCATAGATCGTAATTGATCTATTCGGAAAGTATTGGACTACTCGCTCTAAGTAACCTTAGGGAGTCTCTTTTCTTTCTCTATGATTACCGGCGCTCACGTGATCGGAGCTTCCATCAGGAAGTTAATATCCCTTCTCGTTCTGACGACGTATGCCGACGAATGTTGATAAACTGAACTCCCGTTTAAGCCCGTGATTAGTTCTCTAGCAGGTATGTTAGACGGAACTCTACGTTAATAACTAGTGGTTTATTGTTCTTTGATGTAACGGATATACTTACCCGCCGTTTTCATTGCTCCGCAGACTCTTCACCTGTGTGTGTGGCAATTCCACCACGATATTTCAGCAAACATCCCTTCTTATTATGACGGCGTGTGCCGACTAGTGTGGATAAATTGGACCCCCCGTTGAAGCCTGTGATTCTCTCTCTTAAAGGTATGCGAGTTAGAACTTTACTTTTAACATCAGCGGTCTTTTTCCGACATAACGGTAACTATTACCCGCCGATTTCGTGTTTTCGCAGATTCGTTATCTACATGTGTGGCTACGCTACCCTGATATTCTAGACCCACGGAGCCTTGGTTAAAGGTAGGCAACTCATGACTCTGCCATGCACTGAATTAGGAATTGGGCATGATCTGCATGAATAATTTATTAAAGTCACTTCTATACTTCTTAGAAGCCGGACGCCTTTTGGCTGTAATCATCTTCTATCCAGATCCCTTCATTATAAAACAGCGTTTTGAACACGTCAGGTATGCGAGGCTCTATTACCTAAAACATCTCTGTGGCTATTTCCGTGCAACCTACATTAAGCACCCAATTTTTTGTATTCTGTAGAACAAGTCGTACTGCACTTTTGGAGAGAGTAATCACATAGGAACCCCGTGTGCCATACAGCCGTAATAATCTAAGGTAGGCCAATCGGCAATTGTTGTGTATTTTAACACATTCCTCTTATCCACCGGCCGGTGACTGCATCTCTGGCTGTCTACTTGTTGTAGGACCTTGATCCACGTGAAGGATCCCCTTTCCATCTCTGATTAAGTCTCCCAAACCAGGTAATCAAGTGCTATGTGCCCATATTGGTTGTTACTCTATATCTAGGGTTGTTCTGATTATTTTATCTGTGATAAATGTTTTCAGCAAGCCCTCTTCCTAAATTTTCTAAGCGACCTTGTTTTTGGTGAGGTTTTATTATACTTGATGTCACAAGTATTGGCAACAGCTGACCTTAGAAGATATGGGGCACAGCTTACTCAAATTCCCCCTTGTGGGGTTAGACCATTCCTTGATTAACACCGTTTTTCTAGTTAATGTATTCCTCTCTATGATTTCGTCCAACGATTGTGTGTTCACGATTGTGTGTTCACAATTCCTCTCATCCTTTTATTATTATTTTAGGATTAATAGGGATCTTTTATGACCTTTACTAATATTAATCTATTAACTCTCTATACAGATTCACTGCCCCCCTCCGTGTCCTTGTCCTGATGAAGACCCTCTAGCAAGGTTTCACTTCATGCCTGCATCTGTTTGGGTCGAAACGTCGACACTTCTTTTTATGTTCAGCCTCTTTCCCGATTTATCATTTGTGATTCTGTTTTTTTGAGGCATGGGTTTGTTTTAATTAATTAATTAATTGTACTTTCCAGTGTGTTAATTAATTATTATTTCTGGTTTATTGAGGTCATAGTGACCACTGTTATATTACCCATTCAGTACCTTCACTATCCCAACACTACCCTTCCCTGTCCATTTCCTTAGGAGCATTAAATGTGATCAATTATGAACTCATTTTATGAATGTTTTTTTATGGTACACGTTGTGAATAAAAACAATGTTGTTATAAATTTTTGTATTCATTCAAGATATTTAGTTATGGTTTATTCGTTCTAGTATCTGGGACCACCCCATATTTGTAAAGAGGCTGCTAGACCTCTTTTCCCAAGGTATTTGCACCCACCTGGGGATCTAAATCGTCTGTCGTCGCAGATGAGGATTCCATTTGAACCCGCGCTTATTTGTGACTTAAAATGTGTCACGTTAAAGTATGCTTCTGAGTGCCATCGCTGGAGTCAGCCATGAGCAAACTGCAGTCTCGGCGGATCATAGAGTGACTAGGCTGGCATTGAAAGAAACGCCTTTACTTCTCCTAAAGTTTGCGTACGGATTGTATTTGCTACAAAACATTGCACTCCCATCATTATTCCCCGTCTCACCCTTCCAAGTAGGACTGTATGGCCTGTCCAAGGATACTTAATTTGTCTTTTGACCGCACCGTTTTGCACGGTACATAGAATTGACAATTGCAAAAAAAAAATACATAGAAATGACAATTTCAAAAAAAATGTGGGGTCACATGTACAAAGCCATGTTGCTGTTGCACAGGGTCGGACTGGCCCATAGGGCAATCGAGCAGGGCCCGATGGATTGGTCTGACTGGTCAGTGTGTGGGCTGATTTTTTGGCTGTTTGTGGACCTTTTGTATTGTATGGTGGGTCGGGTTTTATTGCTCATTTCCCTAATATTTAAACAAACATTGCCTGCAGCAAGCTCAAATCTATGCAGTCTTCTATACTCTGCAAAACAATGGCCACTTTTTTTAGCTATATGTTTCAATAATGGGGGCCACTTTTATGTTGGTGCTTGGGCCTCTATTCTGTCCCAGTCGACCCTGCTGTTGTAAAATCCTGCAATTCACAAAACCAGAGGGTTGGTGACCGCATAATTGTGGTTTGTCACTTATGAAACTCATTTGGCAATTTAAAAAAGACATTCTGAATCGCAAAATAGGTTTAAGGACCCATTCCGAATAGCAATTAGGAGGGGCATGAAAGGGGGATCTCCCCTCCTAATTAGGATTCACAATGAAAGGCATCAGTGGTTTGTGACCATAATTATGGTTTCAAACCATTGAAAAGTTGTCAAAACCTTGAAGAAAGTGGTGACAGATTTGCCAAGGGGAAGCTTCTCCCATTTAACAGCTTCCCCCATTTAACAGCTTCCCCCCATTTAACAGCTTCCCCCCATTTAACAGCTTCCCCCCCATTTAACAGCTTCCCCCCATTTAACAGCTTCCCCCCATTTAACAGCTTCCCCCCATTTGACAGCTTCCCCCATCTAACAGCTTTTCCCATTTAACATCTTCCTCCATTTAACATTTTCCCCCATTTAACAGCTTCCCCCATTTAACAGCTTCCCCCATTTAACAGCTTCCCCCATTTAACAGCTTCCCACATTTAACAGCTTCCCCATTTAAAAGCTTCCCACATTTAACAGCTTCCCCCATTTGACAGCTTCCCCATTTAACAGCTTTTCCCATTTAACATCTTCCTCCATTTAACATCTTCCTCCATTTAACATCTTCCTCCATTTAACAGCTTCCCCCATTTAACAGCTTCCCCCATTTAACAGCTTCCCCCATTTAACAGCTTCCCCCCATTTAACATCTTCCCACATTTAACATCTTCCCACATTTAACAGCTTCCCCCATTTAACAGCTTCCCCCATTTAACAGCTTCCCCCCATTTAACAGCTTTCCCCCATTTAACAGCTTCCCCCATTTAACAGCTTCCCCCATTTAACAGCTTCCCCCCATTTAACAGCTCCCCCATTTAACAGCTTCCCCCCATTTAACAGCTTCCCCCATTTAACAGCTTCCCCCCATTTAACAGCTTCCCCCCATTTAACAGCTTCCCCCATTTAACAGCTTCCCCCCATTTAACAGCTTCCCCCCATTTAACAGCTTCCCCCATTTGACAGCTTCCCCCATTTGACAGCTTCCCCCATTTCACAGCTTCCCCCATTTCACAGCTTCCCCCATTTCACAGCTTCCCCTCTGGAATTGTCGGTCGGCCTGGAAGGCTTAGGGAGAGGGATTGAGGCAGTGGTCCAGGCGCCACTTGCTCCCCTGAATGTCTTCCCAAGCAGGAGAGGTGTTTTATTTTAAGACACTGATTCCTTTAAGGATCCGGTGCTGGTTTAATTTTTTTTTAAAGTTTCCTATTTGGGAATCCGTCAAGTCTTAGTAGTCTGCTGTTCTTTGTGGGCCACTGTGCATCCCTCCGTTAGTAGCCACTCACAGGATGATGCAAATAGTGGCCTGCTTAATGTTCTTTCGGCAGATCATTCTGGGACATCCTACCCCCCTCCCCCACTGGACATTTTGGAAAGCGACTAATTTGCTCATAAGTTGAATTTGCAAAATAAAAGGCACCTAATAAGTTATTTCCCAATTTGTACCCACTGTTTGTGACCTTCCTTTTCAGCATCAAGCCTGTGTTGTCTAGGCAAACAATTATAAAATGTTTTGTGGGCTGTACGCAACTTTGCTTTAAGATTGTGTGCGATCCCCTAGAAAGATGCTAGAGCTGGGCTGCAGCTCGGATGGAAGCTTGGGTCCCTTCAGATGTGTGCCCTGCACTCACCCGGAGGCAGTATAAGGATCAGACCCCTTGTGCGACCTTGATCTTTCATTCTCTACTGTAGGAAGGATGCTCTGTGATGGCAACACCCTCTGTTTCAACTCACCATGTGTGCTTTTCATCTCATCCTGTTTAAGCATTTTTTTTTTATTGTAGTTGCTTCTGTTCTTGCTGCCTGATTTTGCTTGTTAAGTTGTTTTTTTGTTTATTAGGTTTCGTTACCTGGCGAGGGGCGAAGCCCCTCCCAGATCGAAATCTGTTGTTTTTAATAGTGAGGTTAGGACAGCCTCTGTTTCCAATTGGCTAGCTCCATAAATGGAGGCTAGCCATTGGGAGGCAGAGGCTGTCAATCGCGCTTTCTCACGAAAACGCGATTCGGGGGCGTTTCTAGTGCTTTTTTTAAGCCCCGCCCCTTTGTCCCGGGCCGCGCTGCGATTGGCTGCCGGCCCGGGACACCCCCGTGACGTCATTCCCGGGCCGCGCTGTGATTGGCTGCCGGCCCGGGACACCCCCGTGACGTCAGCCAATCACAGCGCGGCCCGGGACCTGACTTGTTATATCTATGGCTCTAGTTAAATAAGTCAACATTTCTACATAGTGGCGAAATTATGTTTTACGAACCTTTCCGGGATATTGTTTAATAGGTTTAAATACGTGTACTTATAATGAATTTCACAACAGCAAAAAGTATTAGTGTTGCTTCTTGGTAGATTTATTAGGAAGAAAATTAACATTGTAAGGTTCTGTATGAGTTTTAGATGATGATAGGATAAAGTACAATATAACGTATATTGTGGAAAGATGGCGGCCATGTTAGTGCGGGTCGCTCGGTTAAAACTCGCGTCCTCTGTTTGTTTCCATGTCTGTCATCTCGCTCTGTTTGGCCTGCTCCCCATGTCTTGCTGGACCCGGAAGTTTGGTCCTACGCTCTATGGGCTCCGGTAAGAAACACTCTTGCTAGCTAATAGTTCCGGAGCACACCTTCCCTACACTGCCCCATGCACGGACTGTGAAGGTTAGTTCCGGGGTGTTGTTTCCAGGGGAGGAGAAAGGACACAGCGCTCGCCAACCAAGAGCCACGTCTAGGCAGAGCGGCTGTCAGGGAGCAGCGGCGGGAGGAGGGAGGTGTCACCGGCGGGCGGCGGAGCAGGTAACGGCTGCGGGGTACTGCCTGGGGGTGCGCGGCTTCTGCCGCAGGGTGTAGTGCCAGAGGGCCCTTGTGGGAGGCACCCCCTGGTTTAGGGGTCAGTGTTGTCACTGGGGTAACGGGCAGCTATGGCGGTTGTGCCCCTGGGCAGAGGGCTTTCTTGAGCTGTTGTTTCCTGGTGAGCCCGTAGAAAAGGCGATCCATACATTCATCCTACCTAGGGGGTGGCAGCACCCCTCAATATCGCATTCTGTTTACCTTCGAGAAGGAGCCCCCACCAGACTACATCTGCACCGCCCCCCTTTCCCTTGAGGGATCCTGCCACTGCCCTGTTCATCTCCAGATCTGTTTAGTTGTTATTGCCTACACATTTATTTAACAGTACTATCAGCTTACAAGGGCACTAGGTTAGCACCCTTTCATTTCTGTTGCTTTGCAGAAATTTAAAGATTTTCTTGGAGTTTCTCGTTGCTCAAATGGGTGTTATTTCTGATATTTATATATTTCCTTCGTCTTCATTGCTCGATATTTGCTTGCAAGAAAGTGTCACTCATAGTCGTTGAATGCCACTCATTGTCGTTGAATGCCACTCATAATTACACTTAAATTATGAAACTTTCACACAGAGGAATCTGAAACTTTGGCAGCTATGCATTCGGTATTACTCACCACTCGTACCCCAGTGACCTGGTTAGGGTTTACTTAGTCATCCTAAGACAGGAGAAGGAGCAAGACCCCAGAGGGTGTGAGGCTGCACATCCACAAAGGGTACTGATTAATTTCAGTGCAGGCAGCGTTATCGCATCAGTTTCTTAGAAAGGCCCCTTATACCTTCCCATACAAGGAACAAGATTGACAGTGTCTGTAAGGAGCATAACAGGCCATTAAATAAGGAAACTATTCTGGGGCATGGTGTGGGCAGGGTTGTCCCAATTGTTTTCTTCTTTCTTGACCAGAAGTACAACAGCTACCTTAGGGTGCTGAACATAAGGAATACGCAGCAAACAATATACAAGTATTATAAAAAATACATTATTATTATTATTATTATTTCTGAATTTATATAGCGCCTGGTTACACTGTCAGTGTGTCCCCGCGCTGTCCGAAGAGTCAGTTGCTCCATCAGTCAGAACAATGCGGGCTTAGTCTTTAGGAAAGAGAAATGTTTTCAGTTTCCTGCGGAAGATGAGCTCCGATGTTTCAACTCTTAAGCTCAGGGGGAGAGAGTTCCATTTGTGTGCCGCCAAAGTACGAAAGGATCTGCCTCCCATTCTGGCTTTCTTGTGTCTGGGGACAGCGAGAAGGCCTGCTCCTAATGAGCGGAGTTGACGGGTAGGCGTATAGGGGCATAGCAGGTTCCGAAGGAAGGCCGGGCCCTTGCCATGTACGATCCTGTGTCCAATACAAAGGGCCTTGAAGTCGATCCTTTCATTGATCGGGAGCCAATGTAATGTTTGTAGGGATTTTTTTGAGGCGGCTCTTCTGGGCAGCCGGAGGACCAGGCGAGCGGCAGCATTCTGGATGGTCTGCAGTCGCCGCCGACTAGAGGCGTTGGCACCTAGATACAGGGCATTGCCGTAGTCCAATCTTGACGTAACAAGAGCATGGACCAGGGTCTTCCTTGAGGATTCTGGGAGCAAGTCGATGGTTTTGCGGAGTTTCCGTAGAATCGAAAAGCAAGTACCAGCTACTCGTCTGGTGTGGTAGTTGTAGTCAAGCTTTGAGTCCACCCATACTCCAAGATTCTTGACCTGATCACTGGGGGTAGGGAGGGGCCCCAAGGTCTGCGGCCACCAGGCAGATGACCAGACTGAGGGGGGTTTTCCCACGATCAGCACCTCAGTCTTGTCACCATTAAGACGGAGGCAATTCTTCGCCATCCATCCAGCCATCTCCTGTAGGCATGCTGAGAAGTTCGCGGCGGCTTGTTCAGCAGGTTGTGTCAGAGCGATCACCAGCTGGGTGTCGTCTGCGTATGTTACTACTTCCACCCCATAGCGTTCCGCAGTAGTGGCCACGGGGGTGACATATAAATTAAAAAGTGTTGGACTGAGACTTGATCCCTGCGGCACTCCTTGACCGAGGTCAAAGGTGTCGGATCGAGCTCCTCCTTGCTGCACCGAGAAGCTCCGGTTGTTAAGAAAAGATTCCAGCCATAACCAGGCCATACCTGTCACTCCTCCTTTCTTCAGACACTGTAGCAACGTATGATGTGCCACAGTGTCGAAAGCTGCGCTGAGGTCCAGGAGCACTAGTGCCGCCACATGCCCGGCGTCCACGTGCTTCCTCAGTCGAAAAAAGGAGGGCTGATTCTGTAGAATGGCGGGCCCGGAAGCCCGATTGGTTAGTATGCAGGAGGCCTCTGGACTCTATGTGTGCTGAGAGTTGTTGGTTGACCAGCTTTTCCGCCAGTTTAGAAAAGAAGGGTAAAAGCGAAATGGGGCGCAGGTTGCTAAGCTGGGACGCACTAATGTGGGGTTTTTTCTTAAGAGGTAGCACGACTGCCTGTTTCCACCCGTGAGGGACCTTGCCAGTGTTAAAAGAGATAGACAATATATGGCCAACATAGGGTGCCAGAAGACTCATGGCACTGGCCAGGAATTTGGCAGGGGCCGGATCGTGAAGGGAGCCTGATTTGATTCCTTTAGCCATGGCTGTCAGGAGGTCCTCCGTCGGAACCTGGAATACTGTGAGGCAGTCTTCGATCTTTGCCTCCCAAGTCGCTTCTTCCTGAGGAGGAAGAAGGTTGGAGCCCGTTCTGGCATCCTCAGGGAAACTGGTGTAAATGTCGCGTACTTTTTTGTAAAAAAATTCCGCGATGGCGTTACAAGATTGTGCTGAGGTGTCAGCCTGCTCTGAGGAGGGGGGGGTGTAGTAATCTCTTTATAGATCCTAAAGAGTTCCTTAGATGAGCAGTTAGCACTATCTATTCGATCAGCGTAGAAGATCGCTTTAGTTTTCCTGATTTGGAGGTGATAATCTTTTAAGCTAGCTTTGTACACATCTCTAGCCTCTGGTGAATAGTTCTTTCTCCAGGCGCGTTCGAGCCTCTTACAGGCTGCCTTGGTTTCTTTAAGAGCTATGCTGAACCAAGGTGCAGTTTTAGTTTGTCGCTCCGGACCCTTATTGGCCCAAGGGGCAGTGATGTCCAGGGCTTTAGTGATGTTTCCGTCCAAAGCCGTACAAGCCCTGTCAACCTCTACTCCTAGGTCAATGGGAGAACCGTTTAATAGGAAGTGATGTTCGAAAGAGTCCATGGAGAAACGGGCCCATTTCCTCTGTTGTTTATTGGCGCTATGGTAGGTTTTTTTATGATGAGTCTGGATTAGGAAGTGAAAGGGGACAAGGAAGTGGTCGGTCCACAGCAAAGGAATGGGAGGGTCCTGCTTCAGATCCTCCAAATTGTTGAAAATGGGGTCAAGTAGGTGCCCCTGACGATGGGTAGGGAGGAGGGAGGCTGTTCCTAATTGTAAGGTTTGCAGCTCTTGGCACAGTTCTTGGGCAGCTGAATTATTGAGGTCTTCAAAGTGGAGATTAAGATCCCCTAGTACTAGGAACTTCCTGTATCTCATAGCCAATGGGGTAACGTTCTGGACGAGACTATCCGCAAAGTTTCTGCTACCTCCCGGGGGTCTATAGATTAGTAGGCCTTTAATTACCGTATTATTGTCGATCTCGATGGAGAATGCTCCAGTTTCGCTATCTGATATATTTGCAGGTTCGAGGGAGCATGTCATATTTACTCTATAGATAATGGCGATGCCACCTCCCCTTCCCTTAGATCTATCCTGCCTGCAAATTGCATATCCAGGGGGAAGGGCCTCCCTGACTTCAGGGTCTGAGTCTTCGTCCAGCCAAGTTTCCGTGAGGCATAGTATGTCCCATTTGTTGTCTGTGATGAGGTCGTATACTTCTAGTTTGTGCTTTTTGAGGGAGCGACAATTAAGCAGAGCACCACTGATTTTCCTACTGTGCTCTGGTTGAAAGTTGTCGTTGGGCGTACTTGTTTTAGGATGCTTATTACAGATGAAGCCGCAGTGTTCGCAGGGATACGTAGGACTACCTATACTAAGATCAATACTGTGCTCACATACCTTTAAGTATTTATTACGAAGGCTGAGTAGCTCCTCCTTGTCGTATCGGTTATCTGGGGGGTGCGAACCAGGTGGTCTGGCCCCGTGCCCCGGTCTGCCGCGGACGGGCGCAGACGGGCTTGCCTTAGGCGCGCCTTCGGCGCGCAAACGGCGCTCCCGCTGCGCTCGTCCGCTGCGCTTCCGCTGGCAACACATGATATGGGCGGGGGAGGTCGTGGCCTTGAAAGTGGGCGTGGCCTGTGCGTCGCCGGGGAGGCGAGCTGGGGTGTCGTTGCAGCCGTCACGAGGGACGCTGTTTGTGCTCAGTTTCTGGTGAGTGAAGCTACAGGCTTCTAGTGCAATGTAAACAGATAAAAACAATTTTCCACAAGATTTTAAAAAAGCGAGTCTCCCGGCGTCTGCCTGCGGAGCTCTGATACTTCAGGAGGCGGCGCACGGCGCGCGCGCTTTTAAATGATGTCCCAGAGGGGGCGTGGCCTTGAAAGTGGGCGTGGCCTGTGCATCGCCGGGGAGGCGAGCTGGGGTGTCGTTGCAGCCGTCACGAGGGACGCTGTTTGTGCTCAGTTTCTGGTGAGTGAAGCTACAGGCTTCTAGTGCAATGTAAACAGATAAAAACAATTTTCCACAAGATTTTAAAAAAGCGAGTCTCCCGGCGTCTGCCTGCGGAGCTCTGATACTTCAGGAGGCGGCGCACGGCGCGCGCGCTTTTAAATGATGTCCCAGAGGGGGCGTGGCCTTGAAAGTGGGCGTGGCCTGTGCGTCGCCGGGGAGGCGAGCTGGGGTGTCGTTGCAGCCGTCACGAGGGACGCTGTTTGTGCTCAGTTTCTGGTGAGTGAAGCTACAGGCTTCTAGTGCAATGTAAACAGATAAAAACAATTTATTGCAGCGATAAAAGTAATGTGATCAGTATTTATATAGTTTCATTGTTATACGCCTTGTTTACTAATAGTTCATGTTGAAAATATGAATGAAATATTAGTATATTTGTAGATCTACAGTTATTTTTCATGGACTGTTGTGGTCGATCTGCATGTGCAGTTTAGTTGGTAAATATACATTGCTAGCCAAGCATATAGCTGTTGTGCTTAGTTGCTCTTGTAAAGGGCTAGAATGTTTAAAGCAACTTTTCCTGAAAAGTTCTAAGATGAATGTTGGTATGGTGATGGAAGTGCTGTTAAGTAGGCTGTGTTTTCCAAATGTATGCCTATGGTGCAGTGCTGTGCATTCACGTGTTGTGAGCATGAGAGCGTCAGGGTTTCATGTAGATTGTTCTGCTTGAGAAAGGTGAACTATATATGGACCTTGGAAAGCTGTGGTGTTGTAGTTCTTGTTTTATTAGTCTATGCTTTGCTAAAAATGATTCCTTTGGGTTCTAATAAAGTCTTATTAGTAAATGTAAACCCAAACCACAGAGTTACTTTTAAAATCCCGAGTTTGTGTTTCTCCAGGCTATTCGTTCTTAACCTGTCATGCCCACCTGCATGGACGATTTGCGACTACTGCATCTCAGGGCCGGCGCTAGGCATGGGCAGTGTGGGCAGCTGCCCAGGGCCTCGCGCTCAGCACAATAACAGAGGGCCCCGTTTCACACTTTCACATGCAGCTCACCTACTCCCCGAGGCCCCCCTCCCCAATCCGATCATATTGCTAATGTATTTGTGAGCGAGGTGTTCTTCACCTTGCTGGTCAGGGCGGCATTCTTGGTTGTGAAAGGTGCGGGAGGGGAAACAAGGGGTAGAGGATGTGACAGCAACAAAGCCAATAATTACGTCAGCTCTCCAGAACAAGAGCGGGCAGCACCTCTGTTAAAATCCTGTGGTGAAGAACTTGTATTTCCTCTCCAGGTAATGGATGGCTCTTTTTTTTCCACAATGGGCCGGACATCAGCAGATGAGGAGAGGTCGATGAGGGGAGGGGGGAGCATCTAGCTCAGACTGCCACAGTGTTCAGCAAAGTGTCTCACTACTGCTTTGAGGCACAGGAGAGGTGGTCCTTATCCCCTGGGCCTCGAAGCACTGAATCAGGCAGCAAGGTTAGGCATGGGGCCCCTTTCACTGGGACTTGGCCATTATCTTGTGCTTCGAAGTCCAGGACAGGGGGGCCTCACTGCTCTCGACCAGGCTGCAAGGTCCAAATGTGGCACCCCCTTTGCATGGATTTGTACCCATTATTTTGCGCTGGGAAGCCCAGGAAAGGGGGCCCTGTCCTTGGCCTCACAGCGCTACTGTTATATCATTAATTTCTACTTCCCAGAGAGACTAGCATCTTTGCTTCCCAGTCTAGGCCACCTGTGATAAACTTAGAGGGTTGTCTGGTAAATGCAGCACCAATTTCCCCAGCAGGAAACTCTGTGGCCCCTCTTATCGCGAATGAAGCAGATTTACTTTGTGACACACTTTGAGCCCCTACTTATGTCTGAGGGGCTGTGAATTTCTTGTCCATTTAATTACTTGTAGGGAATTTCATAGATACTGTTTTGACAGCCCATGTTTGTGCTGCACCTGGCTCTTGTTTAACAGGGCAGGGATGGTGGGGTGTGGTGGAAGGCAGAAGGGAAGTATTGTAGCACCACTGAAACGTATCTAAAACTCCTTTTGTAATGCAGTGCAGAGAGAGGGCGCAAGAGAGCTGACCTGCCGTTACTGGGCCTGTTCCTGTTGCTGTTGCGGTCGGGCGAGGCGAGGCGCGGCTGGTTTCAGCCGTTCTAGTCGTTTTCGTCCGTGGACCGCTGTTACGAGGAGCCGCTCCGTGTGCCGTCCACGAGCCTCGGATCCAGCCGCGAGCCCCGCTGTGAGCCCACAAGCCCTGAGTTTGAGCCCGGACCAGGAGTATTCAGCGGTAAGGAGTCACAGGGCAGGGCGGAAAAGGCGGAAAAGGCGGAAAGGCGAGAAAGGCGAGCGGGCGGGCGGGTGTTGTGAGCGCTGTGTCAGTGCTGCGAAAACAACACGCCGCCCCTGCCGCTGCGAACACTGCCAACTCTGTCTCCTTAACAGCACCAGAGGGAGAGCAGCTCGTAGAGGAGCCCGCGTGGGCTGAGTTAACCAGCAAACTACCCTCAAACTTGTCAGCTCTACGTCCCTAACGGCAACAGAGAGAAAGCCGCTCACAGAGGGGCCCGTGTGGGCTGGCGAATAGGCGAGGGGTGGAAGGGGGGAGTAAGCGCTGAGCCCTGTGCGACTGTAACAACACCGCTCCCACCGCTCCCACCACCGACACAACCTCCCGTCAAGGAGGTGGGAGAGCTCCCCAAGCACCGAGGGGTCGTGTAAGGACTGGACAGCCCTAACGTTAGGGTAGCATTGGATAGCGACAATCCTCGATACAGCAAAGACGCACCGACGCTACAGCTCAGAAGTAGCAGTTTTAAGTTTTTAAGATCTTACCCAAGCGCTCATAAGCTGACACCGCCAAAATTAACACAGAGGAGGGGGAGAAGACTCCCTTTAAGCACTAGAGTCTGCGGTGGGAGTACACCACGGGTTTTATATAAGGAACCGAGACCGAGACCAGGAACTAGCCACGAACGGTCAAGCGGCTGTACGGGCAGGTGTGAGCGCTGTGCAAGCGCTGTGAAAACAACACCGCCGCTGCACTAGTCGTCATCAACAACACAGCCGACAAGGAGGGGGAGGGCCCCCAGCATCAGGCATCAGGCATCCAAGCTCTGCAACAGTCGGTCCGGTCAGGCCAGACCGCGACAGTTAGGACTGCGACAGCCGTGCCCCACACACAATACCCGAAGACATGGTTAGAAGCCAGTGGGCAGCCCCCTGAGCCCACGAGCTGTGAGCAACATCTCTACACACAAAACTTTTTTCTTCTGAAGGCACAACTAAAACTCTTCTTAAACAGCGCCCAAGCCAATAAGGTCGTCACTAGGCCAGCCGGAGGCAAACACATAGCAAGATTCTCCTGATTTTTTGACAAAAAAAAAAAAATCACAACCAAAACCCAGAGCGAGATCCGGTACCAAAAGGCAAACTATTCTCAGCAAAAAAAAACTAACCTGAAATCGATCCCTAAAGAGCCCTTAACTTCGCCGTTAGATGAAGAGAATGAGAGAATAATGGAGAGGCAAGACACGGGAAAGTTGGTGGCAATACCGGAGAATTCTGGTTCAGTGACACGGAAACACGGGCAACAAAAAATTAACACATTTTTCTTTTTGAAAGATCCGGTTTCAGCGATTTTCTCGGCAACAGCAGAGTCGCAAAATCTCCCGAGCCCAATACTCCCAGAGACATCTAAATCATTCCCAGCACTAAGGGTCTTAAACAAGGAAATAATGCAAAAAAATCAAAGTACACTGGTTAACTTACAAGGCCACTCCGGTAACACAGGGAAAATCAACATCATGAACAAACAGACTGAAACAGTCCAGGCCCAAGTACATAATGCATTTAGTCCCTCTGAGAAAATGGACAGCAACCAAGAAGGTGACAACAAACTCGCAACTTGCTCACGTGCTCAAGAGACAAAGGTCCGGAATAACTCAAAAACTTATCTGTCATCAACACAAGGCCAAGACTCGCTTGAAAAGCTCTTCGCCAAATCAAGTTTACAAAACACAAGTCACAAAGAATACACCAACAACAAGAAACCAGCAGAAGGAGTGGACTCAGGAGGTCCACTAACCAGAAATTTGACGGAGAGATAGAGTCTGAAAAGCCCGTTTCAATCATAAACACACCAATGCAGATTAATACAACCAAGAAAAAAACAAAAAGAGCACTAGATTTTGAGCAATCGACAACCGTATCCCCCTCCACAAAGAGGCGCACACACGAGCAGAAGGCCTCAACACCGCGAAATACAAAGGAATACGACATTAGCCAAATAATTTTGATTGACGACACCAGTAGTGCCAGCAACGAGGCAATAAACCAAGTCCAGGCGCAACCCATCCTAATTTCATCGACCAGCAGGATCGAACAGCCCAGCGCAATTTTAGGAAAAGGAGCCGGTCATCAACACAATCCATATTGGGGGAAATCTCTAATTAGTACATTGGACCAAGCAATAAAAGCATTAAACTTCCAATCGGATAAAATGGAAGTACAAATAGATTTAATAAACATCATCGCCGAGCATATTTCCAAAATAAGCTCTAAAGTCGATACAATATTAACCTCACTACCCAAGAAGGAAAACGAGCTTAATACCGCAAATAAAAGTAGAAACCGCACAAATTCAGGAAATATCCACCAAACAAAAAATTATGCAAAATGCAGTCGCTGCAACTGTGGCAGTATAATTGAAAAACTGTAAACCCTTCCAGAGATTCTGACTGATATTCTGGGTGTAGTCAAATCCACCGGTGAACAAAACGGAAACCGGGAACACATGGATGCCATCCACAAGGAAGGAATTCCAAAGGGTCAATCCGGAAACCAACTCCAGGACCCTCCCCCTAATAGGGCTGAGAAGAAAACATCTAAAGGTCAAGACAAAAGTGGGTGGAAAGCCAGGAAGAGCAAATCCACGAAGGCTCGCCAACCCTTCTGACTGAGCACCAGGACAAATTAACAAAACATCAACGAAAAAGAGCAAGGAAGGCTCGGCCCAAACAAAATAAAAAACTCATTGGCGTCCCAGATCACATTTTTCCAATGTTCAGAAAGAAACTAAGCCAAGATCCAGACGAACAAAATAACAGGCTTAAAACTCCAGACAGTATTCAGGACCAACATAATCCGGAAAGGGTAAGCTTTTCTTTTGAGAACTCCACAATGGCGGACGCAACACAACAACTAGAACCAAAAACCCTTAATGGGCCAACGGGATTCAAACAACCAACCGAAGATATAGTCAAACCCAGACGTAACATAAAGGATACTCCTCGAATAATATCTTACGCAGACAACGGCCCAAATGACCGGGATAAAGACATGGACACCTACATTGTCACTTGCAACATACAGCCCAATCAGTCCACATCACAAATAAAAGAGGAAGAGGAAATACGTAAACTGGATAAAAAGCACCAGACCAAAAACGTAAGCACGGCTGTAAGAGAACAAAAAACCCGCCAACGCGAACATGACCTGAGAGCTTTAAAGATTACGACAAGTGCAACAGGCAGGAGTGTCACATCAAAACGAGACCTCCGCGAACAAGTGCAACCAGCTCAATGTACAGGAATTAGATTTATGAAGCAAACAGAATTCAGTAGGGAGACACTATCTGCCCACGAAAAAGAAAACGATTCTACATTAGGGCCTTTAAGAACAAAAAACAATACAAAACCGCAACTGGACAATTTAACACTAACACCAGACGAAATTGAACCAGTAGTAACATTTATTCCAGAATTTGAAACAAAGGGAAAGCACGATATCCTCAATCGAGGTAACATCTTAAAACTGTTTAAGGAAATTCTGGCCCTTAAAGGAATGGTTTCCCAAGACATGGAAGTAGTAGAGTTCCAGCAAAACAGAGCAAGGCCAGGAACGGAAAATTCAGTTACTACTTGGAAATCAAAAGAGTTTGCAGCACAAATCTATGCACAAAAAGAAATATTCAAGAACTGGGGAATCAGAATACTACAACATAAGCAACCGAAATACCCTTATCCCCTCCACAACAGTCTGGATTACCATAAGGACAAGGAGCCCCAAAGGCCCCAAACGAACTCATGTTTACACACAGCCCGAGCAACCTCCCCAGAGAAAGGAATAGAAACAAAAACCATACTAAAAAATCAGACAAATACTTACCGACTCCATGGTAGTAACCAAGACTGGTCATGGATCCCAATCGTACTTAGCAAAAAGGGCTCCTAGAACTGACAAAACAACCACAACCAGAAAAGGACTAATGGGCAGGCAGAAGAAAAAAACAACAGCAGACCAAATTAACCTATGCTCTTGGAATGTGCACGGTCTCAACTCCATGGAGCAGGATCATGAAACTCAATTTTTTTGGGACAACTCGGACATAATACTCTTACAAGAAACCTGGAATCTGTCACAACTAGGAATTCCAGGCTTCACGGACTATCACATACTGGCATAAAAACATGCAAAATACGGTCATCCCCGGGGTGGTTTAACAATTCTTGTCTCTCAGAAATATAACTGGATCCAGGAAACATTGGACGTTGGACTAAACTGGGTTCAAGCAATGCAAATCACAATACCGCCCTTGCACCAATTGCTAATTCTAAACATTTATATACACCCAGATCATAAAACAAAAAAGGAAAATTTGGAAACACTGTTAATTTTTATCAAAACCTTACAAAAAACTAATAAACAAAGCTCCATGATAATTTCAGGAGACTTTAATCACAATTTATTCATCAATAACAGGAGCAGAACGAACAAAGTAAAAAGGGGTAGCAGTTGCGTCCATTCAAATTAATCGGCGGAAGATAGCAACAATGCGCCTAACAATATTAAAATGCAAAAAAAAGGAAGGCCTGACTCAACTGTGCCCCACCTATGTGAGTGGCAATGTTAAATCAACTCTGGATTTCACAATTGTATCAACAAACCTGATAAACTCAATCATGGAATACTCAATAGTCTAGCGCCTGGAAAGTGATCATTATCCACAAATTTCCCTGGTTAGACATTATTGCACCAAGAGCAGAGAAAACGAGCTCACTAAATCAAGAAACGGAAAAATTCAACCTACGGAAAATAAAATGGAGGGGCGGGGTACACAAAAAATAATGACCACGGCCACCAATTTTATGTTGCAACATGGGAGCCTCGACCACGGAGATCCAATAAATAACTGGGAAAATTTGTTGGAGGTAATAAAGGAAAACCACTCAGCTCACCCGAGAGGAAATAGAGACCAAATAAGAAAACCAGCGCCCTGGTTTAACGCGGATCTAAAACAAGAAAAAAGGAAATTAGCCAGGGCACAACGAATGACCGCAAAGGGCCAACACACAAATATCGTAGAACTCAGAAACATGAGAAAGGCATACCGAAAAAAACTATGGGAGGCAAAAGGTCAATATAAAGAACGGGTATGGACAAAGCTACTTATTTAAAGCAAAAAAGCATCCTCGAGAGAGTTCTGGGTAATTATTAACGAATTAAATCTGGGTCATGTACTACAACAGGATCCCGGGATCAGCAACACGGAATGGGAGACATATGTGAAGAATCTTTACCTAACAAAGGATCCCCTAAGAATCGAAAAAAAAGAACAAGGGAGACCAAGGGAGAGCCAGGACCACATTTCAAAACCACGAGATAGTGTCACTGCAGAACGATACCTTATTCACGAAGAACCAATGATCACACATGCCCAAATAAAAAGGCTAATACAGAAATTAAAATCAGAAGGGGCCCCGGGGCCAAACGGCATTCCAACTGCAGTCTATAAAACAGACATGGACTTTTGGGCTGATCCTTTATCTACACTCTTCAATCACATCTTAAAAAAAGGAACTCTTCCGGAAACATGGAGAGGAAACATCATCCACCCAATTTACAAGAAAGGGGATCGGAAAGAGCCAGGAAATTATCGTTTAATTTCCTTAATAGACGTTGAAGCTAAGCTGTATGCCTCATGCCTGTTGAAAGAGCTGCAGGATTGGGAAATATCAACAAAAATAATCCCCAGGTTTCAAATTGGATTCAGACTGGGGATGGGGACCACTACCAACTTGGCCACCCTGTGCTTGCTAACCGACAACGCAAAAAAAAGAAAACACCAACTATATGCTTGTTTCGTCGATATAAAATCAGCTTTCGACCACGTAAGCAGGCCACGGTTGTGGAGCAAGTTAAGAGAGTGGGGGATGCCGGAATATCTAATAAATGCAATTTCAAGACTATACAGTGAGACACGGGCCAAGGTCAAACAAGGGAACGGCAGCAGCCTTACTAATAAAATCAAAACACAGGATGGACTAAAACAAGGCTGCGTCCTTGCCCCCAGTCTCTTCAACTTATATCTTGCTGACATCGGAAGAAAAATAGATCCAACAGAAAGTCACGCACCGAAACTAGGCAACGTTCCCGTACCCATAATGCAGTACGCCGACGATAGAGTTTTACTAAGTAAAACACCAGTCGGACTGCAACGCTCAGTAAATTCGCTGGTTTCGTATTTAACAGAGGAAAACCTGGAGTTGAACAAAAACAAAAGTAAAGTGCTACGAATTTCGGAGTGTAAGAAACTGAAATATACATGACAACTTCATTGATATTATGAGTTGAAAGACATTGAAAAACCTAATCAGTCTAATGTGCAAAGGAATAAATACCTTCCGATGAACTACTCCCGGCAGAGCCACCGTTTATCCGCAGGCCCTTGTCCCCAATCAGTTCCTCAGAAAAGCTGCAAGGGTCCTTAAACATCCCTCTTTTTTAGCTCTTCCTTTTGATCTCTGAAGATAGCAAAATGCGGCTGCGCACGTGATAGTTGAAAATCTTTTAGTGCTACTCTGACCCTTTTTAGGGTCGTGCCTGCAAGAGCATGCGCTACTGCATGCGTCTTGCTTGCGAGACACTGTTGTATGCATAAAAGGGCTTGGAACCAGCCCGTTGCTTACCACAGTTGCTTTGCGTGGTACTCTTGTTTACAGCCTCATAATTGGTCAAGGCAGATCTATCATCACTTCCGTTCCTCTCTGTCGAAAAGGGACCAGGCACTGATTGATTCAACTTAATCAGTGCACGTTCGCTACGCCCGATGTGATTGAGGTACTATTTTATTCTGTTCAACTTTTAGTGTCCTGCAAACCGAAGACGTGAGACTGGTAAAAACGAGCCTAGCAGGACAAAAAAAGTTGCAAAGATTTATTTTCTATAGTTAAGTTTCTTTCATTTTGCCAAGTCTTCTTTTCTTACTTTTCACTAATGTTTTCTTTTGTTTTTGCCTGTGTACGCTGTTCTCAAATATTATTGCAAATTGACAATGTTTCTTTCTTATGTGTTTTTTCTGAAAAACGTTTTAACACATAATAGTTCAGTACACCTCCAATTGGGCGCACTCTAATGCACGCCAATCCACCCCACATCACCCCACATCACCCCACACCAATCCACCCCACTTAATCCAATCCACCCTAGACCAATCCAAACCACCCCACTCCACCACACTCCAATCCTCCCACCCCACACCAATCTGCCCCACTTCAATCCAAAACAATCTGCCCTAGTTCAGTCCAAAACAATCTGCCCCACTTCAGTCCAAAACAATCTGCCCCACTTCAGTCCAAAACAATCTGCCCCACTTCAATCCAAAACATTCTGCCCCACTTCAATCCAAAACAATCTGCCCCACTTCAATCCAAAACAATCTGCCCCACTCCAAACCAAATCAATCTGGCCCCCTCCAATCTCCGCACTCCAATCTGCCCCATTCCAATCTCCGCACAAAAATCTGGCCCACTCCAATCCAAAACAATCTGCCACACTCCAATCCAAAACAATCTGGCCCACTACAACCCAAAACAATCTGCCCCACTCCAATCTCCGCACTCCAATCTGCCCCACTCCAATCTCCGCACGCCAATCTGCCCAACTCCAATCCAAAACAATCTGCCCCACTCCAATCCAAAACAATCTGGCACACTCCAACCCGAAACAATCTGCCCCACTCCAACCCAAAACAATCTGCCCCACTCCAATCCAAAACCATGTGCTCCAATCCAATCAGCGCCACTCCAATCCAAAACAATCCACCCCACTCAGTTCCGTCCCACTCCAATCCAATCCACCATACCCTTATCCAATCCAACCCACTCCAATCCAATCCACCCAACTTCAATCCAATCCACCCAAATCCAATCCAATCCACCCAAATCCAATGTACCCCACTCCAATTTGACCCACCACACTCTAACCCAACCCACACCAATTCAATCCAATCCACCTCACCCCAATCCAGTTAACCCTACCCCAATCCATTTCACCTCAATCCAAGCCACCCCACTCAATCAATCCACCCCACTGCAATTCAATCTACTCCACTCAATTCCACCCACCCCACCCCAATTCACAACAACCCATTCCACACCACCTCACTACATTCTACCCCACTCTAGTCCACCCACACCCCTCCAGTCCACCCCACACCTGTTCACTCTTCTTCACTCCAATCCACCCCACCCCAATCCAGTCCTACCTCCCCATTTTAATCCACCCCACTCCAGTCTAAACTACCACATTCATTCCACCCCACTCCACTGCAGTTCAATCCACCCCACTTTACTCCAATCCACCCAACTCTACCCCAATCCAATCCACCCGCCTCAGTTCAGAACACCCCACTCAGACCAATCCCTCCAGCCCACCACACTCTAATCCACCCCACCACAAACCAATCTAACACACCCTACTCCATTTCAATTCATACCACTCCAATCCACCCCACCTACCCAGTCCAACTCACTCCACTCACTCCAACTCGCTCTTTCCCAATCCACCCCAATCTACTCCAATCCACTCACTACCTCAGTCCAGCCAACTCACTCAACCCGATTCCACCCTACTTCAATCTCCGGCACTCCACTCTATGACGCTGCACTCAAAAAGAATAAAAAACGTATTTGTATCTGAATTCAACTTCATCTCGCTATACCCTGTTGCATATTTAACTGGGAGTTAGAATAGCCATCTTTGTTCCATTTGGATATTTATCTTTTAGTTCATGTTACTGATATCAACAGTATGTCTCTTCAGCAATGACAAAGATCAATAGTCTTGTGATGTCTGTTTTCTATGATGTCACTTCTTGTGACGTCACAAGCAAATTAGAGGGGCCTCACATCTTCCCTTTCGCCCAGGGCCCCACAAGTCCTAGGACCGGCCCTGCTGCATCTTATAACCCTCATTGTCTCATGGAACATTTTCAGTGCATTGTTTTACTCACTTTTGTGAGTTATTGCCCCTGCATATTGTGTTCGATGTAAAGTGCTGTAACAACCTAAATTTAGGATGATTAGCACTGTAAAAGAAATTGAGTAGAAAAAAAGTGCCATTTAAATCGTCTTTAGTGCAATTACTCATGCAGATAGATACATCTTACGTTTATACAGTGTGTTCTTAACTCTCTCATACATGGGATGAACAAAGCTGTGGGCCTTTGTTTTCCTCCTTTGTTTTGGCATCTTGATGTTAGGCTTCAGATAGCTCTCAGCAAGGAGGATACTCGAACAAAGGCGAAACCGTTGCATTGTAAATGCTTGTTTTTTGTCTCATCTTATTGGCAATCTATGGCTGGAGAATCTGGCTTTGATAATTGCACTGATTGCCATTCTACCATAACCAGTGCAAATATCATTTTTTGTTTTTTTGCACTGTCATACAATTTCAACAACAGTTTAACCTCCCAAACAAAAAAACACCGGCCCAGCGTCCTTAATTGTCCGCTTTGCATTTCAGTCTAAGCTCTGTTGGAAGTCTGCCAGAGTGCCTGCCCTGGCTTCTCTTTAAGTGGGACTTTAGGGGAGAATTGCCTCGTTTTCTTTCTGTTGCAAATGGCCCGGCCCGTCTAGCTCGGCAAACCTGCTGCTGGAGGTCTTGGTTGTGTTGTCGTGTCCCGTGGTGTGCATTTGTAGGTGTGTAGTAGTGCTGCGATCGCCTCTGGTTTTCTCTGCGCCTCATTGAGGCGGTATGTTGGAGGCCAGTGTCTGCTTCCACCTCTCGGGCGCTTGGCACAGCCTGACCTGGCCGGCCTGTAATCCTGCCGGAGAAGTTATTTTCGGCCCCGCATGCATTATCCGCTCGAAGCTCCTTTCAGGGGATTTACGCGGGTGCCTCTGGTTACAGAGTGCGTCCGCAGTTTGTTACATGGGTGATTGATGCCGTTCTGTGTAGAAACGCGCGCATTCTATGGCAGATCCTTAGTACATGTTTACCGTCTTGGGGTCGGCGGATGGAGGGTGTACACTATTGTTCGAGCTCCAGCCCAAGCATTTCAGATTTATTGTGCATGTGTTCTACAGCATGCATGTCCCTTTCTCCTATCTCAGAGCACTGGTCCAAGGCCAGGAGCCTTGAATTAAAGTGTCTGCCGAGGTGTTAGACTCTACCTCCAACTTAGTTCAGGCTGGCAGAGGGCAACGAAATAAAAAAACTATCAGACCACTGTCCAATGGTGAAAAGGAAAAGCACCTCATTTGTTAGTTTGCCATGGTCTGAAGAGGATGCAGACCCACAAACCTCCGGATCTTCTTTTTCCAAGGACTTTTTGGTTTCTCTCTTGATTGGGCTATGGCGCCTTTAATACAAACATCTCGAGGCAGACCGGAGGCATATGTTCCTGTGACTCTGCTCTGTTTCTGCTGATATTCCCTCCTGTATGATGACGTGGTGCGTGATTGTGCTGCTGATTGGATTGGACTTTGCCAAGTGTTAAGTTCTGGTGCTCTGTTGTGCACATGGTGGTGAGATGCTTCTGTCTAGTGCACGCTGTTAGAGTGAGGCCATTTGTAGGTGAGATTGAAACAGGGGCGTGTTGTGATATTGTTGGGCTTCGGTTGCTTCGAATGTCCGATGGATGCTCAGACATGGGTTACCGGAGGTGTCTTAGTTACATGTGGTCATGAATGTTCAAAATATATTAATTAAGGGTTCTGTGTTCGTTTTAGATTCAAACGGTGAGAGAAGTCATATGAAAAATAGTTCTCCAAAACCCAAGATGCTTTTCTTTTACATTAGTTGTGTTGGGTGGTGCTCTCAGGTGGTGAATAGTCAACCTTGGTTGTCCTGTAAGGGAAAAACTCCAGGAGATGCAGGACAGTCTTCACTTACACAAATCCTACAACTCGTAGATCGGCTCAAGGCATTAATAAACACTGAACAAATTTATATCGAAGATACTTTTAATTATGGTGAGTGAATTCACTGTAAGAAAAACCAGCACTTGTGGGTATCTTACAGATAAAAGTTATGTTATTCACGTTTGTAGAACATTTTCAACCTTTAGTATGGAATTGTAGTACTGTCCTGATCTGGGCATTCTTTTTGCAGAATTGGTAGGCTGGTGTTTTAAAAAAAAAAAAAACGAGAGAGAGGTGGGTCTCCGTGTACGTTGGGCATCCTGTTAGAGGGTATTAGGCCCACCCTGGCACTGTCGGCAGTCAGAGCGCAGCCAGCTGTAGGTCCATGATTGGTACAGACCAATTGAGGGAATACCAAGAATGGGTTCTTTATCCGTCAATACTAGACACTAGTCATGGGTCATTGGCATGTCAGAGGGACGTGCATGTCCCACACAATGAGAAAAAAGCTGGTCCTCAACGACGAATGCCGAGCCTGAGAGTGATGAATGATGGGATATCAAAGGGAATGGATGGAGAACCACTGCATGTTTTATGGTCCAAGTGGTATATTGAAAATTGGTTGGGAATCCCTTGTCTCGCTTGACTGACACATTAGATGAAGTGTGTTTCCGTGATAATGCATGCTGTTTAAGCGTAAACTTTTCAGTTTATTCCTACACTGTGGTTGTAACTATTTGAAAATAAATACAATGGTGTACAGAAATGTGCTGTAGCATGATACTGTGGGGAAAGGGGCGACAGACGACCATCTCGATTCAAGGACCTTATGAAAACGATCTTCTCTCGGATGAATTAGTACGTGCTCCAGCAGTACCTCACAGAGGCTGAGGACCTGGGGTTTCACCAGGCTGTAGACTGGTCACAGAGTTTGGGCCAGAAATAATGGTAGATGTTTCCCTTTCCAGTGACACAGGTTTGTAATCTCCGAGCCTTACACTGAGCTACCACTGCAAACTCAAATAGAAGCAGAGGCTAAAAGCTGGAACTTTCAGTTCACTTTCTACAAGCACATATTGCTCTTGGTTATCGCTCAGCTATTGGTCATGAGTGGCTTCCTAACAGACTAGTATCACTGCATTGCAAAATGTAAAACATGATCCAGCAGGGGTGCTGTTTAAACCCCCTGGCTTTGTATTCCATCTACCCGACGCCCCTGCAGAAACTTTACTTCCTGGACATTTGTTTCATGGAAGAGGACTAGTGTTTCTGTAATGTGCTGGTGTCATCCTAAGTACTGGCAGTGTTGGGAGGCAGAACATTTTCGCACTTCGTGTACATTTATTGTTTTAGCTTCCTTGTACTTTGTTTTAAGAGTTGCTTAAATGCCAAAGCAGAAATGTAAGCTATTGATGGAAGCAGTTTATTTTCATCTGCAAGGGTGCACATGAACAGAGTTCGGGGGAGATTTTCCAGCCCTACTCTCTAGGATCTTTCACTTTTATAATTGTTGGTCTGCGGCAAACAGTTTATGGCCTAGGCCCCTGTTTATTTACGAGCCATGCAGTCAGGTAGGTCTTCTGTGTTCTGAGATAGTACTAAGATCTTTATCGAATCTTCTGTTGTTGAGGCAGGGTATGAAGCCGCTTACATCCACATAAGATTATGTGTTTTACACTGATCTGTTGGACGCAGTTATTAATGTAGACTGGAAAGTCGGTGTGGCACATAGAGCGTCAGATTTTCTGATGCTGATTTTAGAGACCATGCTTAATCTCTTCCTGGTTACAGTGATCATTCAGAAGCGAATCAGTTCTCGCCTGTGGGTTGTGTAGCTTTATGATTCATGAGATAAAATAATAGTTTGATCAATTGCTTCTCGATTTTAGGTGGTTTCTTTCTACTAAATCCACGTTTTTGGTACAGGGTGAGAGACGCACCTCCCTCTAAAAGTGCCAGCTGTAGGGAAGTTGAGTAGGCTTTTGTCATATCACTCCCAAACAGGACAGTTGGCTTAGGTAAAATCTATTCATCTGGGTGTTAGCATCTGCTCTATATCTAGGGCTCCTCGAATTATGAGGCAGGGGAGGACTAAATTATGTGTCAAGAAAACGCAACTTATTCGGTGTAATGCGGCATATTTTGTGTTCGTATTACTACGTTATTTTGACATTTTTACACATGGTAATATTGTCTGGCTAAAGATTGCTTGCACTACTTTAACACCTAAACATGTCAATAAGCAATTGAACGATGTTTAGTCAATCTTTGCGATGAGTTATCCATTACGCAGGAACACGTCGCCACATTTTTTGTTATTTATGATCCTTTTGAACTAGACATTTTTGTTGTTGTTAAAATCTGCAGATGATGCAGCAGATGGTGGATTATGTGTCAAATATTGCACATTAATAATAATGTGAAAGATGCCTTGGCTGCTGAATCACATAATTCCAGTGGCACTGTCTATAGCCTTTATGAGGCAGTGTCATCCTGCTTCTTTGTGAATTTCTGGCTACTCTGCAGTACCACTATTTTTCCAGAGCTCAGAGAGGCTCACACTGCATCTGCTAGGTGCAATGCTTCACTTATCGCTAGAGGAGCAGGAAAAAGCAGATTTGTTCGGCAGTAGGTTCAGAACCAATGGTTCCTGAGGCCCTTCTTAAATTTGAACTTGCTTAACATTGATGGTGAAGAAGATATGGGGATGAGGGCATGGAGTCAAGTTATTTCGCTTATTGTAGTACTTGAAAGTAGAATGGAGCCAATGCCTTTTTCAGCGACATTACCTAGGCGGGTATCCGGGCATCATTCAGTTTTTCTTAAAATGCTAGTTCTCCACCCTGTAAACCTTGACTGTTCATTACGTACCCATCAGCTTTTAGTACTCTTCAATGTTCATTCAGGTTAAACTACTGATCACCTGGCCAACAATCACAGATTTTGCTATTCAGGCACTTTTCTGGTTTGTATTTACATCTTGGGTGTAATGCTACACACTGGAGTACAAGGATAAGCCACCACCAGGAATCCAAGACTTGAAAGCTGATTGGAACACTCTGTTGGCTCATTCCCTTTGAATGATTTTGATGCATTCTTCCATACACACGTTTAGTTCTAACACTTTGCCTTAATTATCCTAGTAGGTAGCAGAATTACTCTCTTCGTCATCTCTTGCCCATGTCTGTCATGAATCCCTTTATGGACCCCACAAATGATGGGCACTGCAGCCCCTAGAAGGGAGCAGAGCCAAGCCTGAGGAAGATGTTTTTTTAGCTGCCAATATCTTTTATTGTCATCGTTCCTGTGCATTCCTAGATGGTCATGTGAGGTTAGTTCGAAGTATCCTAAAAATAGTCCTTTTGCAATAAGCATTGGGAAACTCTAGCTTCACCCGTGAAGCACCAGTATAAAATGCTCCCGACTGCTGTTCTTGCAAGTGGAAATCCAGGCTTTGGTGCATGGTTTTACAGAGCTAGAGGTTTCATATTGGTAATCTTGGAAAACAACACATAATGGCTAATGCACGATTGCTCGAAATCTGACCGTGTAAGGTAAGGGCATCCCCAGCAAGAGAAAAGACCTTGCCTTCGTTATCCTGAATTTTTCAAACCATGTGAGAACTAAGGATATGAAATATAACTTGTGGGAGATGTTCTAAATAAAACTTGCAGGTTCATCTTTGAAGGCAATGAGGTTGCAGGGTAAATGCTTCTAATCCTGAAACAACTCACTGTTACTTTGATCGATGTTTGTTTGTGTTCAAGTATTGTCCAGGGTACCAGAAGTGAAGTCTAATGCACCAGAAGACTGTTCTTCTCTCTTAGCACAAATAAAGCCTCCAAGCTGCTGAGGTGAGGCAACGGGTCAAATATTTTTCATTTTGACACATATTCAGTGGCTATTATTGGGCAGTTTCAAGTACAAGGAAGACATATTTCCTCCTACACCTAATACAAAAAGGGAGTATCGCCACTTAAATGAAGGATGCTATTAGCACTGCAAAGGGGATCTAGAGGGTGGAGTTCAGCGTGTATGTCTTCCATTGACGAATAATTAATTCTCTTCTAGTTCAGAAGGCACTCTATACCAAAGCTCACTCTTTACTTCACATGAACGACTGCATGAAATATTTAGCAGGGCCCTTCGTAATGTAAGAGGCTTTTTCTTCCATGGATATTACCAGAAACTCTGCAAAACGGTTTCCTGTTCTTATTTGGGCTCTGTAGAGAATCTCGAAGGAGCAGATGGGATATATTCCAATACTGTCCTATCGCTTCTATGTACCATGTTTTTTAAGGTTCTTAGACCAAACATGCCCGCATCAGGGCATACCATTAGAGAACCAATTTGCAGTTCCTCCCCTTTGGACTTTTATCAGTAGCCGGAGAATGTTTCAATAAATGATTGCTGCGATGGTGGTCCACCTTCACTTCTAGGATATACATATTTACCTATATACAAAGGAATGGGTGATCAGAGCCAAATCTCCACACCTATTTTCAGAACACCTGGACAGTACAATCACCATTTTGCATAGCTTTGTGTTTTTGTCAATGAAAGCAAATTGTCCTTGATGCCTTTGCAGAAAATTCACTTTAAAGGAGCAGTTTTGAACATGGCACAGTGTTCTCATCTTTCCTAACTTTGAGATAGTGGACAATATTCTCATCAAATGATCTGACAGTTTATGACTGACCTACAGCAAAGGCCACATGATGAGCAATCTAGTCTCTTGCAGATGAATCACCTGGTGCAATAGAATCAGTTCTTAAGAAATCTTTCCATCCCATCCATTGCAGTGGTCGGCTAGCCCTTCAAATAAATTGTCTTGAACCAGGAGCTGTTCCGGCATCCCAGCCCATGCTTACAGTTACCAACACTGTGGACGTATCCAAATAGGAGTTTACAAATAATCTTGTTATACCTTTAGACTGTCTTTTGTTCATTCAGATAATTTCCCCCACTTCAGGAGGAAGCAGTTGCTGATTGCAACAGACAACTCAGCCATAATGTGATTGGTACTTTTTTTCTAATGGAGATGACCCTTTCCCAGAGATTCTTAATTGTTCTCCTCTTTCCCTGCTGTTGACGGTGTTATTTTGTTGTTCTGGTATGGATATTCTTGGGTCTGTCATTTTCCTTAGCCACTGGGAAGGGCAAAAAAGTTGGTAGAACAAAAAATATGGTCATGCCTTATATGGATCCGCTTACTCAGTTCTGCTGATCGGCAGCTGGAGCTGCATATTGGCATTAAATACCACTGGATCAATTCTGCTACAAAAAGATTGTTGATAAAGTCTGATGTCTAGAAAGGTGATTCATAGAAGGGCTCTTACAGATGCTTAGGCTCCATCAGAAGCAATGTTACTGAAGGTGCATAAATTATTCTTATGAAGGATCCTTCTAATTGCCGATGCCTCACCCCTTGAACCTTCTCCAGGAATCAGACTAGATCTAAGAACTTAAAAGCAGTACTCCTGTGTGCTGGTGGGTAGTGTATTGCGGCTCCCCATCAACGTTATTCCACTCAGAAAGTGACATACGGAGACAGAAATATGTGCCATCCTTGCATGCTGAAGTCAGTGCCTTTCTTTCCGTGCCTTCAGTCATGGATCCAGAACTACTTCTTTGTCAGTAGACCACAAATCTCTTCAAAATGTACCAGTGCACAAGGAACATGTCACCCCCTAAGATGATGGGGTTTAAACTGTGTATGGACTGTTGCACCCTGAATTTCTTGGTCCATCAGGAACGTTGCAGTAAGTAGAGGCCTGCAGAGAGACATGCTGCACATTTTCGGCTCTTTATTGATTTGCCTGGAATGTCTTAAGGTCCCAAGGATTTGAATGTTCTGCCAATGAGACTTCTGCCAGCGGACTCGCCCTCAGTGCTCTCTGTACCCCTTGAACTCGTAAAGGGTCTAACATCGACTCTGTTGCTCACTTGGTTCCTAGCACAAACCCCTGTCCCAGTTTCCTTGACATCGATGGTGATGTCGATGTCAGAGCAGATGTGCAGACCACCGTGCGAAATGACTCTGAGTAGAATCCGTCATGACCTCAACCAAGATTGAGCCTTGCCCGAACCATTATGCAATCAATAGGCAATCCTTCAGATTCAGATACCTTGTCCCTACCATGGAGTAGGGTCCAAACATTACAGTATGAAGATGAAAATTGATATGAAGAACTTCAATATGCCAGTAGTTTGGACACTTCAACAGATACAGGCCCTGCTCCTTCCCATGGCTCTTCCACTTAGGAGAGTCCATCCTTTGCAATTACTATGCTTAGGGCAACAGTCTGGATTTTCAGTTCTTCACTATGAAAGTTAAAGCTAATGTGCTAACTGAGGTACAACAACCTGATCAGCTTCTGCATAGACCCTGTTACCATTTAATTAAGTTGTTATGGTATTGTAATTGCATTTATATAGTGCTTACTACCCCTGACGAGGCATCAAAGCCCTTTTTCGTCGAGTAGTATTCTACTCCGGAACCCATAAAAGATTAGTGGTGAATTAGTATAGTGAAAATATTAAAGTAATTTGAGTGGTGGATATGTTAGTCAAGTTATTTGAATTGAGACGGATAGTGGAGGGATAGAAGAGGGAAAAAGATTTGCATTTATATAATGCTTGCTACCCTTGATGGGGTGTTGAACTGCTTTTTCGCAAGTAGAACGCTACTTCGCAACCCAGGAAGGATTAGTGGTGAATTAGTATAGTGAAAATATGAAAGTAACTTGAGTCGTGGATATGTTAGTCAGATTATTTGGATTGAGAAGGATAGAGAAGGGCAAAAAGGTTTGCATTTGTATCGTGCTTGCTACTCCGGATGGGGGGAGGGTGTTGAAGTGTTTTTTTCGGCAAGTAGCACGCTACTCTGGAACTTATACAGTGTTAGTGGAACATTAGTACAGAGAAATATGAAAGTAATTTGAGTGGTGGATATATTAGTCAGTTATTTGTATTGAGAAGGATAGTGAAGGGGATGAAAAGGTAAAAAGGTATGCATTTATATAGCGCTTACTACCCATGATGAGGTGTTAAAGTGCTTTTTGGGCGAGTAGCACACTACTCAGGAACACATAAAGGATTAGTGGTGATTTAGTAAAGTGAAATATGAAATTAATTTGAGTGCTGGACATGTTAGTCTGTTATTTGGATATCCTTTTAGGCATGTGGTCGAAACCATGTTCAAACCTATCTGTTAATAGGCAGGTTATTCATCGCCATCGTCCCGCATCAGGCGACCCAGCCTTTCTTACTCAACGCCAGAGCTCTTACGCTTACTGGTAAAGGAGTCCACAAGCTAGATCAGTCCAAACGTTTTTCCCTCCACTGCGTGAATCGAAAAGGTTAGAGAAAATTGGTGAAAAAAAATTCTCATCTATGAGCCTCGCCCTGAGGTCAGTGAATGCCAGCTGCCTATTAGGCTTTTTCTCTCATGCCCTTTGGGATGCAGTGACACAAGTTTACCGGGTGTTCTGGACAACCTTTAGGCGTCCCTTGCAGATAGGCATGCTGCACATTTTTGGCTCTTTTTTGATTTGCTCTGGAATGTCTTAAGGTCCCAAGGATTTGATGCTCTGCCAATGAGACTTCTGCCAGCGGACTCACCCTCATTGCTCTCTGTAACCCTTGAACTTGTATAGGGTCTAACATCGACTCGGTAGACGGTTTCGACCGGGATGCGGTTGCAGATTAAGCTCTCGAGTCGTAACGCACAATATATCGACTCCTGAATGCCATGGATAATTTTTCTTGAACGTTTATGACTCGCTGTTCACCGCTCAGAATTATTTAAGCATCAAAAACGTTCTCCTGATGAAGGGCTTGGTTCCGAAATGCATTGTGAGCATCAACCTAAAATCCTAACTTGAAAGTTGTTCCATTTTATGCACCTAAAATAACTTTGGAATATATGTATCATATCAATGCGTGAAGATGACATTCCTGATAACCACTGTGACGTAACATGGTTTTGTAATAAACAAGGAGAACAACAAAGAGAATTGTTTTGAATTTCGTTTACCTACAATTGAAAATTCATGGGAATTTTCCCAAAAGGAGTGCTTTTTGGGGACCCTGTTACAGTTCTAACAGTGCAAGCTGAATTTGAACATTATTTGACTCCCTTTGGTCAGAGGGAGAAACCCAGTAGCACCCAAGCGTTACACACCTGAGTATTGTACTACAAATTGATTAACTTGAGAAGCAAGAGAGTGCTGCACAAATCCATTGATTTCTTAATAACGTGCTGATAAGTTTGTCATATGTTCTGGCATGGACACACCTGACTACTTGGGTTGAGTGAAGTGTACTAGTGTGGGTCTTCATGCCAGGATGAGGTCTACAGGCTTAGTCAGAAATGTCTAGTCATCCTTATCAGGCATGCTGTTTGTCGGCTTTACCATTTTTGGTGAACAACTGATTCTTACCTGGGTCGGCAGAACTAGAGCAGAGCCAAAGCATGCTGCCTGGGCCTTTCTGATCCCACAAGACCAATCCACTATCCGTTTTTCCCTCTCCATGTCTATGGTTGGGGCTTTCTATTTTGCCATCGCTGGCAGCCCAGTAAGGCTTTAAGCTCTATTGTGGTAGACGCCACAGTTCTTACAGAGAGAAGTAAGGACAGCAGGGACAACATGCAGCTCAGTCTTTGCCTCTCCAGCAACTGAAAAACCTCTTTAATGTGTCCTTACTGGCACACAGTCACTTTGTTGGAGGATCCAATATTTCCTCCAGGTCTGGAAGTGGGTCTTTCAAATTGTTCATCGAGGCTATATCCTCTAATTCCTTACTATCCCCTGCACCTTCCACCACACTTAGGGCAGCTGACAAAGGACTACCTGTCTGCCTTGTAGCAGTAAATACAGGCCATCTTGGCCAAAGGGGCCATAGAGAGGATTCCAGCCTCGGAAGTAGGAACTGGGTGTTACTCCTGCTACTTTCATGTGATGAAAAAGGATGGAGACCTTTGGCCTATTTTAGATATCTGCCCTCTCAACGCCTTCCTGCGGAAGAACATATTCAAGATATTCCCTCTAGCCCTGATACTGTCTGCTTTAGACCCCAGAGATTGGATGGTTGAATACCACCTGCAGGATGCTTGTTTCAATAACACCATCTTGCAGGCCCACAGTCATAGTGCTTCTTTATGGCTTCACCGGTGCCCCTAAGGTTTTCACAAATTTTTATATTTTATATTTTTATATTTTCACTATACTAATTCACCACTAATCCTTCCTGGGTTGCGAAGGAGCGTTCTACTTGCGAAAAAGCAGTTCAACACCCCATCAAGGGTAGCAAGCATTATATAAATGCAAATCTTTTTCCCTCTTCTATCCCTCCACTATCCGTCTCAATTCAAATAACTTGACTAACATATCCACCACTCAAACTACTTTAATATTTTCACTATACTAATTCACCACTGATGCATCACTAGTGGGTTGGGGAGGTCATCTGGGAGAGGTGGAGATCAGAGGCCTCTGTGCTGTAGTTGAGGGCGACTCACTTGGTGTTAAAGTGGGAGAGGTGTGGCGCCGCGGCCAGGGCGACTGACGCTGGAATCTGGGGATCACGGTTCGATCCCCGGCTCCGGCAGCAGGTTAGCTCAGCACCATGTGACTCTGGGCAATAGCTCGCTTAATCTTCCCGACGGCCCCCAGCGCCTAGAGACCCTTACGGGTGATTGTGCGCTTTACAAATGTGGATTATTATTATTATTATTAAAGTTAAAGGCCTTCCTGTGCACCATCAGAGGAAAGCAGATGCTTGCTCACACTACTGCTATGTTTACTGCAGCAAGCAGGGAGGGCTGAGCTCTTGGACTCGGTGTCAAGAGGCTCTGTGCCTTTGGTATTGACTGGACTGCACAGGTTTATCTTGAGTGGTAAACTACCTGCCGTATTTACTCAGCCACCAATGGTTAGTAGATCATGAATGGCATTGCACCTGGAGGTGGCACAGGGTGTCTTCCGACAATATGGAGAACTCTGTCTTTTCAACACCTCCGAGAATGTGCAATATCTGCACTTTTGTGTGTTAGATTTCCAAGGCTGCTATCGCTCTCTGAAACTCATTCCCTCTACAGTAGAGATTAGGACTCCTATACACCTTCCCACTGCGTCCTCTCCTGCTCAGAGTTCTGAAGATTATTATTAACCAGGACAACCTAGTGGCTCCAGATTGAGCCAGGAGAGTGTGGTACCTGAAACTCCTTGGCATTTGCATCTGTCCTTCGATCAATGGGGGAGATCTTCTGACAGCAACAGGGCAGGGTACTGAACCCAGGCTTAAACAATTTACATCTCCATGCTTGGAGAGTAAGCAGTGGCAATTGACCTCTTTTAGCCTCCCCCTGGAGTTTGTTGATTTCCTCTTGGCAGCGAGGTGTAAACCGATTGTTGGGACAAATTTGGGGATTGGTGCGGCACCAGACATATTGACCCCTTACAAGGTGTCAGAAGATTTTTTGTTTTCCCCATCCCTGTCATTGAAAGACCTTACTATGGGCACTGTTAAGAGTCACCTGTTGTCTCTTTCAGCTTTTTTGCAGTTACCCGATCAGCCCTCTGTACTTAAGTATCCTGTTGTCATGACATTTTTGAAAGGTGTGCAATATTAATTTCTGTCACTACCCATTGTGATGCCACCTTTGGACTTGAACGTAGTCCTCAATTTTTTGATGTGCACCCTACGAGGGCACTAAGCTTTTACACTAATCGCACTAGAGGACATCGGGGAGACGGTCAGGTCTTGCGAGGGTTTTCAGGAGCAAAGAAAGGTAAGGCAGTTCAAAAACTGACCATCTCTTGATGGATTGTTCTTTGCATAAATTGCTGCTGACGATATTTGAGCATTCTTCTTTATCAAACAGTTAAAAAGTAACACCATAGATTAAAAAAGTATTCTTAGGCACATTTTAATTCTTTGCCCCGCTCCTGATACTCATGGTTTAACATTGGAGTATAGTACCAGAGAGGCGTAATTGTACAACATGTAATTCAGGTATACCATGTTCTGTCTTGTACATATAAGTATGCCCAAACCCATATTTTATATAATTTATGAAGGCATTCCAATAAATAAGGTCATTGCATTTTATTTTTCACAGTCTAAATCGGACCGCACTCAATTGATCTATTGTACTTTCTTTACTTAGAAGTATATCAGCCCAGCCCACCATAGCTGCATATAATAACAGAGCCCAAGCAGAAATCAAGAGACAGAACTGGCAAAATGCTTTGAATGATTGTGAAAAAGTACTGAGTCTGCACCCTGGAAATGTAAAAGGTAAGACCGTTAAAATGACATTACGTGATGGTGTTAAACAAACTTCTGTATTATGACACATCGCATACTCTGCCTCACCCTGACGAAGTTATTCGGATTAGGTTCTTAACAGTTTTTAAACTGCATCGTTTGCACATCTTTTTAACAAACATTACTTGTAATTGCACTATCTGTTTTTATAAACTGTACTGTTGAATTTGATTGGTAAAGTGCACCCACCAGCATCGGGAGGGCACGAAACTGCCACTTAGCTCCACGCCACCGTAAAAACGGAAGTCTCCCGTGGCAGCGCTGGGGGAGTTTCAACAATTTTGCTCAACCACGCCACAGTACAGAAACGGAACAGCGGCGCAGCACCCGTAAGGATTGCATACTCTGCCTCACCCTGACAAAGTTATTCAGATTCGGTTCGTAACAGTTTTTAAACCAGTGGCGTCACTGGGGTTGGTGTCACCCGGTGCGGGTAACTCATGGTGTCACCCCCTCACGACTTACCGCATGGACCACCTCTGTCGGAACTGTACGGCGCTAGGTACTGTCTTACTCCCTCTAGCTCCCTCTCTCTGTCTAGCTCCCTCTAGCTCCCTCTCTCTGTGTTACTCCCTCTAGCTCCCTCTGGTTCCCTCTCTCTCTGTCTTACTCCCTCTAGCTCCCTCTCTCTCTGTCTTACTCCCTCTAACTCCCTCTCCCTCTGTCTTGCTCCCTCTAGCTCCCTCTCTTACTCCTTCTAGCTCCCTCTCTCTCTGTCTTACTCCCTCTAGCTCCCTCTCTCTGTGTCTTACTCCCTCTAGCTCCCTCTCTCTGTCTAGCTCCCTCTCTCTCTGTCTTGGTCCCTCTAGCTCCCTCTGTCTCCCTCTCTCTCTGTCTTACTCCCTCTAGCTCCCTCTCTCTGTCTAGCTCCCTCTAGCTCCCTCTCTCTCTGTCTTACTCCATCTAGCTCCCTCTCTCTGTCTAGCTCCCTCTAGCTTCCTCTCTCTCTGTCTTACTCCCTCTATCTCCCTCTGTCTCTGTCTAGCTCCCTCTCTCTCTGTGTCTTACTCCCTCTAGCTCCCTCTGTCTCCCTCTCTCTCTGTCTTACTCCCTCTAGCACCCTCTCTTTCTGTCTTGCTCTCTCTAGCTCCCTCTCTCTTATTCCCTCTAGCTCCCTCTCTCTCTGCCTTGCTCCCTCTAGCTCCCTCTCTCTCTATCTTACTCCCTCTAGCTACCTCTCTCTGTCTAGCTCCCTCTCTCTCTGTCTTACTCCCTCTAGCTCCCTCTCTCTGTCTAGCTCCCTCTCTCTGTGTCTTACTCCCTCTAGCTCCCTCTGTCTAGATCTGTCTAGCTCCCTCTAGCTCCCTCTCTCTCTGTCTTACTCCCTCTAGCTCTCCCTCTCTCTGTCTAGCTCCCTCTCTCTCTCTGTTTTACTCCCTCTGTCTCCCTCTCTCTCTGTCTTACTCCCTCTAGCACCCTCTCTCTCTGTCTTACTCCCTCTAGCTCCCTCTCTCTCTGTCTTACTCCCTCTAGCTCCCTCTCTCTCTCTCTCTTACTCCCTCTAGCTCCCGCTCTCTATCTTACTCCCTCTAGCTCCCTCTCTCTGTCTAGCTCCCTCTCTCTCTGCCTTGCTCCCTCTAGCTCCCTCTCTCTGTCTAGCTCCCTCTAGCTCCCTCTTTCTGTCTAGCTCCCTCTAGCTCCCTCTCTGTCTTACTCCCTCTAGCACCCCCTCTCTCTGTCTAGCTCCCTCTCTCTCTCTGGCTTACTCCCTCTAGCTCCCTCTGTCTCCCTCTCTCTCTGTCTTACTCCCTCTAGCTCCCTCTCTCTCGGTCTTACTCCCTCTAGGTCCCTCTCTTTCTGTCTTGCTCCCTCTAGCTCCCTCTCTCTTACTCCCTCTAGCTCCCTCTCTCTGTCTAGCTCACTCTCTCTCCTTCTTACTCCCTCTAGCTCCCTCTCTCTGTCTAGCTCCCTCTAGCTCCCTCTCTCTGTCTAGCTCCCTCTAGCTCCCTCTCTCTCTGTCTTACTCCCTCTAGCTCCCTCTCTCTTGCTCCCTCTAGCTCCCTCTGTCTCCCTCTCTCTCTGTCTTACTCCCTCTAGCTCCCTATCTCTCTGTCTTACTCCCTCTAGCTCCCTCTCTCTCTGTCTCACTCCCTCTCTCTCTGTCTTGCTCCCTCTAGCTCCCTCTCTCTTATTCCCTCTAGCTCCGTCTCTCTCTGTCTTGCTCCCTCTAGCTCCCTCTCTCGCTCCCTCTAGCTCCCTCTCTCGCTATCTTACTCCCTCTAGCCCCCTCTCTCTGTCTAGCTCCCTCTCTCTCGGTCTTACTTCCTCTAGCTACCTCTCTCGCTGTCTTACTCACTCTAGCTCCCTCTCTCTCTGTCTTTCTCACTCTAGCTCCCCCTCTCTGTCTTTCTCACTCTATCTCTCTCTCTGTCTTACTCCCTCTAGCTCCCTCTCTCTCTGTCTTGCTCCCTCTAGCTCCCTCTCTCTCTATCTTACTCCCTCTAGCTCCCTCTCTCTGTCTAGCTCCCTCTCTCTCTGTCTTTCTCACTCTAGCTCTCTCTGTCTTTCTCACTCCTGCGAGACGCTGGCGAGTGTGAACAGCATGAGGAACAAGCTTGCACAGGGAGCGACAGTAAAGGTCAAGTGAGAGCAGAGGCGAGGCTGCAGTGCAGATTGGTGTCACCCCATGGGTTGGTGTCACCCGGTGCGGTCCGCACCCCCCGCACCCCCCTAGTGACGCCACTGTTTTAAACTACATCATTTGCACATCTTTTTAACAAGCATTACTTGTAATTGCACTATCTGTTTTTATAAATTGTACTGTTGATGAATTTGATTGGTAAAGTGCACCTACCAACATTGGGAGGGCACAAAAAAACTGCCACGTAGCTCCAGCGCAAAAGCAAGTCACCGGTAGCACCGCTGGGGGAGGAGCAACAACTTTGCTCAACCACGCCACAGTACAAAATCAATGCCGCGGGGCGACCGCGCCGCTGGTGCGCCGAAGGCAAGCCTATATGCACCCTCCGACCCGAACGGGCCCAGGGACCAGAAACCCTGGTCCTTTAACGTCAAATCAAATGCCACATTGCACCTACTCAAGAGATATGCTTTTGGACCTGGCATATACACAGAACCCAGCATGTGCTGTGCGAAATGATCTCCTAGTGATCTGGATGGCATGTTCTCATGTTGCCACTGCAAATGGAGCTGTCAAGTAACATATGCCCAGTCTACAGAGAAAGATACCAATTCTAACAGCCTCCTCCTGACCTGTATTTTCTTTAACTCTAGATCAATACCCGAACACTGTATTGAGATCTGGGAGACCTTAGATGACCTAAACCCACATCGAGCATTTATTACTGAAAAATGGCTAGACGACAACAACTCCCCCGATATTGCCCTAGCTCTACCAACAATGAGAGGGCACAGCCATTTTATTTAAAGAGCACCCTATCTGCATTCCTGAAGCAGTTATCTAGACAGGCACACATGAGACTCTAGGTTTCTTGATGTCCAGAGGTGAACCCAAACTATTCGGAGAGGCTGTTATTTACAACCTTACTGGCCAGTATCCAGACTTCCGCGCAAACTTGCTATCTCAACTTCTCGCTCTCTGCTTAAAACAGAAACACTTTGTAGTTATTGGTGACTTTAACATTCACTATGAAAACTCCACTAACCCGGGGGCCAAGCATCTGGAAAATGATATGGCAATAATGCAACTACTTAAGTGGATCAGAGGACCAACCCACACGGCTGGACACACACTGGATCTACTCTTCTCTAACATTGAGACAACCTACGTCCATGATATCAAATCGCTGTCAAGGACCCTAATCTCCTTCTCTTTTAGCATACCAGTTAAACTACTCCAGACAAGAACAGGGTTTCTGTCAGGGAGAAGAGCTTGGAACGAACCACCCTCAACTTGTTTGCCTCACACTTCTCACAATACAACCCTATTACGCCTTACACTAATTCTGTTCAAGCGGAAGCTGAGCATCTGCAAAAAGAAATTGAGGAAACACTTGCTCAGTGCACCCCTAAACTAGATAGTAAATTTAACAATAAAGCACAATCCGAGAAATAGTACTCATTAGAATTAAAACTAATGAAAAGAAAGTGTAGAAACCAGGAACACAAATGGAGACTGTCAAAGGACAGCAAGGAAAGACAGAGCTACCTAGTCGATCTGAAAAGCTACCACAGTGCCCTAAAAAAATGCAAAGAAAAATTACTATACAAAAACAATCCAAGACAACGGTAGTTCATCCAAAGGACTATACAAAGTAATTCAAGAACTCTGAAAACCCACCAACCTGTCTCAAACTATGGCACCTACAATGGACAACTGTGAGCTACTGCTCTTCACTGATGAAGTGATCAAAATCTATACATCCTTTAACAATCAGCCAGAGGGAGATAATATAGTCTGGGAAACAATGCCACCCCATCCTCTGGCTCAGGCTCATCTTGCCACTTTGGCCCCCCTCTCAGGAGAGCAGGTAGAAAAAGTTATGACTGAAGTTAAGGCAGGATCGCCACTCGATCATTGCCCAAACTTCATCTTCTCTCTGTCAGTATCAGTCTTATGCCCCATGTCACCAAAATATTTAATCACTCTTTGGAGCTAGCTTCCTCCTCAACCATATGGAAGGAAACTGTGGGCTTTCCCCTTCTAAAAAATGAGGCCTATAAATGTAAGGCCCTACCAACCTATCTTGAGGCTACCGTATCCATCTAAGGCAGAGGTCTTCAATCTGTGGGGTGCGACCCCCAAGGGGGGCCTGGAGTCCTGAGAAGGGGGTCGCACATTCCCCAGCTTCACTTGTCAAAATCAAAAACATTTGCTTTAGTTTTGGAAAACGAAAGCTTTTCTGTGACAGCTAATTTAGATCATTATCAGATGAAGTTTTATCAACTGAGTCTCTAGTGCTGGAAAAGCCTGCATGCCAGAGTTCTTTGCTTGCCTGAATGAAATGCAAATGTGCCTATCAGTTAATCTGCAAGTGTAAAGGGTGCTTGGGACCCGGTTCTGGCTTTAATTGTTCAAATAACTCCAAGCTTTGTGATGGCAAAGATTTGTTTTTTTGAGTGGTAGTGCAAAGAGTTAACAACTGGGCTGTGAAGTGCTTGCTTTTAATTTTAACTGGCTTTACACAACCCTTAGTACTCCTAAAGAGGTGTTGAAGGGACAGTTATGTAAAAAAAAAATGCATTCTTATGCTCTGGTGTTACTAAAATCTACATTTTGGAAACACTATTTAATTTGGTAAACTATTTGCACGTTTTGCACTACTCTATCTTACACTGTGTGTGTTTAGGTGGCCAGTCTATCTCTGTGAAAGCAGCAGCTGCTGCCTGGAACGCCATTCCTGTGGAGCTTCAGCACACTCAGGATTTCAAGCGCTTTAAAAAAACATTAAAAACGTACCTCTTCAAAATGGTTAAGTAATTTTATTTTTTCTGCCCACTTTCTCACTGTCTGCGCACGCGCCAGGACACTCTTGAGTATTTGAGCGCGCTACAAAACCCTGTATAACATAACATAACTGTGTATACGGCAAGTATAAAACAATGACTTAAACATTCACAGTGCTTTCTGTCATAGGCTGTGACCTCGTAGCAGTAAAAATACATGTTAGTATTCTCCACTGCACCAATCAATATTTAATTCTATGGCTCTCTGGTTAAGCATAGACCTCTACAATGCATTAACTAATATAGGTTTCATAATGTCCTTCAGTGCATTTCCCACTAAGAACCAACTTTTTAAATTTGTTTTTCATTACGCTGCCCATTATTGATGGTGAAAGACCAAAAAAATGTACAGAATATTTTGTGACTTATTTATAAGAGGCTTGCATCGCCAGAGGAATCATCTGAACCATACCCATGAGACGTTACAAAGTCACCCTGCATAGGTTTGCATGGCCTCATAGATATGGAGTAAGACATAGCAGCGCAAGTCATTGCGTTGCCTAACTCTGCGTCAAGTAGGTGTTCCATGGGCTTTGCGTGGGGTTCCCACGCAACACCTATGGATTTTGATGCTGTCCCATATTTACAAAATCAAGGAAACCTGGGGCAGCTCCAAAAACAGACGCCTTCCCAACGGAGGCGTAACGGGGAGAAATCCTTTGATTTCTCCTCATTCTTTCCTCTTCATGTGTGCTGCATTCTGCAGCTCAAATAGAAAGAGGAAAAAACCTTTTGGGATTGTTTATGTGAAGGATGGTGCCCCTTCCTGTAAAAAAACAATCCTGTCTAGGTTGGTGCTACGCAGCAATTTGTGCGTCAACACAAGGAAAAGGACAGGAATGCACCGTAGTTCATAAATACAGTATATTCCAGCCCTTTCACATTGGCTTAGGGCAGCACAGCAAGAAGACTTACAGCTCTGCCCTATGCCAATTCCTCATAAATAAGGCCCTTTGTATTTAGCTACACCTTTGACTCTACCCCCACGCTCACTGCCCTTTCGTTTGCTAAACACTGTGTTTAATATTATTTCCCCACAGTAAAAATTATTTGCTGTGGGAATTTGGGGCGTTTATGATTGTTGATAGTTGTCGATGGTGAGGAGTACTAGGTTCTAGAAAGTTTTGATCAGAAGGGGGTCCTTACGCCTAAAAAAATTTGACAAGGGGGTCTCGGCATCAAATAGTTTGAAGACCTCAGATATAAGGTCTTGGAGAGATTGGTCATTATACAACTCACCACTTTTCTTGAAACCAATAACCTCCTGGACCACTCTCAGACTGGTTTTAGAACCAACAACAGCACAGAGGCCACATTACTTGCTGTATCCGACAACATCAGATCCTTAGTGGATCAAGGCAGAGCCGTAGCACTGATCCTTTTGGATCTTACTTTTGAGCTTTTGATACCGTATCCCATAATAAACTACTAAAGAATTCTCCACGAAAAAGGATTGCATTTGAAAGCCCTCTCTTGGTTCGCATCCTTCCTGAAAAACAGAACCCAAAAAATTCAAATGGGTCCTTGCTTCTCAAAATCATAAAGTATCAAACATGGAGTCCCACAGGGAGCTTCTCTAAGCCCCACTCTTTTTAACACGTATGTCTCATCCTTAGCTGCAATCACTAGGAAATGGGGCTTTGACATCTGCTCATACGCGGATGACACTCAATTATTGATCCCTCTTGATGACAAGCGTGCTAACACTGACATTAAGAGCAAACTAATTAATTGCCTCACCAAAATTGCAACTTGAATGACAGATCACTGCCTAAAGCTAAATGCTGGAAAATCTGAGATTTTTCTCTTCGGGGGTGCACACTCAATCTGGGACAGCAGTTGGTGGCCCCAAGCGCTGGGAACCGCCCCTGAACCCAAGCAAGTTGCTAAAAATCTGGGCATCCTATTCGATAATGCCCTATCTATTCTGGACTAAGTGCGTAGGTTATGCGGAAAATGTTTTGCCAGGCTGAAGCTATTCCGCAAACTTTTCCCTTGGATTCCACTGAACTGCAGAAAAACTTAAGCACTTTTTCTGAGCAGACCAGACTACTTGAATGCACTTAATGTGGGCATGCCAGAGTAACTTTTTTCTTGGCTTTAGCCCAGTTTTTCTGCGCAAAGTCCGTCTCCTCTACACCCTTCCAGTTGCCCGCCTATGGATCAATGGCCAGATATCGGAGCCCATCCCTCTTTCAAGGGGTACGAGGCAGGGATGCTCACTTTCGCCCATGCTCTTCGCTGTGGCTATGGAGCCCCTCGCCACCAGGCTCCGGCAGCATCACACTCAGAGAGGTCTGGGCTTTGCTGCCCGAGTCTTGGTCGTCTCCATGTACGCGGACGATGTCACACTTTATGTCCGCCACCCTCAGGAGAATCTCGGTCCCATGGTACACGAGGTGGTGCGCTTTGGGGGTATGTCCGGCATTCAAGTCAATTGGGGTAAGTTTATTCTCTTTCCTTTGACGGATGCCACTGTCCCCTTCACTCCGGACTATCCTTTTGTGTGGGCATCAAGGCCCACCAGATATATGGGTGTTTGGCTCAGTGGGAGCGTGGATGAACTCTGGAAGGCGAACTTTGGTCGAGCAGTCGACTGGCTGGAGACCAAGATTCCCCTTTTGGCGGCATTTACCTCTGTACTTTGCGGGGCGCATAGCCATCGCTAAGATGGTAGTGCTCCTGAAATTTTTATATCTGTTCCTGAATGTTCCTATACCTCTTACGGCACGCTTCTTCCGCACACTCCGCTCCCTCATTATCTCTCTCGTCTGGGCTGGGCGTCAGCCTAGAATTGCATATGATATTCTCACGCTCCCCCTCACGTGCGGTGGGATGGGTGCCCCGGACTTCAAATTATACACCCTAAGTACCCAGGCCAGCTTCCTTCACTTCGTGCTGCACCCGACTCCATTTCAGCCCCACGTGGTGGTGGAAGCTGACCTAGCGGTCCCCTTACCGCTCCAGACCGCTATCTTAGCCCCTGCAAAACCACTGCGCAAAGAGATTGACACGGTGGAGACCCTGCGCTGGGCCTGGGACGGTCTTAGAATATATTCATGCTCTATCTTGCTCTCTGCCGGTGCCATGCCTGTCGCATACCACCCAGCTTTTCCCTCACTGCACACGGCAGGGGTGGTAAAATGCGCAGCTGGCCTAGGACTGGCCACTTTATCAGACCTCTACCCCAACAGCGATTTCTTTTCGCTTCCGGCCGAATCTGGCCCAACAGACACATTGCTATATCATCAACTTAGAGCGTCCTGTCGGGATATGCTCCTTACATTCCTGCAGCCCCCCCCCTTCGAGGGCCACCCTTGACATACACTTCCACCTCCCCTCGCAAACTGGTTTCGAGGCTCTATGGCACCACATTAGCGGGATCAATATCTGCTGATCGCGCCTGCATTGCCTAGAGTGAGGAACTAGGTATTGATCTTTCTCAGGAGGACTGGCTGTATTGTTGTAAGCAGACCAAACGTTTATCTCCCAATTGCTGCATGTGCCTCATACATTTTAAATATTTGCACAGACTGTACCGCTCCCCTGCTCAGCTGTACAGAATGGCCTCGTCTCTAGCGACAGACATCTCCAGTGCTCGTCCCCCGCAGCGGACTTTTCCCACCTTGCCTGGCTGTGCCCCTTGGTTTCTGCATACTGGCGCAACAAGTCTACCGTCATCACTGAGATTACCTCCTTGTCTGTCTCGCCAGATCCATTGACCTGCCTACTAGGCTTGGTGAAGCACTGTCCTGACGCCTCCCGTCGGCTCACAGCTATGCTGCTCGTTCTCGCGTTTCGCAAAGTTGCCATGCATTGGGGTCGAGGCGCGCACCCAAGGTTAGTGCTTGGCTCGAAGATGCTATGCGTTGCCAGACGCTCCTCTTAGAATTTTAGGAGCTAACGCCAGTTACTGGTCGGCCACGTGATATTTGGGGCCCTCTTGTCTCATACCTCCTCAGTCGGACTGCCTCTCCCTCTGCGACCTATCCAGCGCTCCCTGCCGGCACTTCACCTGTGGCGGCCGCCGGTGCTGGTCGGTAGAGATCTACCTCCCTCTCCCTGCATTCTGCTGATTTCTCGCACCCCTCTCTGCCCTTTCCTGCTTCATACCCTGCCACTCCTCCTTACGCTCAATGGTGTGCTGCTGCTGTACCACTGCCTTTACGATGTATGTAAATGCTGTGGTTTTTCTTTTTCCTCTTGCTTGTATACCTTTTAACCTGATGTGCAAGAAGTTCAATAAACGTCTTTGAAAAATAAAAAACCAAACAAAAAAAACAACTTTTTTTTCTCCTGCAGGTAGTCCAAAACGCTGCTGCCAGATTGATCTGTAATAAAAGCAGATACAGTTCAGTATCTGACAGCATGAAGGAGCTACCCTGGCTGCCAGTGCTCCAAAGAGCCAAATTCAAGCTCCTCTGCCATGCTCACAGAACTTTGCATAAGAAAGGCCCACACGTTTTGCAAGACAAAATGCATTCCACATTCCGTCACATAACCTGAGGTCACGCCATCCGGCCCTGGCAAGGGTTAAATGCACCACCAGAGTTAGGATGGGAGACCGCTCCTTTTCTAAATTGGCTACTGTTCAGTGGAATGACCTCCCACTTGACCTACAATTGACAGATGAATATCTGCTTTTCAGAAAGAGGCTAAAAACCTTCCTGTTTCCAAGATACTAAGTCAATTAGTCATTACTCAAGAATACCAATCGCCGCAACCAAATACCCTTTTTCCTTACACCGCGTTCTATGCGCTCCAAGCGATGTGATGTCCTTCGGGATGAATGTTGCCCTCTATAAATACAAATACACATTTATAAGTGGAGTTCACCATCTCAGCAAAATTATTTTTATTCGAAATCAAACTCAAAATACATTTGACAGAACTTCATGATTAAAAACTTTATTTTAAGGTCCTAATTGTGTTTATATATATTTTATTCTGGGCTTTCATGTAATGCATGCATAGTTTCAGAAAGCACTGGAGAACTTTACAGGGACATAGCGTAGCTAGGGAACCTCCGAGAGGGAATGGGGAGAACAAGCAGGCAGTCACTTGCAGTAGATATGTGTAGAAAGGAGAGACTGGTTCAAGCGGTGCATTTGGGAGTGAGTCTGGGTCATCGGTGTAACCAACCCAGTGGTTCATATATTATTAAAGTCGAAGGAGAAAAGGATGATTTTTGCATTACTCTCATGTGGCTTATAGTCAGTCACATTAGGACACTGCAGGATCCATTTTGTTGAATTATTTAACTGGGCATTCAATCTAACTCCATCCTGCCCATTCGGAGCACTCTTAAGAAATGAAAGGTACCAGAAACAGTAGCAAGATCTGAATAGCTGTTAACGAAGTGTATATCACACATCAAAGAAAGTACGCACAACAGTAGGCTCTTAGATTAAGGTTGCAGTGGCTGTAGTAATTGCAAGCCTTTAATGTATTCCGTGACCTGCCCTATGTTAGTCGTAGGTGTATATGTTTCCATTTTCCGATCTAATGCTCTGCAAGTCATTGTCTAATTCTGCCTCAGTTGATCACTCATCACTGTGCAGCATACCACCAACAATGGCGGAGTTGTCAAACTTGAGTTAATATCAGTTGTTAACCTTTGAATTGGCTAGAAACTTCTATAGTACTATGGTATTATTTGCAAAGCATTCTTAGTTCTGTATTAAAAGCTGCAGATAGATAGGACACACACTTTCTCACATCCTTTATGTTCTTCTGATTCCTTCCTCACTGAACCCATAGGTAGAAACGTGCACAATAGCTGTACATTTCCCCTTGTTCACTTCTCCTTAACACGCCTACTTCCTATCTCACAGTGTTATCCAGCTTTGGACCATCTTCCATCTATCTCTCTGCATTGGTTTCCTCAGTTTCCCTTCCCTTTCCTTGCCATCTATGTGTTTCTTTCGCTCCTCTTCCAACTAGTGCTGGGCTACTTGCGAGGGTCACTTAAAAAAAAGTAAGTAAAACTATAAGCGTAGGTTTGTTTTTTTCTATTGCTTTAATGGATTACTTTAAGCCTTTCTTTCCTTTCTAGTCTGTGATGAGGGGCCATATACAGTTGACAGCTTAATTTATTATTTCTCTAGGGTACATTTACATTTGAAAGAAATAAATATTGCCTCTTTTCCAGATAGGGTAGCTTCAGGAAGCATTATTGTTGGTATAACTTGCAAAATCTATGAAGTTAACCTGTGTTGCTTTAGGTACAAACCTTCTAGTCTGATAATTTTGTAGATGTGGAATGATGTGTTGTGTCATTGAAAATTAATCCGGTATGGGTTTTTATAATTATTTATTGAGAGTTTTTATACAGCTGCTTATATCTCATTTTGAGCTTCCAAGCACTATGTGGCTAGAGACTGTTCTGAAAGAGAGCGTTTTTGAGAAGGCAGTCTGTGAAGAAACTGTCCTAGTCTCATATTATTGAGTCTCTACCCCTGTGGTTGTTGGATTTAGCTAAGCGCAAACTGCAACAATACTGTTTTCACACCTTTGCTGAAACAGATGTTGAAATTTGGTTCCACCCCTAGAGTTGGGGTTCAGTGAGTCCACTGTCTGGGTCCCTAGGTTCCCAAAACCCAGCTTCCATGTTTATTTTCTCTGAAGTCTCATCAAGAGATGAGGTGTGTTATTGTAGATTGACTGTTCTTTCTATTGAACATGTAGTGGCAGGCAGTCTCCAAGGAATCCTAATCCTCTGCCACAGTAAGGATTGTGTATGCTACAAAGAACTTCAAACTTTGTTCTTGCACCTACAAGGAGCTAGCGGAGACCTTACAAGACTTGTTTTTATATTGTCAAGCATATTGTTGGTGCTTGATTTTGGAGCCTCTAAAACCTGATGAGCCTGTGTACGCACTTTTACAGTAATCTAAGTGAGCCATTACATGGCCTCTTGTCTGCACCACCTGATGTTCATTTCAGAGAAGTGGATGGAGTCTCTGGCTTAGAGTGAGCTGCTGTTAATGCATTTGGCCATAGCATTGACTTAGTAAATGAAGGAGAGTTTGGAGTCAGATGCGACTCCCATGGTCTTAATTTTCAATGGGGTTAAAGATGATGTTTCTATAGGAGTGGTGGAACTCAATGACAGTGAGGTTGATTCTCATTCTCCCAAAAAGAAGGAGATTATTATCTTTTCTCCATTCAGACAGAGGACATTCTGTAATAGGGGATCACTGTGAATAGTCATAATCTAGTGAATAGTCCCGCCCATGTGCGTGGACCCCGGAGCAATCAAAAATAATCTCTTAAGCTGTCTTCTTTGCAGTCCTGCATAGACACTTAAGAGAAAATCAAAGACAAATAATGCAGACTATAATTACAAGGCTACACTGGCCAGTACTTCAACTTAAAGTGAAAAAGATAGCCAAATAAAATCAAATTTCACACATATTGCCAAATTTCACCCATAGAGAAACTTCCCTTCACCAAAATCCTTGAAATGATAGAGAGGAAGGGTTGGTCAGACAAGCCCCCATAGGCTGCCATTATGTGTCTGGAAAAGGGATACCGTGCCTTTAAGGAACTCTCCAGAGACCGTCGGTATCCCAGGATGCACAGCCAAGTCCTTTTACTTTCAGTTCTTTTTTCCGGCTCCTGCTAGCAGGACCCTGGAGCATTGAGCTCTCACTTTTTGGGCATTTCTTCCATTTTATGGCACTTTTCCAGTGTTTTGAGTGTTTCACTCGACGTCTGGGGTCTTCCTCTTCCATTTGCTGTGTTTTTTAACCAGTTTTGCCACCTCTTTCTGTCGAAAATGCCAGCTTTATTCGACAAGTGCCCTGAGTGTGGTAGGAAGAAGGCTAAATCTGACCCCCACAGAGTATGCATACTCTGTCTCCCTTCCACCTATGTCCCTGACTCCTGTGATATCTGTCACTGTTTCTCCAGGAGGACCCTGCGTGACAGGGAGAAGATTCGTCTCCAATGCCTGGAGCAGAGGAGACCTGAAGAACCAGGTGGGACTTCTAGGCATGGAGGGACTCAGTCTTCGTCCTCTGCTCATGCTTCGGCCTCTGGGGGGCTCCCCAGTCAAGAAAAGGCCCCGAAAAGGCACAGATCCCAGTCGACGTCGATAGCTTCGGTGTCGAGAGGTATGACCACCATCTGCTCCCTGTCGACCCAGGGCTCTGGGTCCAAGCGGCGTCGCCGCTCGACGTCGAGAGGTAGGACGTCGAGACCTCGGACGAGGTCGACAGCGAGGACTTCCCCGGCATCGAAACACCATCGACATCGAGATGAGTCCAGGAGGCAACGGCGCTCGCCGTCGAGGCTGTACCGCCATTTGCTGTCAACGTCGACACGATGGTCGATGTCAAGAAGAGGCAAGTCGACGTCGAAGGGAAGACATTCGACGTCGAGGAGTTTGTCGACGTGTAGAAGATGGACGTCGAGGAGTAGAAAGTCGAAGAGGTCGACATCGAGGAAAGAAAAATCGACGTGGAGGAGACGTCCAAGGACCAGGACGGGGTCCCCTGCCTCAGTGGTCAGTCTGTCGTCTTCATCGGCGAGCTCCCGGTCGCGGCGGCGCCGGTGCTTGGCCGCAAAGTGGTCTGCCTCCAGAACATCTTCTTCGAGGCCTGCTCAGAAAAAGAGGAGAGTGGTGAGAACATCGGACTCGGAGTATTCACGGACCTACTCACCTTCTAGGCCTAGGACGCCTACGCCTCCACCACTGCCTCCGAGGATGCCTCCTCCGCAGCTTCCTCCTCCTCCAGCAACGACGCCTCCTCCTCCACTTCCACCGCCTCCTACACCGCCCCTGCCTCCTCTTCCACCGCCTCCCCGACCTTCACAACCTCGACCTGAGGTTCCGGCTCCGACTCCTCCGCTCCCGCCTCCTCCAAAACGGGCGGCTCTGGCAAAGCCCAGGAGGTCTAGATCAAGGTCTAGAGGAAGGGATCGCACTCGCAGTAGACACCGCTCCTCCACAAGTTCCCGTCATCGCCAATGGAGGGACTGGTCACGGTCCAGTTACACGGGCTCCTCGAGTGACCGAAGGTATTCTCCAACGTTATCGGATTCCCCTCCTACGAGAGTGTCACCTGTGGACGACATTGTGACATTTCAGGAGGTGCTGCTGAGGGGGGCAGCTAAGTTAGGGATCACATTGACGGTACCCACACCATCTACCTCTGTGATCTTTGAGACTTTGCACAAACCGCATCTCTCTCGCCCATTGTTGCCCTTGGTGCCAGGACTGGAGGAACCGGCCATGGAGCTTTTTCTGACCCCAGCTTCTGTGAAGTCGGCTCTATCTCGGCTGCAAAATAAGTACAGGCCCCCAGATTCTGATCCGGCGTTCTTGAGGTCAGATCCTGTACCGGAATCTGTCATTGTGACAGCAGCCAAGAAACAGCATGCTACTGCTCCGTCTTCTACGGTGCCGCGGACAAGGAGAGCCGTCAGATGGACTCAGCTGGACGGAAGGTTTGCGGTACGGCTGCCACCTCAATGAAAGCGGTGAGTGCCTCGGCGCTCTTGGGTCGCTATGACCGCGCTTTGTGGGAGTCTCTGCAACAGTTTATTGAGCTCCTCCCGAGGGATAGGAGAGAAGACTTCCAGGAGATATTGGACGAGGGCATGATGGTCTCCAATCAAGTCATCAGCTCTCCTGGCGCCTCATGGTTATTGCCATGGCATTAATTTAAGGCGCCATTCCTGGTTGCGCCTTACCTCTCTCAAACCAGAGGCGCAGCAGAGAGTCGCAAATTTGCCGTTCTCCGGATCGAAGCTCTTCGGGATGCATGCGGATGAGGAGATGGCCCGCATGAAGGCAGAAGTAGTGACATTGAAGGCCGTTGGTTTGGAGAAACCAAAGGAACAACTGAAGTCCTTCCGTCCGTTCCAGAGGAGGTATGGTTCCCAGAAATGAGGACAAGGTCGTCAGGCTGGCCAGCAGCAACAACAACAGTGGCAGTACCAGCGGCAGCCTTTCCAGAAGCGTCAGAGGGGCAGAGGAGGCCAGCAGTCCTCCTCGACGAACAAGGACCCGGCTGGGTGTAAGCCCTGAGGTGCTACTTCGCCCTCGTCCGTTACCCGCTCCGGTGGGAGGGAAGCATACAAAATTACCTGGCAGAGTGGAGAAAAATTACTCAAAACAAGTGGGTGCTGAATATTGTTTGCAATGGATACAGTCTTCCTTTTGTCAGCCCACCTCCAGCAATTCCACCGGTCCGCTCGCAGTTCCAGCTGCGCGAGCTCCAAGCGGAGACCGATACCCTGTTAAGAAAAAGGGCGATAGAAGACGTCCCTTTGTTTCAAAGGGGAAAGGGTCTTTACTCATGGTTCTTCCTGGTGCACAAGAAGGACACAAACGAGTTCAGGCCCATTCTGGATTTGCGACAAGCAAACAAATGGATTCGCAGGGAAACGTTTTGCATGCTGTCTTTGCACCAGATTTATCCTCGGCTGCAAAGAGGAGACTGGCTTTCCGCCATAGATGGAGAAAAACCAAAGGTGGTGCTGGATGGAGCGTTGACAATACAAACACTCACCCCCAGTCAACTGATCTGGGTTTAATCCATCACCGTTCTTTAGCTCACTCCGCCACCCCAGTTCAGACATGGCCATAGATCTACAGGATGCGTACTTCCATGTGCCCATTGCACGGAAACACCGGAGGTTCCGGCGCTTTCTAGTTGGCACCAATCACTATCAGTACACTGTACTACCGTTTGGACTGAAGTCTGCACCCAGGACTTTTTCAAAATGCATGGCAGTGTTGGCAGCGCACCTGAGAAAGAACAAGGTGTTTGTCTACCTGTACCTGGACGACTGGTTGATCAAAGCCTCCACCCTCCAAGAAGCGCAATTGCACTTCAACAGGATGGCCATTCTGTTGAACCAACTGGGGTTGCACATCAACATGTCCAAGTCTGTTCTGACTCCTGTCCAGTGCCTACAGTACTTGGGAGTCTCCATCGATACTCTTTCAGCAAGCGTGTCTCCTTCGGAGGAGCTGTTCCATCTACGACAGTGAGGACGGTGTCTTCTCTACTCTATTGGGGTCAATGGCCTCTTGCATCTTCCTCACGCCACACGCAAGCCTCCACATGAGGCTTTTGCAGGAATGTCTGGAGGATCAGTGGGAACAGAAGCGGGGGAGCTGGGGCGACAGGATCCGGCTGTCCCTTCATGCTCAACAGTCCCCGAGATGGTGGTGCTCAGCAGAGAATCTCCTCAAAGGGGTTCCATTTCACAAGGACATTCCCATTCAGACTATCATCACGGATGCTTCTCCCCACGGCTGGGGAGTGCATTCAGACCATCTACAGATCCAGGGAATGTGGTCCCCGGCGGAATCCACGTATCACATCAATTTCCTGGAACTCAGAGCTGTTCACTTGGCACTGAAGGCCTTTCATCCGTCATTCCAGACCAACTCCTTGCTTGTACAGACGGACAATACGACCACAATGTATTACCTCAACAAGCAGGGGGGCTCGAGATCGCGCACACTGTCACAAGAAGCGCAGGCGATCTGGCACTGGCTGCTAGCCAGAGGACTGACTATAACGGCTACCCATCTGCCAGGTGGGCAGAATGCTCAGGCGGACGCACTCAGCAGGCTGGTGCAAGAAAACCACGAGTGGGTTCTAAACCACGAGGTGCTAAGAGGCATCTTCGACAGGTGGGGCAGTCCAGACGCAGATCTGTTCGCCACCGCCGAAAACAGAAAATGCTGAGACTTCGCCTCCAGGTATTACCAACCGGGGACTCTGGGGAACGCACTATGTATCAGCTGGTTGAACAGCTTTCTGTACGCTTTTCCACCCATTCCCCTGATTCCGACGGTACTCATCAAGCTGTCTCAGTCCAGAGCATAAATGATCCTCATTGCTCCGGAGTGGCCCCGACAGTGGTGGTTCATGGACCTGCTTCACAGGTCTCTCCTACCCCACCTGCGGCTACCGTGTCGGCCGGACCTTCTCACGAAGTTCGGGGGCAGATGGTGCACTCCAACCTCTCATCGTTGAGTTTGGCGGCATGGCTCCTGAGATAGTGCAATATGGACACCTGAATCTGCCTGACGAGTGCATGGATATACTCAAGGAGGCTAAGCGACCTTCCACTAGGACTTCCTATGCCTACAAGTGGAAGAGGTTCTGCATCTGGTGCACTTCCAAGAACTATGATCCGACGACCTGCAAGGAAAATGTGATTATTCCATACCTTTTGCATTTGGCCCAATCAGGCCTTCATTTTCATTCTATTAAGGTCTTCTAATATAGAAACTCACCCTGAGTACAGAGTGAATGTTTACTCCTATCGACTGGCCAGTTATTCTTACGGGTATCCCCCAGAGGAGGGGCAGGACAGAGGGGAGGATACTCCCATGTCCTTTGTCTAGTTTTGTGCCAGAGCGAGAGTGAAGGGTTCCTTGAACTAGCTTAAACTGGAGTATGCAAGGAGGGCACCAAATGTTCTCTTCAAAGCCGTCTTGTGGTGCAGGCAAGCGCCCACACCCCATCCCATCCTATTTCACAAAATCCTGTCTGGATAACTATTTTTCTACCTTTCCCCTGCTCAAGCTTTGCTAAGCAGCAGGGGGACAGAATCGGGTCTGTGGTCAGCAGCAGCAGTAACTTGTGTCAGACCCTGAAAAGCTGTTACCGGTTGTACAGGGGGGTACCCCAAGGGAGCCCCCCAGTACATGGGATCAAATTTCCAATACTGGAATCGGTATTTGGGTATGATTTTAACATGTTTGATACCAAACATGACCTGGTTCAGTGCAGCCACTATATAGTTAGACATCTTCTAATGTCTAATGTCCACTATATTTATTAAAATGGCTGAACGCAATTACAAAGCCTGGAGAATCGACTCTGGGGTTTGTAGGGCTGTCTGCTCATGCAGGGGTACTCTCACACTTATAACCGAGCACCCTGCCCTCAGGACTGAAGAGCTTGCCATAGGGGTGACCTGTAGGTTTTAAGTATAGTTACCCCAGATACAAGGAAACTTTAATCTGTTGTCAGAGGTGTACGCATCAATTACACCGGCTGCAATGGCAGGCCTGTAGTCACAGTTTAAATGGACTCCCATGGGTTGCACAGTACATGCTGCAGCCTTGGGAGACCCTGGTGTACCTATGCCATGGGTACCCTCTGATAGTGTGCCCATCTGGCAAGGTGTTAGCTCATCCTACTGTGCCAACATTGTTCCATGTTCAGCCTGAGCTGTTAGTTTTCCATTGTGGGCGTGGTTGGGGGTTTCTTGGATGGATCTAATAAAAAAAATAAACCATTGGCTAAAGTCAAAATGTTTTTGGCTCTCAAAAAAGTTCATATTAGCATAGTAGTCTTAGGCACTGACTGGAATTACTTTGTGCGTCGATGTGCTTCTTATGTAAGAGCAGCATGCAGTAACTGATAGGGAAGTCAGTCAATAGCTGAAGTGTGGTGACAAATTGCCCCTTGATGCATGTTGGAGTGGGTGGAAGAAAAATGTGAATGACACTATCACAGACTAATGGATAAAGTCCAACTGAAAAACCCTATAAGTAGGTATGTTAAGTAGTTATTACATTTTTTTGTTCTAAGTTAGCATTTTTAGTTCCATAGTGGGATGTGGGTTTATAGGGGAATAGGGTGGGAAGTTATTTAATTGCCTCAAATTGTAAAGCGCTCTGATATCCTTCGGATCAAGTTCGCGCTATGTAAAACTTTATAAATAAATAAATAAATAAATACCATAGTACCATTTACTAAAGACTTACAAGGGTACACTAGTATCCAATTGTGAATGTTCGGAAGTACTTACCTTACCATGCTTAATTTAGGGAGAAAGCACAGTTACTGGGGTCCTGATTAGCAGGATCCCTTTCAGGCTAGAAGAAACGTAAGCAAAAAGTGTGGGATAACCGTGAAAGCAGACAATACTTTCCTACACCCATCCTGTGGGGCCACAGACACTTCTAGCTGCAGATTTCCTGCCCTAGAATTATCCCCAGGCGTCAGACTGAATCGGGACATTTTTCGTGAGCAATATCCCTGCATGCCTGTAGATGGCTTTGTTTGGCTCTGCGTAGTGTCATCTGCGCCCGAAGTGACATGCGCGGTGCCTATATAGCCGCCACCCAAGTGTGCTGACGTCAGTACTTTTCGTTCCGCGCCAGTCAGTACATATCCAGAGAGAGTTACCCCAGTCACTTTTTTTACTAGCCTTTTTTTTTTTTTTTACTTTTGTCGAAGTCTTTTGAGAAAGTCTTCTACTGGCATGGCAGAGATGTCATTTATGAAGGCCCGCTTCTAGCCTTGCAGTGCCTGTCATTGATCAATTGCTTGATGTTGGTGATGGACCCTCTGTTGCCTTGAGCCCGACCACGACATGAAGACCTGGGTGGACTGTTACTAAATGGTCTGAAGGTCTTGAGGTAGCGGTCCCTCCATCTCCTGGCGGCTAGACGAGCACCTCCAGAATGGTCTCAGAGAGAAAAGTTCTGCAATCGGTTGCAGAACCCAAGATCTATGTTGCACTCAAAGTTGTCAGGCCACTTGGGTAAGTCTACAACTATACCTCAGCTGTTGGCCGACGAGACGAGGGAGCGTTATCATCCAAGTCGTGGCTACGTGGTTGAGCCAGTGTCTTGACCAGCTGCACACCTCCAGGAGTTTCTGGGAGCCAGAGCGACCCCGTTTAACTCCAGGAGTTTTGAGGCCATGCACCTCATATTTGAGTGACCCATTCCCGCCAGTGTGCCTTCGGCCCTGCTGGTTCAGGAGGGGCCCCTTCAAACTTCCTGAATGGTGATCATGCAGAATGACTTTTTCGTGAGGAATTTATTCAGGTTTCTCAAATCTGAAATTGGTCTCCACTTTTTTACCTTCTTGCACACTAAAAAGAACCGCAAATAAAAACCTCTTCCCCTCTGATGGAAAGGAAGATATTCTATCGCTCCCTTTTGAATCATGGAAACTATTTCTAGCTGCAAGAGGTGTAAATGCTTGTGAGTCATTGGTTGAGGAGGAGCGAGAGGGAGTGTCTGTATGAATTCTAGGGAATAACAGAATTGTACCAGGTCTAAAAGCCAACGATCCTTTGTAACTTGTTTCCAATTTTTTAGAAAGTGGGAGATTTTTGCCCCCTATCTTGGACGGAGGTGAGTAAATAGTAACCAGCAGAAGTTGGAGGTCATTGATCTATAGTAGACTTGTTCTGTCATCCTGTTTACCCCTGAAAGAAAGACTTGTTGTAGGTAGTTAAAGGTTGTTGCCCCTGGACAAACTATGTTCTGTATTGTTGATTTGAGGAGGTATAGGTTCGATACAGGTATTGTTGGTAGCTTTCCCGGTAGGATGGTTGACCTTTGCCTCGAGCACCACGAAAGTGCATCCTTTTGTGTTGAAGGGTACCAAGAGATTTAGCCGCATCCGTGTCTTTTTTGATTCCCAGTAGGGCTTCATCGATATGCTTCCCAAACAGTTCCTCACCGTCATAGGGCATATCTAAAATCTTGGTTTGTACTTCTGTCCTGAATTTGTTGCCTTTAGCCATCCCTGGCGCCTCAAGACTGTAGCCCCGGCCAGTTGACGGAACCCGGTGGAAGCGCTGTCCACCGCACAACCAATTATCTCCGAAGAGGAGCGTTCACCCTCCAGTAGAATCTATTTTGCCTCATCTTTGACATCTGGTGGTAGATTTTTGATGTAAGGAGCTATATCAGACCACATTTGCCTGTTGTAACGACCCAACAGAGCGAAGGAGTCAGACTCTCTAACAGTTAACGCATAATAGTTGCAACAAAAACAGATACACAACACCATAACAAACATAAAACTTTCAATAAGTGATCAATCATGTGCCAGTATATAATAGCACCTTTAACCCTGATGTGTGGTTAAACAAGTGCCAGCCTGTACGTTGCATTTTTACCACAGAATGCAATGTCACAGACACAATGCAATCACCTCATGCCCCGTGGACTACAATCAATGTAGTAAGTGCAATCCTGCATATTGCAACCTCAAACTCAATCTGTTAAATTTACCTCTTGCCCTAGAAATCAGGGAAAAGAACCTTACCTAGACAGAAACATAATTATACCTCATGGGTTGGGGCAGATAATGCGCACATTTGCGGGCAATAATAAAGGATAAAGGCTAGATGTAATGCTTCTCTCTGACGCAGGCGGGGCCGTGTGTTGCTCTAAGCTCGATCATCATTTGTATTTAGACAAAGAGGTACTCACACTTCAGATAAGAGGACTAGTGCTCATGTCCCGCAGCTATCATGGAGTGGTGTATGATGTACGCATACTCCATGTACCTTTACGTGGTTATACTATCAAGCATCAAGGTGGGTTTGGTTTTGGCCAAATCAAAACAGTAACAGTATGGCCTGTTTCGCTATTTTATTGAGGTATATGTTTAGTGCTGGCATTCAAAGAGAACGTATTCTATTTGGGTTTATCATGTTATCGTCTTGGCAACTGTAGTGTACCTCTAGTTCATGTAGAGGATATTTGTCTTTTTTCTCATTATTCGTATAGGTAATAAGTTACTGAGCATCTCATAAACCAGGGGAGTTTTTTAACCATATATGAATACATTTCCTATTTTAGCCTTATGAGAATGAAGAGCCTTATGGGAATATGTTATTTCTATTATAGTGGCAATGAGACTTCGATTATATGAAGCAGAATTCCTAGTGAACACTTCTCCAAGGGCACCCTACTTTTATGTATTACCCAAAAGGATTGAACTGTGAGATCTCTTTTAATCTAACTGTAACATAGTGACATCACATCTGATAGAGACTTCTAGCTGCATATTCCTTTCCTTAGAATTTCTCAGGCGTTAGGCTGGATCTGGAAACTTTTTTTTGAGCAATTCCACTTTGCGTGGCGTCGGGTGACTCCATTCGGCTCCGATTGACGTCTGCACCGTTAGCCTCAGTTATGACATCACTGTCACGTATATAGGCACCACCCAGGCGCGCAGACATCAGCTCTTTTCTTTCTGCGCAAGTTAAGCACAGATCCGACAAGAGCTACCCCTATTGTCGCTTTTTGACTGGGCTTTTTTGACTTTTTATCGACTTCTGAAGTTTTTTCTATCATTAGTTGAGGGATTTCTTTAAGGAAGACCAGTTTTAAACCGTGCAGCGCCTGTCACTGTTCCATGTTGGTTACCAATCCAAACCTTGTCTGCCTTTTGTGTCTTGGGCATGACCACAACTCAGTCATGCTCAGACTGTCTGGCCATGGCTCTGAAGGCCTTGCGGGAGCGGCCTATGAAGCTCCTTGTGGCCCGGCAGTCGACACCATCCAGCGAGACTCCGCGGAGATCCTAATCAAAGAAGAGGAGGTCGCAGGACCGCTCCCGGAGATCCAAGTTCTCTTCCTCCCACTCGAGGTCCTCAAGATACTCGGGAAAGAGGCACAAAAAGAAGTCTAAGGGGATTCATCTTTGCCTCGACTGCCGTCCGTTGACAAACTAAGTTAGGAGCACTGACGTTCACGGCACATTTCTGCGGAGCCGGAGCCAGGGTCAACTCCATGCCTTGCTCCATTTCCGGGAGTTTTACGAGGCCAAGCACTGCGTATTTAAGCAAGCTGAGCCCTCTGATGAGCCTTCAGGCTCCACGAGGTCTGGAGCAGGCCCATGGGATTCTACAATGTCGGCTCCGGCCATGGTGCCTGTTGGGCCGCGTAGATCCGATTCCGGATCAGGGACGGCACTGGTCATGCCAACTCGACCGGCCCTGGCATCAGACCCAAAGTCTGTGCCCATGGGTCAGCCGGTGCCCACCGGCCGTTCAAGCCCCATCCTTCTTCACGCCAGCGCTCAACGCAGATTACCATGCAGTTAGAGCCCTGGGGTTCTGTATTGTTGCCTGAGTATTCTCAGGCACGAGAGAGGACTAGGAGTGGTCTATGGACCCATTGGAGCACCAGAGTGCAGCGCAGATGGAGTGGTATGAGAAACTTGGGGAGGCCAGTGGATTGGACACATCCCTAGATACTGGCATGCTCTCTCCACCTATTGTGGGGGCTTTTTATGCCATGGTGGTAAGGAAGGCAGCTGGGGTCCTTGGACTGGAGCTGTCCTCTTTGCAGATCAGGACTAATCTCCTGCCCGAAGTGCTTTAGCCTGGGGCTTCCACTCTGAACCCGCGTTGCCCTTCAATGAGGCACTTACTGATGTCCTACAAGGCACGTGGTCCAAGCCTAGCACAGGGGCTCCTATGAATAGGACAATGGCACGCCGCATTCTCCCGGCTCCAGGCTACCCAAAGTTCCAACACGTCACCCCTGAAAGCTTGGTGGTTCATGCTTCTACGCCCAAGGGCTTGTTCCCTTCTGCCCCTCCGTATAGGGAATCCAAGAGGTTGGAATCACTTTGGAAGAAGATGTTTTCTTCCTCCAGCCTAGCATTGCGGTTGGTGAAACCACATGCTTATTGGGCTGTTTCTCCCATTCCCTTTGGGAGACAGATGCCCAAGTGCTGCCACAGGTCCCGGAGCAGGCCTGGGCTGTGCTCTCCCAGGCAGTTAAAAATAGGAGAGATGCAGCCAAATTCACCACCAGGTGTGGACTTGACACCACTGATTTTCTGGCCAGAGCGATTTCATTGATGATGGCCTAATGGTGCCATGCCTTGCTTAGAACATCTCTGTGTTGTCCAAGCTAATTTGATGGACATGATCTTTGATGTTTCTCGTCTGTTTGGCGAGAAGGCCAATTCGGCCCTGGAACGGTTCAAGGATTCTCATGCTACGGCCAGATCTTTGGGCCTTTCTACAACACCTCGTGGCCAGTCTAGCCTTTTCCCCTTTCGTGGCAACAGAAGGGGGTTTTAGCCTTGCCTGCCCTATCCCAGCCATCGTCCTGAACATGGGCCTGGCTCATTCTGTCATAGAATGGAGGCCAAAAGGCATCATCCACCCTTCCCTCTGCAGCCGCCGTCTCCAAGCACTCCTAGTCTGACTACAAGACTATCCCACTCCAGTGGGAGGGAGAATCCATCATCCTCTCCTCACTTAAGATCAATAACATTGGACAAGTGGGTCTTCCAGATCATTCAGGTGGGCTATTCTCTGCCTTTCCTTTCTTTTTCTCCTCCTATTTTGCTAAATCAAGAACGGCTAATGGAGGATCATTTAAAATTGCTCAGAGAGGAAGTTGCGTCTCTCCTAGCCAAATGAGCTTAGGTGAGGGTCCCGGTTTCAGAAGTAGGCATTGGCTGTTATTCCAGCTACTTTCTGATTCCGAAGAAGAACAAAGTGTTATGGCCCATTTTAGATCTTCGGCTTGTCACTCTCTTCCTCAAGAAGTAGTCTGCTTACTTTTGCTCAGGCCTTGTCTGCCCTAGACCAAGAAGACTGGATGGCAGCGTTGGACCTGCAGGATGCGTATTTTGACATTCCCATTCTGGGACACAGGAATGAACCTGCGGTTCAAGGTAGGCCACAAGCACTTTCAGTTTACCATGCTCCCCTTTGGCCTTACCAGTGCCCCTCGGCGTTCACCAAGGTGGTGGCAGTGGTTGCAGCTCATCTGCCCAGGTTAGGGGTGTCATCTGCCCATACCTCAGTGACTGGTTGTTGAAGGGGTCCTCCCCCCAGGCTGTCCTCTCTCACCTTCAGACTACGGTGAACCTCCTGCATTTGCTGGGGTTCTCCAGTATTGAATCATTCATAGATTCACATGCTTGAATTTTCCCATCCGTCATGGTGTGAGTCTTGCAGTAGTTATAAAAGCAGTATTATAAAAGTACATTAGAAACCATCAAAAATAAAGATCTTTAACATCCATCAGCATCTTTATGTTGGTGTAAACTTTAACCAATCAGAGAAGAGCCCTAGACCTCAACTCTCCAGCAGAGCCACCATACCTCACATTTCTAACTGCACATCGTGAGTAAGGGAGTCTCCCTGAGCTCTGCTCAGTTTGTCAGTGAGTGAACTTTTGACCCTACTGAATTCATCTCGAGATATTGGTTTTCAATCTACTTTACTTGCAAAATGTCAGAGGAATCTAATAAAAGGCTTTTTAGACCCTGCAGTTTGTGAGAAGGCAAGACTCTTCTCTGAGGACCCCCACAAGTCTTCATCCCAAGCATACTGCTAAGGACTGTAAATACTGCAGAACCTTTTCAGCCAAAACTCTGAATGAAAGACAGGGAGGCCAGATTGTTGTTATGGCTGCAGCGGAAAAAATCCAGATCGAATTCTGGATCTAATGTTGAAGAAAGTCCTCAGCCATCCTCAGCTGAGAGGAAATGTAAAAATGAGGGCTCTACCTCAAAGAAAATGAAGGCTGATGAACCTTCCACTGCCGAAAAACAGGCTGGAAACAAAGAGACGCTGATCAGTCTCCTGCTGCTTCTCTTCCTGTCACACCTCTAAACCGGCTTCGTTGACAAAAACCGCTTAGTCGACTGATCCATTATCGATAACGGCAGCTAAATCCCTGTCGACGTTAGTGGCTATGAACGCATCGACAACTGCCGTGGTGACGGCTTCGTCGATGAGTACTGTGGGGACGATCACCAGGTCAATGGCTTAGTCAACGGCATCGATGACAACTCTGTCTACGGTCATGTCTACGGCTCGAACGAAGGCAACACCGTCAACTACATCAGTCCATGGCCAGGTCAACGACCACTCTGTTGATTACGGTCTTTAACCGCTTCACCGCGGCGGTTTAGCGCAGTGGGCGGGGCCGCATCGGCCAACGGACGTGCGCAGCCAACACCAGCGTTGGCCAACACCAGCAGCGAAGGAGTTAAATCTCCTTCTAGACAGCCAGTGTCGACGACGATCACTGTCAGATGTTTCCCTTCGTCGACCGCATCGTTGACAGAAAATAAACAGGACATTAAAAGACATCAGTGAGTCTAAATGTCTCCAGGTCTGACATCTCTAACCAAAATATCACCTCTGCATAGTCTCACCTTATAGATACGAAGGAATCAGGAGACAAGAGTTTGTTCGGTCCACCTTACAGTCCATCACAGCTCAGGGTTAAATGCCAGGACATAGATAAGGAAGATGAGGCACATAGGCAGGACATGTCAGAGTTTATGGAAGGGGACTACTCTTCCTTGCCCGTCCTCGGGCGCAACAATACAACTCTTTTCAGGAGCACTACCTATATGAGGCTTACGAGGAGCAACAGGAGGAACGAAGGGATACCATGTTGGTGCCAACCTCCCTGGTCCTCGACCTTAGGCACATGCTCCATGATTACTACAGGCAATTTACGGACTTTCACACTCCAGTCCCCCTAACACCCGGGGGACCGGGTATTCTGATGGATACATTTGCCTGTAGATTCCTCACCTTTTGAATTACCCCTGCGCCAGCATTCCGTGGAAACTTTTTTCCTAGCTCTCCCACGTCGACGAGAACATCACACAGACATGGCTCCGCTCGCGACTCAGTCTGACATCATCGGAGCCACAAATAGGCCTCATCTGCGTGCTGACGTCCGTTCCCTTTTTCCCGCGCCAACGACGCGTAACAGTTTTCGGGGACTCTCTATTGATTTCTTTTTTTTTTTTTTTTGAAAACCTTTATTGTGCAGATGTAGCTTACAAATACGGGCCTACAACCCATCGGGCCGGCCACCACACTGTATTAGCACGTAGGCCAGAAAAGAAGCTCCAGCGGGTCTCCGATATAACAGATGCAATAAGGCGAGGCAGAAAGCCACAAGGAAACCACCATGAGTAGGAAAAGTGAAGGTTAATTTTATAATACAATAGGGTGAATAGCAGGAATAGTGCAGTTATTAGGGTCCAAAAGTCCGTGGCGGGCTGTCAGCAAGCAGTAAAACAATACACAGCGAATTTCAAAAAGAACAGCTATATTATAGCAAGAGCAAAACGTAAGTCCCACATCTGCAAGCAAGTCCAACCACTGCCCAACGCCCACCCGTTACTACTAAAATACGCAGCAATACATAAAAAGGAAGTCAGGATTGCAATACAAAGAGCCATCCGCTACATCAACCCAAAGAAAGGGAGAAAGAAGGGAAAAAAAGGGGAAAGGACGTCAAGAAAAAGGGTAGAAAAAACAGGGAAAAGAGAACGCGGCACCACATCATGCGCCCCTTGGCAAGCAAAGCATACAAAAGAAAAGGTCAGCCAATGGAACCGAAGGAAATAGGAGTAGTGGTTGCACAATGAACATCGGTGGCAGGGAGGTCATGAGGCCCACGCTGGCAAAAACACCCCAAGAGGCCTACATGTAGACGCAGCGTCCAGAAAATAGGATACATAAGAGCCATAGAACCAAGAACAAAGAAAAAACAAAAAGACAGATCCCCCCCCACCCACCCCACCCTGCACCCCTGCAGAAGGCTACGGCCTACCCCCCCAGCAGCGTGCCTGTCGCCCTAACAGGAAACCCAAAATATAGAAGAGTCAAAAAGTAAGGAAGAAACCACATAGGCAAAAAGAGAGGAAGGGGAAAGGAAGGGAAGAAAAAAAAATCTCTAGTGGGAGAGGAGACACATAATCAAAACTATCAGCTCCCAACCCCCCGTTCGAACACATTTTAGATCCCACGAGAAGATGAAGTCATTTCAAAAAACAGGCACCAGGAATATGAAGAGGAATCGATCATACACGTACAGCTGCAAGGTGGTCATCGGCCATGCCACGAAGTAATAGTCCGGCGGTACAAGTGAAACTCACCCCTGTCCTCGTCTGTCCAGTGCCATAGGCACAGAGTGCACAAAGAACCAGAACATGAGGGGCCAGAGGTGAAAAGCAGGGATTCCAATCGTCGATACACCACACAAGTCATAACGGCTTCGGACCGGATGAGCAAGAAAGGACAGCAACAGCAGCAAGCAACTCAAGCATAGCTCCGCCGACCAAGGGGAAAAAGTCGCCCCGGTGAGACAGTTACAGGATCTCCGTTCGGCAGGGCGAGGCAAAAAAACACCGGGAGACCCGGCTAGACAGACCCGGACGGATCTCGGCTGGAGGCCCTCCAGTACATCCACCACAGGGAAGAACTCCTGACGACACAAGGCAGTAGGCATCTGTACGTCCAAACAAGCGGTGGCCCCGGTGTCCTCAATTTCCAGGAAGGACCCCGCAGCACACTGAAGCGGTGGAACCGCACACGCAGGGGACGGCCCAACGAGCCCGGTACCAAGACCACCATCCGGCCCAGCGACAGGTACAGTCATGGAAGCACGCAAGGAACACAAGGCGGCGAAGACGTCGCCAACTGTAGGCTCACCTTTACGGTATTCAGCAAACGTGCCGTGCGGCCAGCCGATGTCGCCATCTCCAACTGGGCGTAGATACAGGGCGCAGGCCGCCATCTTTTTAGCCCGGCGAGGCCTCGGCAATCTCCGACCCCAATCCGGCCACCGGCGGGGCTCGATGAAATCCAGCCGGCGACAAGCAATGGAACCTCCAGGGCAGAAAGGCGGGCCACCAGAATATTGAGGCAGCCGGCGCCACCGACCCACAGGCGCCGCCCGCCAAGACCGGGCGGAGGGTTTCAAGATGGCCGGACAGGAGAACAAAGGGGAGACGAGTCGCCCATGCGGTCAACCCCCGTCCGCGGAAGGCAGCGCTCCACCACCAGGTCCCCGGACAGCCAGACCAGGCCCGGTCAGTCGCCACCGGTCCAACCGCACAGTGGCCGCTCCGGCCGGCCCCACTCCTCCACCAAGGGGTTGGCCCCGGCGCTCCGCCCCGCCCGGGCGCCGCAGGCGAGTCCCAGGCCCGCCCGCCCCGGAGGCTCCGAAGCGAACAAGGGCACAGCTCAAGATCCGCGGCACCTAGGATCATCCGGAGCAGACGGTAAGTGCCAGCAAAACGTCATAATTCCATATTCCATCAAATAAGACTTCTCGGGGCAGGATAAGGTGCAGGATAGATAGTTCAAGCAGGAAGGTTGACGGAGCCGAGCTACAACGCGGCCATCACGGTCGCGAGCTTGGCTCCTCCTCTATTGATTTCTTGATAGTAACTTTTGATTCTGCTGTTTTCTTTGGAAGTGACAGTGCGATGGAGTCAGGGTTTATACCTTGTAGAGAATGCGGGGGTCACATGTCGATCAAGGACCCTCATGACGACTGTTTGTGGTGTTTATCTTCAGACCATGACGTTGATGGTTGTACCAGCTGTCGGAAGATGAGTCCAAAGACCTTGAAGGAGCGTGAGGCCAAGTTATTCATGACAAAAGCAAGGAAGGAGAAAAGAGGTCGGAAAAGATCGAAGTCAAGGTCGTCGACTTCACATGCTTCAAAGACGAAGAAGCACAAGAAAAAGAGGAGGCATGGTTCTCGTCGTCATTCGACAAAGAGTAGGTCTTCAAGATCACCCTCATAAGCTCTGAAACATTGCATTAGAGATGTCGTTTCTCCATCTCCTTCTCCTCCAGCGACTCTGGCACGTTCTCCGACACCGGCAGGTTCTCTGGCAAGTTCACCGACGCCGAAGGGTACTCCTGGACTGAGCTCTTCGCCGGCGCTGAGAGTTTCTTCTATCCCTGTCCCAGCGACTCCAGACTTGGGCTCAACTTCACCGGCACCTGCATGACCTCGTGAGGATCAGGATACGGCTCTGTTCCCATCCTTTCCTGGGCCTGGTACAGATCCATTGCAGTTCCTTAAACCGATGTATGGCGTGTTCGCCAAGGCAGCCTACCCTACCGGTGCACCTTCAGGCCCCGCGGGTCCGCTTGCTTTCAATTTGGGCGTTACACAGCATTATGCCCAGGCAACATTCATGTCTTTTATGCCAACTGCACCGTCCTGGCATTTTCTGGCTCCGAGGTTCTCAACGCTGGACCCTCAGTCTCCGGCTCCATCTGGTGGTCTCTCTTCTTCCCGTCTCCGGTCGACGCCCGTGCCCGAATCGGAAGCTGTTCCTTCGATGCCGATGCCTGTTTCTTTGGAGCCGGGTGTGGCTCCATCGGCGCCGAATCCTGTTCTGAAGATAAGGTCTAGGAGAGAGGCTCAAAGGCTTCTTGAAGAAGAGGAATATCAGCAGGATGAGGCGAGATTGAGGAAGATGAGTTTGAAGGCCTTCAGGAGGCAAGTGGATTGGATACTTCCCTGGAATGGGAACTTTCATCTCCAAAATCATTACCCTCGCCGGATGTTGCGCCTTATCATGTGATAATTAGAAAGGTCGCTGAACTTTTGGATCTTCAGCTTCCCACTACTGATTTTAGGCCGAATATTTTAACAGAGGTTTCACACTCTCCTTCCTCTGTAGTTGAGCCTCTTTTGCCATTTAATGAGGCCTTAACTGAGACTATTTTGGAGGTGTGGAGGAAGCCTCTCTGAGCACCTGTGGTTTCAAGACCCATAGCAAGAAGTTACAGACCTGCTCCAAATGATCTTGCATTTCTTTCGAGTCATCCTTCGCCTGAAAGCTTGGTGGTGCAGACTTTTGGTTCGAAACAATCGACAGGTTCTTTTCCCCAGACTACTGGTGACAGGGATTCAAAGAAGCTAGAGCAGTCTGCTAAGGATTTCTCCTCTTCAAGTATGGCTTTGAAATCCACTAATGCAACCTGCTTTTTGGGAAGATACATCCATGCTTTGATGGACTCGGCAAAGCAGCTAATTCCAAAGTTACCGGAAAATGATCGAGGAGCATTTCAGGAGATCGTGTCAGATACCCAGGCAGCAGCTCGTTAGGTTATACAGTCTGGATTGGACACTGCTATCTCAGTGGCGAGAGTCATGGGCGCTGCGGTGGCTACAAGAAGGCATGCCTGGCTTAGGTCTTCAAATTTCACTCCTGATGTTCAGAATACGCTTCTGGATCTTCATTTTGATGGGTCAAGGCTTTTTGGGGAAAAGGCTGATTCTGCGTTGCAAAGATTCATGCACAGTAGGGCTACAGCTAAATCTTTAGGACTCCAAACTCAGTCTAGAGGTTTTGGTTTTAAAAGATATTGTGGCTTTGGCAGGATGTCTTCCTTTCGAGGCCGTCAGCAACCTCAGTCACAACAGCAGAATCCCAGTACAAGTCTTCTAGAGGGAAGAACATAGGTCATTTGCGGGGTGCAGCCTGCCAACTCTCCTCTTCTTCTGCCCCTGCCACTGGTGTCTCTGGAAAGAAGCCATAGATCCCCCATCTTGGAGCAAGCTGGTCCTGCAGGGGGTCGGCTGTCCCATTTTCTACAAGATTGGAAATCTATAACATCAGACCTTTGGGTTTTGAATCTTGTGGAAAGTGGGTAAGCCCTTCCCTTTTGGGATTTCCCCCTCCTTACCCTCCTCGCCAGGGCGGGTGTTCGGAAGACCATTTGTTGCTTCTGCAGCACGAGGTTCTTGTTTTATTGCATAAAGGTGCTATAGAGTTGGTTCCGGAGCAGGAAAGTGGACAGGGGTGCTACTCCCGTTATTTCCTGATCCCCCAAGAAGGAGGGCAGGTTAAGGCCTATTCTAGACCTCGGGTTTTGAATTTTTACCTCAAGCAGGAGAAATTCAAGATGATGACCCTAGCTCAAGTTCTTTTGGCGTTGCAGGAAGAAGACTGGATGGTGTCGATCGATTTGCAGGATGCGTATTTTTACACCCCCCATCCTGAAGTCGCATCTGAAGTATCTCCGTTTCACAGTAGAGTCCCAACTCTACCAGTTGCGGTCCACCCTTTTGGACTTACTTCCGCACCCCGAGTCTTCAGAAAGTCGGGAATTCCTGTTTTCCCTTAGCTGGACGACTGGCTGCTCATCACCTGCAGGTAACAGCGTGCCTGTTATACATTTCGATAAATGTACCAAAGTCTCACCTGGTGCCCTCACAGCACAACCTGTTCACTGGGGCAGTACTGGATACTACAGTATGTCAAGCGTTTCCTCCTACGCAGGGGATTCTCGACATTCAGGAAATAATTCCCTTGTTTCACGATGGAGCGGTTGTTCCAATCCTGAAGGTCCTACACCTGCTCGGTCAGTTTACTTGCTGCATTCTGTTGGGCAACCATGCACGCTGGCCCATGCGGGCATTCCAATGGTGTCTCTGCAGGCAGTAGTTTCAGCACGGAGATCTCAGGGAGTCAGTCAGGATCTCTAGAGTAACTGCAGCGGATCTGTCTTGGTGGAGTGTACAGGGCAACTTGTCTCAAGGGAAATCCTTTCAGCTTCCTCAACCGGTGGCCACAGTGATCACGGATGCCTCCACTCTAGGGTCGGGTGCTCATCTGGGGGATCTGGAGGTTTAAGGTCTCCAGAGGAAAGCTTGCTTCACAACAACCTTCTGGAATTGCGGGCCTTTCGTTTGGCACTAAAGGCTTTCCTTCCGTCCCTTCTCGGTGTGTCGGTTCAGGTCCTGACGGACAACACTTCCCCAATGTGATACATCAACAAACAGGGAGGTGTAGGGTATTTTCGTCCCTGCAGTGAGGCTCTGTGGCTCTGGTCATGGGCTCAGGGCTGTCAGATTTGTGTGTTTGCAAATCATTTGGCCGGTGTGCTGAATGTACGTGCGGACAGTCTCAGTCGCCATTACTCAGCCGATCACGAGTGGAGACTTCATCCAGAGGTAGTTCATCTTGTCTTCAAGATGTGGGGATTTCCTCGGTTGGACCACTTTGCCACTCACGAGAACGTGCACTGCCCATTGTTCTGCAGTTTTTGATGCAGGAAGCTTTGGGGGGCGCATTTCAGTTGGATTGGCGTTTACAGCTCCTTTACACGTTTCCTCCCAAAACCCTTGATTCCTCTGGTTCTGAGGAAGATTCTCCAAGACCGGGCCCAAGTCATATTGATTGCCCCGGATTGGCCAAGAAGGGTGTGGTACACAGATCTACTTCACCTCTAATCGCACCCTCCGCTGAGTCTCCCTCTCAAGGTAGACCTCCTCTCGCAGTCGCAGGGGCAGGTTTTACACCCCCACTGCCAGAGCTTGCACCTTCATGCCTGGAGATTGAACGGGGCAACCTGAGTTCTTTCTCTCTCCCGCCGGATGTGGTGGGTGTTATTTTGTCATCCAGGAGACATTCCACCAAATCTGTTTATTACTCTAGGTGGTCTAAATTCGTTGAATGGTGTGGAGAGAGGTCTATTGATCCTTTGAAAGCCTGTTTGTCTAACATTCTTAAGTTTTCCCTTTCTTTGACTCAGCAGGGCTCTGCTGTGTCTACAGTAAAGGGATATTTGTCGTCTTTTCTATGTTTGCTGGACAAGACATCTTTGTTTAAGTCCCCCATTGTTATGAGGTTCATTAAGGCTCTTACTAATAGGTTTCCTCCCACTCCTTTTATAATGCCTCAGTGGAATTTAAATCTTGTTCTTGCAATTCTACTGGCTTCTCCTTTTGAGCTTCTTCATAGTTGTCCATTGAGGCTTCTTTTTTTCAAAACTGGCTTTCTGATCCCTATTACCTCAGCCAGGAGGGTAAGTGATCTTCAGGCTCTTAATTCCAAACCCCGGTTTTTGATCACTCATTCAGAAAAGATGGTTCTCAGGGCCAGGGCTGCTTTCCTACCTAAGGTGATTACTCCAATCCATCTGGGGCAATCCATTACTTTACCTAACTTCTATCCTCCCCCTCACCCTTCCAAGAAGGAGGAGAGACTTCATTGTTTGGATCCTAAGAGGGCTGTCAGTTTCTATTTGGACAGAACCAAGGATCTGAAGCTGGACGATCAGCTCTTTGTGGGCTACGTTGGGCGAATGAAAGGCAAGGCTGTGCACAAGCGGACTCTTTCCAGGTGGATCATCATGTGCATCAAGATCTGCTACGCCTTGGCCAAGAATGAACCGCCTGAAGGTAGTAGAGCTCATTCCACAAGAACTAAATCTTCTTCTTCTGCTTTGTCTAGAGGTGTTCCTGTTGTTGATATCTGTACGGTAGTAACTTGGGCTTCCCTCCGTACCTTTGCAAAGCATTACTGCTTGAGGGACGGCCATTTTGCACCCTCTGTGCTTCAAGATTTTTTGGTATAGGTTGGTGGACACCCTCCTCCGGGAGTGGGACTGCTGTGGGATTCTATTCAAAAGGTGAGGAATCCACAGGCAGATGTATCCATCAGAAGAACAAGTTACTTACCTTCGGTAACGCTTTTTCTGGTGGATACAGTATCTGCCTGTGGATTCCTCTCTGACTCACCCGACTGCCCGTTGTCCACCTTCGTATACCAAAGGTTTTATGAACTATTTAACATGGTTGTATTCCTGTGTATTTTAAATGCCTTGTTTTGTTCATAGGAAATGCCTAGTTTATTTCGCTCTTCCTATGATTCGTTATACTGTGTGTATTTATGTGGAGGCATGGACAAAATGGGTGGAACTGACGTCAGCACGACGATGAGGCCTATTTGTGGCTCTGATAACGTCAGACGGAGTCGCGAGTGGAGCCGTGTATTTGTGACGTTCTCATCGACGTGGGAGAGCTAGGAAAAAAGTTTCTGCGGAATGCTGCCACAGGGGTAATTCAAAAGGTGAGGAATCCACAGGCAGATACTGTATCCACCATAAAAAACGTTACCGATGGTAAGTAACATGTTCTTCAGGTTCAATACTGTAGCGTGGGGGTGTGAACAGGCTGGAGTCTTTCTACCGGGGGGAGGATGAACAGGCTGGAGACTTGGTTTGCGTAATGAGGGTTTTATTCTGATAAAGGTTTTACGGGTCCTGAAAATCAGCCTTTCTCGTGCAAAGTCTGCCCTGTCCGTGATGGCGTCCGTTCTGGCCGAGGATGACGAGGCCGTCCTCTTTCAGGGGATGGTATGGTATTCTTCAAGAGCCAGCACGTTGGGTAATGTCTCTGATTTCCTGCTCCGGGTCAGCTCCAAAAAGAGAAACCAACAGAGGGAGACCGTCAGTTTCACTATCTAACATCAATTGCACCACGGGGACCGAGTGAAAGTGAGGTAACACCAGTGCTACACAATTCTTGCCGGTGCTCGGTGCTCGAGGAGTGAGTGAGGAACGAGGGGGGGGATAGGAGGGTAGGGTATGCGGGATGCGGGAAAGGAAAACGGAGGGGAGGAATATATACAATATCAAACACGGGCCCCCTTACTCCCGACCCAAGCCGCCCAACGCCGCCATACATGTGACAGCCACACTCCTCCCTCGGGAGTGTGGCACGGCGGTTCACCGGGTCGTTGGCCTCCTGGCTCTCCACAGTCTTCCGTGCTCTCTCTCCTCCGGTCTTTCCACGTCCTTTCCAGCACTCTCCGTCCTCCTCGCTTCGATCCTCGTCTCCCGTCCCTCGCTCCCCTTCCTCCTGGGTGTAGACACACCCCGAATAGAGGGCTTCCGGGCTTTTGTCCAGTCCGGGTCCTCCGCCGTCATGAGGGGGCATGGTTCCGTCATCTCTGAAGGCCCAGTTAAAGGCGCCCTCCTGCATTTCATCCCCGGCGTCGGAAAGTAACGGACTGGTGTCCCAATCAGACTGAGGGGGACGACGGGAGGCACAATCAGCGATCCACCACTTGACAGGGGTTCCCGTTCCCACCCCGTTACATTCCTCCCCCCCCTGGATTCTCCCGATCGGGGAGAACAGGAGTTCTGGACAGGTAGCCCGCGTTACCATTCTCTGATTCCTTTCTATGTAAGACAGTAAAGGCATATGGCTGTAGGAAGAGGAACCATCGTAGCACTCTTGAGTCCTGGGACTTGTTCCTTTGCATCCATTGGAGGGGAGCATGGTCTGTATACAACATGAACGGCTGCCCCTCTAAATAGTATCTCAGCTACTCTACTGACCAGCGAATCGCTAGGCACTCTTTTTCCACTGAAGGGTATTTGCGCTCTCTAGGGTGTAGCTTCCTACTGATATATAGTATCGGGTGTTCTAACCCGTCCTCCCCCTCTTGGGACAACACTGCCCCTATCCCTGTGTCAGAGGCGTCTGTGGCTAGGGAGAACGGTTTTCCAAAGTCTGGAGGGATCAACACTGGGCTAGAGGTTATTGCCTTCTTTAGAGTCTCAAATGCCCTTCTCGCTTCTTCTGGGGGTGGTTTTACGAGGGTGTGTTTGACATTCTTTTTCAGGAGGTCCGTCAAAGGCGACGCTACGTTTGCGAAGTTCTCAATGAACCTCCTGTAATAGCCGATGAGGCCTAAAAACGCCCTTAGGTCTCTTTTTGTGGAGGGGAAGGGGGTATTTGTTATTGCCCTGATCTTCTCCTCCTGTGGTGCTATCACTCCCTCGCCTAACATAAAACCCAGATATTTTACTTTGGGAAAGGCGGCTCTTGATTTTTTAGCGTTTACGTGTAGTCCAGCTTGCTGTAGGGCGGTTAGGACTCTGGTTATGTGGTTCAAGTGTTCCCTCCATGTCGTACTAAAGATGACAGTGTCGTCTAGGTAGACTGAACTGTACTGGGTATGGGGGGCCAACACCTCAGTCATCAGCCTCTGGAAGGTTGCTGGGGCCCCGTGAAGGCCGAAAGGTAGGACGTTAAACTCGAACAGGCCATCGTCTGTAGCGAAAGCCGTCTTATGCTTATCCTTTTCCCTCAACGGTACCTGCCAGTAGCCCTTGGTCAGGTCCAATGTGGTGATGTATCGGGCCCGCCTATTCTTTCTATGAGTTCGTCCACTCTTGGAATGGGGAAAGCATCGAAGGTGGATATCTCATTCATGGCCCTGAAGTCCATACAAAACCTGGTGGACCCATCTGGTTTGGGGACCATTACGATAGGCGAGGACCAGTTGCTCCTGGACGGCCTTATGACCCCAAGTTTAAGCATGTCCCTTACTTCCTTTTTCACGTCTGCTCTTCTGGCTGTGGGTATTCTGTAGGCCCTCTGTTTTATCACCCTTCCCTCTTCAGTATCAATGCAGTGTTCTGCCATATGGGTGTGTCCTGGGGTGTCAGAAAACATGTCGGAAAAGGGACGTAAGGAGTGTAGCAATTCTCTTTGTTCAACCTCGGAACACTCCGGGTTGATAGGGAGGAGCTTTAGTGTCGAGCCCTCACCCCGGGTTGGCAACACCAGATGGGTTGTTTTTTGGGGGGGCCTATCCATTTTTTTAACATGTTTATGTGAAATGTCTGTTGGCGACTAGGCGTGATCTGCACTTTATAGGTGGTTCTGCCTATGGTTTCTATGACTTCATACGGTCCCATCCATTCACTCCTGAACTTCTGCGTTGATGAAGGAAGGAGCACCAAGGCCCAGTCGCCTTTCTCCATAGTCCTCCACTTCTTTCCTTTGTCATAATACTGTTTTTGTTTTTGCTGGGCTCGCTCTAGGTTTGAATAGGCTAGATCTCTAAGTTTACCTAACCTGGATTGCAGCTGCTGTGTATATTCCAATAACGATCTCTGGTCGTTGGCCTCTTCCCGCTCCCAAGCTTCCTTGGTGATTTCAAGGAGGGATTGTGGCTGACGACCATAGAGAAGTTCAAATGGGGAGTATCCTAAACTACTCTGCACCTGTGCTCGCAGGACATATAGAGCCAGAGGTAGAAGCCTGTCCCACTCCTTGTTTTCGGCAGACAACATCTTTTTTAGTGTGGTTTTTAGCGTCCTGTTGTATAGCTCTACCAACCCATCTGTTTGTGGGTGGTAGGCAGAGGTGCGTATGTGTCGGAGGTCTAGGGTTTTACACACCTCCTTCATTAACTTCGAGACAAAGGGTGTCCCCTGATCCGTTAGGATCTCTCGGGGAAAACCCACCCGTGAAAAAAGTTCTACCAACTTTTCTGCCACGTTCTTTGTAGTCGGAGAACTGAGTGCAAAGGCCTCGGGGAACCGGGTATTGTAGTCTACCACCACAAGGGCATAAGTATGTCCCCTTGTGGTACGTGGAAGGGGTCTGATTAGGTCCATTCCTTCCCTTTCGAATGGGTTCCCTATTACGGGCAAAGGTTGGAGGGGAACCGCTGTTGGTCTGCTCATGTTTTTCTTTTGACATACCTTACATTGCTTACAGTATGTTTTGGCTTCTTTATATATACCGGGCCAAAAGAAAAGTTTTACTATGTTGTGGGTTGTCTTCTCAGGCCCCGAATGTCCTGCGGTCAAATGTGTGTGGGCATAAAAGAGGATTTGTTCCCTGAAGGCCTGTGGCACCACCAGCTAAGGAGAATCGCCTGTTTTCCCTTCCCTATATAACAGATTGTTGTTTATTCGAAAACGCGGATATGGAGTGTCAGGGTTGTCCTGTGCTATGTGAGGCGCTTCCCACGCATTAAGAAGGGTAGGGTCATTGGCCAAAGCAAATTTAAAGCTACGATCTAAAACCCAGGGTTCTGTTGTCAAATAGTTACCCGGTGGTTGCTTTTCACTCTGTTCTTTTATCTCCCTCCTGAATAGTGACAAAAAGTCAGGGTTGTCTACCCCTAGGATAAGGTCCTCTGGTAGTGAGTCCACCACCCCTACCCGTACCGTACAGGGACGTCTGCCTACAGGATGGAGGGTGAGATGGACCACCGGGTAGGGTTTTACGTCCCTGTGTACGCATCTAATGTGTACCAATACATTGGGACCTAGTTGGGATGAATGAACCAGCCTTTTCTGGATTACTGACTGCCTACATCCTAAATCCAAGAGCGCCTTTACTTATTGACCAGAACCCTTACGTAAAAAGATGGCCCTATCTCTGCGGTGTACAGCACTGCCTTGGGGATGTATCCGACCACCATGGGTTCTTCACTCTTCTTTTCCGTGGGCAGAGTCGCGCTATGTGTCCCCACTCCCCGCACTCGAAGCACTGGGGGCCCTTCACTGGTGGCATTATGTCCATTTTGAGGGGTCTTGTCTTCATGGGTTCGGGAACGTGTTTGTTCTTTTTTCTTGCCTAGCTACGGGAACAGGTGTGAATCCCTTGTCCGTTTCCCATGGGAAGGTTCGTGGCTGGGCCCTAGCATAGTTGGACGTCATCTCAATGACCTGAGCGGCGGTGAGACCCGAGTGTTGCCTTAGCCACCGTTGAGTGCCAAAAGGCAGGGCCTCCATGAACTGTTCCAGGTAGATACTGGACATGATCTCCTTACTGCGGCTTTCTGGTTTCAACCACTTGTCCGCAGCCATTTTGAGACGCAGGAACAATGTCTTCGGGTTTTCCCCGGTGGTCCCTTTCTCCTTTCTGAACCGCAGCCTGTAAGCCTCTGCGTCTAGTCCCAAGTGGTCCAGTATCACCTCTTTTATGTCAGGGTATGCTGTGGTTCCTGCGTGGTTTGCGACTTGATACGCCGCTTGTGCTTCCCCAGACAATAGCGGAGCCAAAAAGAAGGGCCACTTTTCTTCTGGCCAACCACAGGCACGGGCTGCCCTTTCGAAGTTGATGAGAAAAGCATCAGGGTCCTCTCCCGGCACATACTTTTGGAGAGAGACCCCAGCGTGATGGGGTGCGTAATTCCTCCTTTCCACCGGTACCGGTATGCTGGGGCTCTGTACCACTTTTTGCAGTCCTTCAATCTGAGCTGTGATAGTATTCCTGAACAGAGTCCTATCGGCATCGGCAGTAGAGATTTGCTGGCTGACAGCCCGCTCCAGCTTCTGTTGCCCCTCTATCAGGTGTTGAATTACCTGATCCATCTGGGGTATCTGGATGGAAGGGGCGGATCCCACTTCTGACACCAATTGTAGCGTGGGGGTGTGAACAGGCTGGAGTCTTTCTACCGGGGGGAGGATGCACAGGCTGGAGACTTGGTTTGCGTAATGAGGCTTTTATTCTGATAAAGGTTTTACGGGTCCTGAAAGTCAGCCTTTCTCGTGCAAAGTCTGCCCTGTCCGTGATGGCGTCCGTTCTGGCCGAGGATGACGAGGCCGTCCTCTTTCAGGGGATGGTATGGTATTCTTCAAGAGCCAGCACGTTGGGTAATGTCTCCGATTTCCTGCTCCGGGTCAGCTCCGAAAAGAGAAACCAACAGAGGGAGACCGTCAGTTTCACTATCTGACATCAATTGCACCACGGGGACCGAGTGAAAGTGAGGGAACACCAGTGCTACACAATTCTTGCCGGTGCTCGGTGCTCGGTGCTCGAGGAGTGAGTGAGGAACGAGGGGGGGGATAGGAGGGTAGGGTATGCAGGATGCGGGGAAAGGAAAACGGAGGGGAGGAATATATACAGTATCAAACACGGGCCCCCTTACTCCCGACCCAAGCCGCCCAACGCCGCCGTACCTGTGACAGCCACACTCCTCCCTCGGGAGTGTGGCACGGCGGTTCACTGGGTCGTTGGCCTCCTGGCTCTCCACAGTCTTCCGCTCTCTCTCTTCCGGTCTTTCCACGTCCTTTCCAGCACTCTCCGTCCTCCTTGCTTCGATCCTCGTCTCCCGTCCTTCGCTCCTCTTCCTCCTGGGTGTAGACACACCCCGAATAGAGGGCTTCCGGGCTTTTGTCCAGTCCGGGTCCTCCGCCGTCATGAGGGGGCGTGGTTCCGTCATCTCTGAAGGCCCAGTTAAAGGCGCCATCCTGCATTTCATCCCCGGCGTCGGAAAGTAACGGACTGGTGTCCCAATCAGACTGAGGGGAAGGAGGGGAGGCACAATCAGCGATCCACCACTTGACAGGGGTTCCCGTTCCCACCCCGTTACAAATACCTACCTCCAGTGGTTACTCCACCGCCTGCTTCTCAGGAAGAGAGACCAGCTCCTCGGTGCATTACAATACATGATGGTTACATCGAGAGTGAAGCGGATGACCAGCCTGAGGAGGGTGAGCTCATTCAAGATCAATACTTGGTTGGCAGAGAATGGGATGATTACGTCGCTCCATCTTTGCTGTCGCCTTGCCCCCCCCCTCCAGCGAGATCACCTCTGGGAGACATTGGAGGCTTCCATGAGTTACCGGAAAGGGCTTCTAAAAGATTTGATTTGCCTTTACCCGTAGTACAGACCGAATGATTCCTCTATGATTTTAACAATCCTGCTAGAATTTTTTTTTTTTAATAGAGGATTAAAAATGGGAAGAAGGTTTGAAGCTTATGAGGAATCTAGCCTCTGTTCCGTCTGTATTACCGAGGATGGAAAAGAAATATAATTGTTGGTCCATTTCGGCGTTTCCGTTTGGTGCTGCAGGGTTGCCATAATTCACCGCGGGGTTAGAAAATAATTGTGGGGTATTTTTTGAGATATATGGTTGCTTAAATGAATGATCGCGTCAACATTAGCTTGGTTGTCCATAGAAATATGGGTTTTATTTGTTGGGTGATTTGCCATGTCTTTCCCCCATTAGTTGCGGTATTTTTTATTGTTTCGATCTGTGTTTTCATTTTTTTTTCCTTTAATTATTCTCTCCCACTAAGAACCGACACCTTGGGGTGATTTTCTTTGTTTACACACGAGAACGTGAGCCATTTTTCATTTCAGTGCTCCTTGCTGCCCTTATGTAGACACAGAGGACCATGTTTGGATAGTCTTTTTTTTCCAGCGTCAGCACTCTGAGAAACGAGTGCCCTGTTAGTAGTTGTGATTGAAGTCTGTCCTTAGTTTCCAGTGACTTTGGGTCCGATCACGTGGTACGTCTAGATACGATCACGTGAGACGCCGTAGTTCGGTGTTTTAAGGTGCCCTACCGAGTGAGGAGTGTGCGCCTTGATCGAGTGCGCCAGTTGAAGACTGTTTACCGCGTTTAAATCACGGAAAGAGAAGGTTTGTAGGGCGAGGCTCTTTATGTGCTTGGATAGTTTTGACAGATTGAAACACTGGGGGTTATTCTGTATTAGGTGATTAGTACCCCGTGTGGTGAACTGTGTGTGCCTGTGTGGTTTGTTTGCAGAGTTGCCAGACTCCATAGAAGTAGAAGAGGAGCCGGTGGTCCGCTGCGATAGGGCCTTAAGCAGACAGGCCGTGACTGTGACTGTCTGTCAGGTAAGAGATTCTCGTTTTTTGCCATAGTTTTAGTATGTAGATGTAGGACAATTGGTGCACTTCCTTAATTACATTATGGGGGGGCCACTCCGTCCATGCTTCACAGATACCATTGTACTCTTTTCAGTTTGAGAAGAATTAATTGAGTCCATGAGGTGATACTTGACGCACGGCGAAGTTTAGGAGAGTAGTACGTTTTTTACCTTTTTCTCGGTGTCCCTCTATCTCTCGGGTTGACATCATAATGTAGATTTATAAGTTGTGCGATGTGATAGGAGGTTATGTCATCGTTCGCTTTGTCTACACTGAGTATTTTATTTAAGGTGGCTCATGTTCTTGATATTGTAGTATTCCCTTGATTTTTCTCATGCACAATTCTTTCGTTTGGATTTTGTTTCACTTCTTTGGTTGATTGATACTTTGGGTAATTGGTTCTTCCTTTAGTTCCCACTCTCGGTGTTGGTGGCAGCCACGTTGCGCCTGGGTGACGTAGAGATGGATGAAATCTGCATGGATAGGTGTAATACCTTGTGGGTTCCTTTTCTTTGTGTATTTTTTTGGGTTCTTTATTCACCCTTGTCCTGAGGAGGCCAAGGTTCCTGGAGGCCGAAACGCGTCCTCGTCGACATGCCATTATGACAAGAGGAGTCTTTGTGATATTGTACCTGATTTAATTGTATGGGTGTACACAATCTTTGAACTTAGGTTCAGAACTTATTAGTACTGATTGTGCGAATACACGACTTCCTCTTAAGTGTACCACCTGATCTTATAGGGGGACACCTCTTTGATTTTGTATGAACTTTTGGGTGAAAATAAGAAAATAAAACATATTAGTTTGTATTAGAATATTGTTTGCTGTTAGTATTCATTGTTTGTATTTGATTGCGAAATAATGATGTGTATATATATGTGTATTTTGTATGACTTCTAACATTATATATAAAAAAAGAAAATACTACTTTGAAGTACAGATTGCCATAAATAAAATTGGTGATCGTGATGACTACATGGCATGTGATAATTGTGTTAAAAGTTAAAAATTAAGACTGAGAATTGTGTTCTCACGGTAAGGGGAGTTTTTAGTCCCTGTACTCGTAGCAAAGTCCGAGATTGATCCCTCCCTACCACTTTTTTTTTTCTTTTGAAAACATATTTTATTGGAGTTTATATTGACATACAATATGCTACAATTATCACATCATCCATGTCCATTAAACATGTCCCCAATTTAACGCTAATTCCCCCTTAAGCCCTCCCCCCCCCTTGTTCTCGATGGTGTGGGCATGTCCAGAGTTCTATATCTTAGCGTATTACCAGCTGCAGAGAAAATTTTGCACAGCAGTTTCATAGTTTGATGATCACATGTACGATTATCATTCATTCATCTTCTTCCCCCAGCTGGGAGTCTCGCAAAGCCTGAGTCAGGGCCTCCCAAGCTCTCGCCATCTCTAAAGCCTTATCATTATCAGCGCGTTTAGCCTGCCGAAGCCGGACCACACTCTCACACTCTGCCCATTTACAGAATTCCATACGCCAGCGCCTGCTCAAAGGTCCCGCCCTTGATTTCCAGTGTCAGGTTATCTCTAGTTTGGCCAGTAATAAACTTAAATCAATACATTTGCTGGTTATTTTCATTTTAGCTGTGTGCGGAAACCAGTGCAGCAAACGGGTAGCTATATCGTAGTCTAGTTGTCGATCAGTTATTGCATTTAGGAGGTCCCCTACTTCTGCCCAATACTCCCCAATAGACGGACAATGCCACAGCATATGTTCTAGTTCTACCTCCTGCTCCAGACATCTGGGACACGCCGCATCATGGACCTGGAAGTACTTCCTAATTTTGCCAGGGGTCAAGTAAGCGCGATGTAGAATGTAAAATTGTATCTGTTGGAACCGGGCATTTCTGCTCCCCTTCCACGCTCTCTTAAGAATGTGTTCCCATGCCGTGTCCGGGATCTGGCGCCCTATACTCACTTCCCATTTTGCTTTCAGTGCGACCAGTGGTTGCAAACCATCCTGCAGCATCCGACAGTGGAGGCACGTGACTGCCCTAACGGTCCCTGCGGCCATTACAACATATTGACAAGGTAATGCGGTATCTGGTTCCGTGTGCCCACCTTTCCAGTGTCCCCGAATCGCCGCAGCAACTGCCGCATATAACAGGAAGCCGCCCTCGGGTACGTCATAGGTGTCCCGCAGCACCTGAAAAGGCATCAATTCACCATTCATATACAGATTTCCCACCATGTGGATGCCCAGCTGTTCCCAGTCCTCCAAGGGGGACCAATCCCCTCCGTGCGGAAGCGCCGTCAACATACCCAGAGGAATTTCCGGCGCATATGGGCGAGTTATCCCTGCCCTACGCTGAGTCCTATTCCAGCAGAGCCTCAGGGTTCGTTCTTCCCCCGCCAGGTCCAGCAGAGCAAGCTTCTGCTGCAAGATTATGTAAGAGAGGACATGTCGTTGTATTCCTTGCCCACGTGCGTGTTCCGGTCCTCTGAATTCCCGTGCTATGCATTGTGTCAGAACTTGCAACTGCGCCGCCAGATAGTAGAGCTCAAAGTCGGGTACAGCCAGCCCGCCATCTGGCCTAGGCCTCATCAAGGTCGCAAATGCCACTCGTCTCCTACCTTTGCCCCACAGGAAATCTATGGTCAATGACCGTAAGTCTTTAAATATGTGTGGTGGGATCCAGATCGGTAACGTACGGAAATAGTATAGCAATCTGGGGAGCGCTACCATCTTGAGCAAGGCTAACCGGCCTACCATCGACAGAGGGAGTGTCGACCAGAACGCCATACATCCCTTTAGGGCTTTAATTCAGCGTCCCACATTCCCCTCCAGTAAATCTAAGCTGTCATGAAAAACCCGAACCCCCAGATAGGTGAGGCATGATGGTTCCCAGGCAATCGCACCAATTGACATCGGTGGTGACAAACCCGGTCGGACCGGGAAAAGACATGTTTTGCTCCAGTTCGCTTGAAGCCCCGAGACTGCCCCATATTGCGACAGCAACGAAGTTGCTCCCTGTAATGCCACTCCCGTATCCTCCAGGAAGAGAAGCAAGTCATCTGCATACAGGGATACATAGTGAGGCACACCACAAAGCTGCAGCCCCTGGTATGCTAATTCCGACGAAGCCTGGATCGCAATGAGTTCCATCGCCAGCGCAAATATTAGGGGTGACAACGAGCCTCCCTGTCTTGTCCCCCTCAGCACCGGATATTGGTCGGAGATCACCTCCCCCAGGCGTACCCTGGCAGTAGCCGAGGAATATAGCACTCTCGTCCATGTACTAAATTGGTCGCCCAGTCCGAACCGTCCCAACACCTTGTTGAGGAAAACCCACTCCAGGCTGTCAAACGCCTTCTCTATATCTACAGAGAGGACTGCTGGCGAGCGCAGATCATCATAGTCCCCCGCTAGAACCCGCAAGAACCGTCTTATATTCGAAGCAGTATTCCTAGTTGGGATGAATCCCGACTGGTCGGCATGCACCAACGTAGTCATGCAAGGCAGGAGTCGGGTCGCCAGTATTCGGCTTAGGATCTTATAGTCCACCGTCAGCATGGAGAGGGGTCTATAAGAGGCCACATCTACATCCGGCCGTCCAGGCTTCAATAGTGGGATAATCAATGCCTCCCTCAGTGACCTTGGTAGGTGGCCCAATTCTCCTGCCTCCTTGTAGACCTCCAGCAAATGAGGCGCTAGTATGTCAATATAGTGCGCATAGAATTCCACGGGTAGGCCATCTGGTCCCGGCGTCGTATTCCTTGCCATATGTTTAATTGCCCCCCTTATCTCAGCTAGGGTGATGTCCTGGCCTAATGCTTCTGCCTGGTCTGCGTCCAATTGCGGGAGCGGAATTTCCGCTAAGTAATCCTCTATGTCTTTCCCCTCATCTTCCAGCCCGCTGCGGTACAGAGTCTCATAGTAAGTCTGGAACCTATAGAGCACTTGTGCTTGTGAGTGGACCAGTAAGCCTTACTCCGATTCTATTCTCATGATCGGGCCACTTCTCGGTACTGGATTCGCCAGTCTAGCCAACAAGGTACTGAGTTTGTCCCTCTCTGTGTGAACTTTCGTCAGGTAGCTCTTATAGTCAAAGCTGCGCAGCCGCTCAATCTCAACCGCAAGCTTTTCCTTCGCCTCTAGGAGCTGCGTCTGTAGCGTTGGATGTTCCGGTCGCCGTTGCTCTAAGTCCCTCAAGTTCTCCTCAGTCTTTGCCACATCCCTTAGCACTGTCTTCCTGGTACCCGAATACTTATTAATACAGAGCCCCCAGACAACGACCTTGAAGACGTCCCACTCGACTGCTCTGGCGGAAGCCGTTCCCCGGTTCTCATTGGAAATAATGCTCAATGGCCTCTCTTATTTCTGTCCTAAAGACCTGATCTTCCAGTGTCTCTGGGCGAAGACGCAATGTCGGGATCGCAGATCGTGCCCGCTGCCACCTGATGGACATTAACAATGGGTTGTGATCAGATATAGTACGCGTGAGGTATTCAGAGTTAGCCACCACATGGGCAATCGAGTGAGAGCAAAGGATGGCATCTATTCTGACATGGAGCTCATGTATGGCTGAAAAGAAAAAGTAATCTCTGTCTTGAGGATGCTGCTCACGCCAGATATCCAGTAACGGCCATCTTTTTTGCCAGTCAGCCCTGTCTTTGGCCAGTTTCCGAACCGGCGCAGCTGCCAATGGGGGATGAGACCTGTCTAGTTCTACGTCTGTGATGGTGTTAAAGTCCCCACCCACTATCGCAGGCCCTGCCAGGTAAATCGCCAGCGCGCCCGATAGGCGGCCCAAGAAGCGTGCTTGGTCCACATTCGGAGCATATACACTGCACAGCACAACGTCCCTACCATAGAGTCTCCCCTCTACTGCTGCATATCGTCCTTCCGGATCCAGCACCTGTCTCGTTGCCTGGAAAGGGATTCCCGCCCTCACCCATATGAGCACCCCCCTGGCAAAAGCTGAGTATGCTGTGCTGAACACCTGTCCCCTCCACCTACACTGCAGCGCATGTCCCTCCGCTTTGGTGAGATGTGTCTCCTGTAGCAGGGCTATGTGGATCCCCCTTCTCACCAGATACGCATGAACCTCATTGAGTTCAGACCCCTTACGTTCCATGTGATGCATCTTAGGTCAGGTAACGCCCCCATTGCATATTCTGCTCAACTTCAACGCGCTCGCAGTCAGTGCTTCTGCCCACACCACCATCATGTCCCCAAACATCAACACCCCGCATAACACCCTCCGCCCTCCCCCCCAGAACAGGACCCAATAACAAGCTATCAGTTTCCATCCAAACTGCACAACAGTACACACAAAACTATCCCGCAGCAGCCGCTACAGGGTGCCATAAGGGCAGTGGGCGGGTGACTCGGTCCCAACAGGCAGCAGCAGCCGCTTAGGCCCCGCCGCCCTGGATCCCAAGTGGCAACAAATCGCACCTAGTGTGCTTATTGGCGCCTCCAGGCGCGCCAACCCCTCATAGCACTCCTCGTCGGTTATTCAACCGCCATGGTCCACACGAGTCAGTCATTCATCCATCATTCCATCCGCGCTTCTAGGCGTAACCACAGGTCCCTTAGTGCTATCTGATTCCGAGAGTTCAGTGTCCGACCTCCTCTTTTCTTTTTCCGATTTCCGTTCCCACTACTGACTCAGCCCTCTGTGATCCCGTAATCTCCGCTGTCGCTGCCAGCGCCCTTTGCTTATCTTCCGCCATTTGGGCTGATCCTGTTTCTGCAGGTTTTTATTCCGTTTCCGGAGACGTTGGGATTTGCGCATCTGAGACGATTTTGGTGCGTCAGAGCGTTTTTGGCCTTTATGATCTGTGCCTGCTCTATATGTCTCTAGCCATGCCCATGCGTCATTAGGTGTCATGAAGAACTGGGTCGTACCATCCACTATTACTCTCAGTTTGGCTGGGAAAATCAGTGAGCACTGGATCCCCTCTTCCCTTAGCTCTTTTTTAATAGCAAGATCGGAAGCCCTGCGCCTTTGCGTCTCCTGGGTGTAATCCGGGAATATGGTGATCGTGCCATTTCCGACCTTGAAGGGTCCTGCTGTGCGCGCTTTTTGAATCAGTGTATCCCTGTCTTTATAGTGGAGCAATTTGGCCACTATTGGTCGGGGGGGTTGGCCAGTCAGTGGTCGTCGAGCTGGCACCCTGTGTGCCCTCTCAAGTGTGAAGAAGGGGGAGAGGCCCTCTGGCGCAACCACAGTTTTGAACCAGCAGTCCAAATAACCAATCATGTCCGTCCCTTCTGTATTTTCCGGCAGACCTACTACACGTACATTGTTGCGCCGGTTCCTGCTTTCGGAATCTTCGGCCCTCTTTTCTAACATCTCCAAGCGACTCAGTGCATCTCCCAACTTAACTTCCAAAGCCGTCTGTGCTGGTGTCAGTGTTCGGATGGCTAGTTCGTTTTCTTTCACCCTATCGGCTAGCTTCGAGTGGTCTGCCCGCAGAAGCCCCAACCCAGTCGCAACCTGCACAATATCTTGTTGTAGGGCGTCCTTCGTTGAAGCTATGGCTTCCAGTATCTTATCCAGATGTTGTCGCAATCCTATTTCTGACAGCGCCCCCCCGGTTTCCCCACCTGCACCATGATTGTCATCTTGTCCCATAGTCTCTTCTTTCTTATTTTTGGGTTTCATCTCGTGCAGCTGGTCTATCTTCTGCGCAGTGTAAATGTACTCGCCCGTGCAGGAGCACCGTGCACTTCTCCCAATGGCTTACTTCTGAGGGTGGTATGGAGCCGATTAAGTGCAAGCATCGCGGACTCGCTGCCTTCAGAGCCCTCTCCACTCCGGGTCCAACCCTCACAGGGACAGGCACCAGGCGGCACCCCACACCACCAACAGCGTCTTAGCGCCAGCCTCCCAAGTTTCGAGTCCTAGTACAGGCTGCTGGTCAGGGCTCCCCCGCTCCGCTTGCTCCGCACCTGTAGTGGTCGGGTCTCTGTGTGTTCCCAAGTTCCTCGCTAGTCGCCTTGTTCCCCACAGAGTAGTACAAACTGCGCAGTCCTCAACCTCGCATTCCCCCTGTATCACGACTCTCTGGGACCTGTGCAACCGCCTCCAGAGTGGTGCCTCCGTCTAGCTTCTCGCCGTTCCCTGCGCCTTGATCACTAGCTTCAATGGACCTTTCCTCTACGCCAACACGATGTCCTTGGCTTGGACTGTGGATCTGCAGCGCTTTATGCCTCGCCTGCTCTTGGCCTGCTATCACCTCCCAAGGTCTCCTTGCATGCGCCCCTGTCCCTGCTCATGCGGCTCTGTGAACCTGCTCCCCGTCCCCACCTCCGCAGTGCCGAGCGCAGGTTCCCACCACCACACTTACCGGGCACAGTAACTGGGCGCGATCTATCTCCTATGCAGGCGGGCGTTCCGCTATCGTTCGTCCTGCCCTCCGGCTTCTTCCAGGACGTCAGGAGCTCCTGGTCGCTTCTCTGTTAGGTCCCTGGGTGGCAGTCCCTCCGCCCACGCCCCTCGGGGCAATTCCGCTACACAGCACTACAGTCCTCCGCAGGCGGGCATGAGATTTCCACCACAGCGTGTTCTCATTCGCACTAGTAGTTGTGATTAGCCCCTTTCAGCCACAGCAACCAGCTCTGTTCAGGTAGTCATTGCAGTCCTCCGGTCGCCATTTTGTGGCCTCGATGTGTCCTGCAGTGCTTGTAAGTCTCTCTGCATCCAGGCGCTCCCTACACTGGCGGAGCGTGCAATTCCCCAGGGGCGCTGGCCTGTTCTCCTCGAGGACTCTGCAGAATGAAGGTGTGCACTCCGTTTGGCATATAACGGGCTCGCCGGCCCAGCTCTCCGCTATTCGTCGCTGTCCGCCGCCATTTTCGCTCCTCTCCGCAAGCCGCCCTGGGAGTCGGTTCCGCGCCCGGAGTGCTCACAAAGCACCGGAGGTTGCCGTGTCGAACAGGAGCCCTTGCTCAACCGTTCCGACACCCGATTCTGTCGCGTTGCCGGTAATCAGCAGATTTTAACAGGATATTTAGTGGGATCGGGCGCGGAGCTACCAGCTCACGCAGCCTCACCCATCGGCGCTCAAGCCACGCCCCTCCCTCCCTACCACTTTCTGTACTTTGCAGGAAAAGAAATATAAAGCACCCAATTCGGCTCCCACTTGCTTGGTTGGGCATCCTCGACCAGATTAAGGAATAATGCAGGCGGCGCAGAGGCGTTCTAGGAATCCAGCCTCGCCTTGATCGGAGCCTCCATACCGAAAATGTAAGTGGCTCAACAGCATCGGCAGACACTCTCGTACTTTGGCAGCTACTTCTATCAAGGCCTCCAATGCTTTAGCGATCTGTGGGCGAAATTTTGCACCTCTACTTGAACTCCCTCCTGAGGATAAAAAGAAGGAAGCGAAAGACCTCCTGCAGGAACGTGGTACGACTTCTTCTGAAGGTATTGATTCAGCTGTAGAGCTGTCTTTAATTGCTTTCAGACAGATGGCAGGAGCCGCTGTTCTCCATAGACAGGGCTGGCTGAGGGCGATGTCCTTGTGCCCTGAAATTCAATCGAAGATTTTGGACATGCCCTTCGATGGGCAAAACCTGTTTGGTAAACATGTTTACGAGGCATTACAGGGCATCAAGGCGTTCCTTGGGTACGCTGCAGCAAAGGCATTTTCAGTCCTTTCGTGGAGGAAGAGGACGAGGACAGTTTCTACTAAGACCATCCTATCAATCATACAGCAGATTTCAGCCTTATTCCCAACAGAATTATAGACCACAGGATGAGGGTCAGCAATATTTTTGCGCTTCCAATGCATCAGACAGTCAGCTAGACTCATCCCTTCGGCTTGGGGGTAAATTACACCTCGACTTCAGCCTCAGGAGATTCATCATCTTTCCTTTTTGTGCCAATGTGAAGCCATCACGAAGGACAAATGGGTGTTGGACATCATCCATGGGGCCACACCTTAGAATTTGTTCAGGAGCCTCCTCGAATTCCGCCTGCAAGGAGAACACATCAACATATTCTTTTGCTAAAGCAAGAGATCTCGACCTTGCTGTGAAAAGGAGCAAAAGAAAGAGTTCCTTCCAGTCAACAAGGGAAAGACTTCTATTCCATCTTCTTTCTTATAAGGAAAAAATTTGGTAAATGGAGACAGGTCATGGATCTCAGACAGCTGAACAAATGCATCAAGAAACAATCCTTCCGAATCTTGTCCCTGCAAGAAGTTCTCTTATTGGTGAACAAAGGTTTTTCTTTTAGTGTCCTCGGATCTCTTGGACGCATACTTTTACATTCCCATCCATGCAAAGCTCCGTAAGTTCCTGTGGCTCCCAGAGTTTTCACGAAATACATGGCTCCGATAGCAGCTTTTCTGAGAAGGCAGGGCCACCAGTTTTAGCCCTACCTGGATGATTGGCTGGTGAAAGGGCCCACATTCCACTCTGCAAAAAGGTCTACACTGGCTTGTCAGCAGCTGTTCGAGTTTCTAGGCTTTGACTCACTGTAGAGAAGTCATGCCTGATTCCAAGCCAGAGACATATATTTCTCGGAGCGGTATTGGACACCAGAATGATGAAGGCTTTTCCCACTCCAGAACGAAGGCACAAGATAATGCATTTGGCAGCCCTTCTGCACGCAAAAATGGCCACTTCTGTGAGAGTGTACACATCTTTGCTGGGGAAGCTCTCATCATGCATTCCTTTGATACCAAATTGTCATTTGCACATGAGACCTCTCCAAGAGCAGTTGGAAATGCAATTGATTCAGGTGTGGGCTCCTTTAAAGATATCATTCTCATCTCTCGGTCAATCAAACAGGCCCTTTCATGGTGGGAGGAAGAGCGCAATATCTCTCGGGCCTCTCATTTCAGACAATACAGCCCAGTTACGCTGTAGTGTAGCTCCTATCTTCCCAATAGGCTCTGCGCATTGGAATAGTACCTACAGCAGTAAAGGCCTAGGCCAGACGTTAACTAGGTCTACTACTGTCGATGCTAGACTTAATATTTGGATTTGCCAGCTAAGCTCAGAGTTCGCTAGAAACTTTCTCGAATGGTCAAGGAAGGGATTAACTCCCCTGATTAGACAAGAAGGGATTTAGTTTCTGACAACCATAGAACATGACAACTTTGCTCTCCCCTAATCAAGAGTCAATCTCAAGAGTCGTGTGAGCACAAGGCAATTATTTTATTCAGTCAGTACGTGCATTCTTAGTCTCATCAGAATGTAGAGAAAAGGAAGAGACGGGCGTGTTCAATAAAAGATGTTATTTATTGATCAGTCTCTTTTCTCGTACAAGAGAAATGGATCGATATTATTGCAATACTTATAGTTAAGTAAAGTGCATACATTAGAAGCAATAGTATAAAATAATACTGTAAAAACATTGATATGGTTTCTGAGCCATATGATGTTTAAAATGATTAAAATATATTTACATACACATATACATTTGACTAAACGTACTCAACTGGTGTTTCTAAATACGCATACCCCGTGTACCTGACCTAAGTCTAATGCGTGGGCGGGAATAGAAAGTTACAGTTTAAGTTAAGTTTGTTTTTGCCAAGTGAATAACTAAAGAATTCTCTGTGAGGGGTTATTCAGTTCTGTACCTGGAAGTTAGGATGAATGAGGAATGGTATCTCTTTCTCTGCTCTCGATATTCCAGGCTGCCTGCGAGGGCTGCCCGAAAGCGCCGGTGCTGGGTCTCTCGGCTTGAGATAGCAGCGCGTCTCTCAGCGCGTCAGGAAGGCGGGGCTGCTGCCAGCGGGGTCTGCTTCTGCTCTCGGCTTCGGCAAGTATGGCTGCTCCGTCTTGTCACCACGCGTGTGTTTGCATAGGGCAAGGTCGGCAATATTTATACCTTAAAGGTGCCGAGATTGACGTAAGGATGGACATAGGTACGTCAATAAAGATGTCATACGACTTGCTCGTTAGCACATTCTTTTGCAAAAGTTCTCTGTGAAATCAAAACAATGGCCGCACGGATTTTCCAGGTTGTCATAGGTTTGATTTGTTATGAGAACGTCGTATGCCTTATCAGGGGCTGGAGGAATGTCGCTTGTCTAATTAGATCTCAAGCGTTATGACCTAATCAGATAACACGTTCCTGTGCCGTAGTGTGACTGCGTCAGATAACGGTATCTGCATCATGGGGGTTTTCTTGCCTCATGGGCTGACTGTTAGTTAACTTGATAGTTAGTTTAACCAGAATAGGGTCAGGAATAGGGGGACTGATTCAGAACCTATAGAAATACACGACACCCACTCCACGCTAACTATGGTCATATCTACTAATCTATGCATAGTATAACATAGTACAACATACTATAGAGTATAGTGTATACCTTACCACCCCAAAATACATAAATGCATTTCGAAATTTTCAAATATACTGAAAAATTGCAGTCATATATATTGTATGCACTTAAGCTATGAATTAAATGCAAAAGTAAACACGCATTGTTATGCATTATTGCTTATTGGTATATGAGAAATACACATGAAATGGCTCTTAATATTGCTATACAGAAAGGAAGTTCGAGACCATTTCATCACATAATAAAATATTTGTGAACCTACCAGCGGGCAGCTAAAGTCTATATAAAGTATCTAAAAATAGAAATCTTAGTTCTCTAGGAATAGTTTCTTACTTTAAGCAGAAGATCAGTGTCCCGGGAAAAAATATGTAGAAAAATATTTTAAGGGGCATGCTGAAAAAATTGCTGTCCGTGAACTGGATTGTAATTGTTCATGTGACTTTATTTTTAAAGTTGAAGGCCGAATTCAGGGAACGCCGTGTGCGAGTTTACTCAAAAGTCTCTATTTCTGTTCTGGAGAGAACATCATATCATTCAGGCTTTCGAAAAAACTGTCAACAGCTTCATGGGAAAGTTCCACTAAGTCGGAAATAGGGGTAACCATGCATTCGTGCGCATGATTGTCTCCATTGACATTCTGATTTGCATTGCAGACAGAAGGTCGTACCTGTTCGATGTTGCTTTCATCTTGAACTTCACTACTCTTCAATCGTAGTGGTGAAGATTCCAGGAATGCCGTCATCAGGATTGGCAGCCTTTGAGGGCAGCACAAAGCGTGAACCTTGGTAGGAACCAACAGTGTATCTGCATCCACCGGCGCATCCGATTGTAGCGTCAGACAGGTGTCTAACACGCATTCTTCTCCGCATAGCAGACACCTTAGTACAGGTAAAACACACCTTTGCCACATTGGTCGAAATGATAGAAACCAAGTCATGTTCAGGTCTCTAAGCCGGGAGAGTCCCAGGATTTTTGATATCCGGTCCCGGTATCCAATGGCTAGGATCGTATCTTCCATTGTCGCGAGAGTTTGATCTGTGACATGGGTTGCCATAACGAAAAATAAGGACTAGGAATAGGATTCCTGCAATTAGTCCCAGGATCAGGGGAAGTCCGCCAAAAATCGAATGGACGAAATCTGGAAAAATACCCAGTATGGCTTTGAATGGTGTTAATGCCATCGAAAATACTGTCTTAAATACCTTTGAGACCCCAGTGGTATCAGAAATATTTAAGATTTCGCTCAGGATTTCCGCGAAATGTACGGGGGAATTAGTTGATAATAATGTATGTATCTCTGCAGTCGTCCTTGCGACTTGTAGATCATACGTTTCTTTTGATGACGTGAGCCTTGTAGGCGTCTGAAGAAGCACTGTTTTCATTCTGCTTAAAGTGTCTATTCGAATAGAAGTAATTTTCAAACTGGGCCATGCCCTTGCCTCCCTGTCTGGAAAGGAGCTGGGGAACAAAGAACGTCCACAGCACTTGACCTTCGCTGTTGTAGTTACTAGATAAGGAGTCCCGGGCATAAGACTGCAACATCTGCGGTCTACAATAAGAATGTAACTCCCATTATAGAGTCTTTGAAAGAATGGTTCTATTTCAGTTGCAGGTGCGCCTTGCTGGTGACATGAAAGGTTGTATGAATTCCCTTCACAGGCTCCATGCAAACTAATTCCGTTACACAGAAGCGTGCCGCTTAGTGACATATCACAATTGTTGCCACTAAGAAACACTTTCTGTCCTTTATTACTGACACATGCATGTGAATAGGGCAGGTTCCAAGTTGTTTTAAGGTACCCCTTTCCCAATTTCTCGTACATGCCAGCCTGTATATATTTTTGGCAGTATTGAAACCTGAAGGTTGAGATTGGAATATTTATGATTCCGTGGATTATCCATTCACTGACAGGTCGTTCTGATATTGTCATTGGTAATCTTTCTAGTTTTTCAATGCTCAAGATTGTATAATCAGCACCCTTTTGCGCCATACCGATTTGTCTATCAGTAAGGGTAAAGATTTGGAATAGTGACGTTGTGTTGATTAAACGCCAAGGCACATAGCCTGAACGCAGATTTTGTAACGTCCAGCCAAGCTGTACAATGGAACGCAATTGTGACTGTCCATGTTGTAATAACAGTAAGTCTTGCGATAATATATCGATTGCTGAAGACACAATGCTGTCCAATGAAAAAATTCTGGAGGACAGAGTCATTAACCCATTGTCCACTACAGAAAGTGATTTTTCCAAATTGATACGGTCAATTTCCCGTATTCTTTCTGCTGTCTCAATTTGAGTAACCTTCCAGGCCTCATTGTATGCTGCATATACAGAGGCTGCTATGAAACGCTTTTGACGCTGTTTGCGTGGTCCCAGTATGAAATCACGCAAGTCAGCACCATCAGTAAGTAAAGTTAGGTGTTGCTTAATTTCAGGCAGTGTGGAAGTCTGTAGCCATTGAAGGCATAATTTGCCCACACTGTAGGTTGTTATTATCCCTGGGTGATGTCTTTGGGGATATCTAGGGTCTGGCCTGGTCATTTTGAAACCCTGTGTTTTATTCAGGAATCTATCTTGACAGTTATTTGTATCTGTGGGCCAGATCAACCATTGTTTCCAATCAGGATGTGTTCTGTTTTGGTTTAATATATGGTTTACGTCTATCTCTTCATCTGTATCAGAGCTATTGCTAAACATTGTTGGCTTCGGAATAGACGGGTTATTTAAATCTTTGATTTTGGCTAAGCCAAGACAGGTGGTTTGTTGAACAGTGTCATTTAAAAATATCATTTGTTCTGGGATCATGCAGGCTCTAAACAAAGCTTCTATACCCTGTACTTGCCATTCTTTTGTACCCCAAACACTTTTCAAATCAACATTTTTGTCCCAATAATCAAATCCAAAAGTATTCATTTTTTCAAAGAATGAATCTGAATATATCAATTTTGTGTTGGTTATCATGGTTTTCATCCCTGTCTTGTTTGACAATTTAAAATAAAATGTTTCAGCATTACTTGTGTTAAAACCTGAAAAATATTGATATTTGTCGTAATCGGTTCTAGAGCTTCCTTTTGGAGGCGTAGCACAATGTTCCCATTGATTATAATTTAAAACATTTCTAGGTTGTGCAGATTTATGCAGAAAATGGTTACCATAATGGTTATAGCAATACATACTATCATAATTTGTAGAACCTTGCAAATCATGTTTTGTACATTTAGCAGACATTACTAAGTCAGACATCATATTGTTAATACTTTCAAAGTCCCAATCATCAGCAAATGAGTTTGGTTTTGCAAAGTCACTCAAAGAGATCTTGATTTGGTGTGGATATTTCAGGATCTCGACCGGACCATAAATTTCATAGTCAGTGTTGTCCCAGGCTACCCCACCAGGTATAGGATTGGCTGTGAAGTTGGCTGAAGAAAGTTCTGAAGAAAGTTCTCTTTTCTCGACGTGTGAAGATGTGTTTGGTTTGAGGATCAAGTTGATGTTCTGACTTGCTGTGTCCATTTTAGCATATTTTCCCTCAATGAAGCGTCCCAAAGTAAATACCATGATGAGCCAAAGTATGAGGATAAATGCACCAAAACCCACCCAAAATTCAATCCATGGAGAAACCAGATATGTTTCTTTCAGTTGTTTCAAAAGTTCCTTAGCTTTGTCTTTAAAGGATTTTGATGATGGCTGTGTCTTTGGTTCACTGAAGCCTTCAGAGGAATCATCGAAGTTGATGAAGTAACCAGATGCAGTTCTGTCAATTGTTCCAATTGGTTCAGGATTTTTGTTTTTTGCATTGTCACTTGGTACTTCAGTATAGATTTGTGTGTCTCTGCTAAATGTTTTTATTTGGGTTTTCAGAGGTCTGAGTTCTATTGCATTGTTGCATAGTCCTTCTTGTTCTTCTTTAGGCGTTTCGAATGTGATGAGCCTCTTTGTTAGGACCTCTGTACTGGTAGCAAACCATGGTGTTCTGCTACTTATTGGGAGTCCACTTGGCCTACTGTTTGTTATTGGCCACATGTTGTGGTTTTACCAGGTCGATGGATACAACTCGGTTCTCCTTTTTTCCAGCAAGTGGCGGTAGTACAACTGATCTTGTCCCGTTGACAGACAAGACAGGAACTGCTTTTCTGTAAGAAGGCCCAAATTCCTTCTTTACCGCGATCTTCTCCCTGACTAGATCCCCGACTTTTGGAATCCAGACAGGTCTTGCTGGGACAGGTGGTGATTCTTCAGTGGTCGTTGGCTGTTGTTTCAACTGTATGTTGCTCAGGTCTTTTCTTGTTTTGTTTAAGTCCTGCAAAATAGCCAAACGGTCTTTGACATCAAAGGTTTTTTCTATTACCACTGAAGTCTGACTATCAAGGTCAGAGATCAACATCCTAGTTCCGAATAATAATTCGTACGGACTGAATCCCTTCAGAGAATTTCTTGGCAAGTTATTTAGACTACGTTGGACACTTATTAGATGTTTGACCCACCCAGCTCCCGAACCTAATACCTTTGCCGTTATAGATTGCTTTATGTCACGGTTTTTTCTTTCAACAATTCCGTTCCCCTCAGGGTGAAATGGACAAGAGTACCGCAATTGCACGCCCATGCTGACCATGGCCTCCTTATAAGCCCGAGAGCTAAAAGCAGGACCATTGTCCGAATGCAGAATGCCAATTGCGTATGTGCCGATGAAGACCCGCAAATCTTTTATAACAGTTCTGGCGTCAGCCGTTCGCTGGGGCCACATCCATATGAATCTCGTGCATGAGTCCACTGCGACCAAGATATATTTATAGTTACCATCCCTTTGTAAGGGACCGCAGTGGTCTAGATAAACACAGGCTAATGGTTTATCCGAGATTAGAAGGGGCGTCTGCGCTGGACGTCTCACCGTTGATACTTTCATTTTTTGACATATTTCACATGCTAGAACATAGTTCCTTGTTTGTCTTCTCATCTGTGGCCACCAGTATCTCTGTTTTAATAATGATACTGTGGCTGAGACGCCAGCATGAATAGAAGCAAGCCCTTCGTGTGCCGCTATTATTAGTCCTGACCTATGTTCCATGTTTGGAATTGCCCTATCCCCCACTCCAGGGATTCGAGCAAAAGGAACATTGTTTGCATCAGTTATGTATGAGTATTTTACTGGAAAGCCTTTAGGGAGTGGTTCTATCGAATCCTTTTCTGAAGCGCTGACAGCTTGTAATATTTTTGTTTTTGACCGGGTGACGGCAGCTACGGAAGCCGTTTGCACAGCTGCTTTCGCGGCCTCATCAGCCAATGAATTCCCTGCAACGTGAACGCCATCACGTTGATGACTCAGTGTATGTATCACGTGAGTCTTTGGTAGTTCTTTTTGTAAAAGAGCTACTTGTTCCCAGAGCATTTTATGCTTGATTGTGCCACCCTTTGCATCCTTGAAACCGTTCTGAAGCCAGATCTGCAAGTATTCATTATAAGACTGAACGCAATAATACGAATCGCACACTATAAGTGTGGGGAATTCTCGATCAGTATTTTCAAGCGCCATCTTGAATGCTAGTAGTTCAGCTCGCTGAGCTGTGCAATCTCCTAGAGATTGTGTTTTAGTGAGGGTTGGTTTAAATTTCCCTTCGTGCCAACGACCTTTAACGATCGCGCACGCAGCACTGTAAGCTTGTTTACCCCCTACTGCGGGTTGTGCTGATCCGTCTGTATATATTATACAGCCGTATTGGTCTAGAGGCAGAATTTCGGTCGGCGGAGGACATTCAAATTCATATTGGAGAAATTCTTGTGTTTTTAAGTAAGGATCAAATTCGTACACCACTCTGTTGCAGCAAGAGAGTTAGCCCATTGTATCCATCTCGGATGGAGTGCTTTAGCATTTGGAATGCTTGCCTTTGTTACCGCCTCTAGGGCTGGTATCGGTGTCACGATTATTATTCGTTTACCTTGTGCCAGGGCTCGTTCTTTTGCTATAGCTGTCTGTGTCGCTGTAAGAATTTTTTCCGTTGGGCTAAATTTCATTTCAGCCTTAGTGTACAAGTGTGATTTGAATGCAATTGGTACCTTTTCTCCCTCATTAGAGGTTAGGTATGTGAATCCGCATCTCCCTGGGATGATTCGGATCACAAGATTGCGTGTGTTATCACGTGTTTCTAATTTTGTTTTAATTAGCATGTCTGTTTGTAAGGATCTCAAAATTTCTGTGTGTGTTTGAGTCCAATTGGATCTTTTAAAGTCTGGTTTAATTAGATCATAAAGGGGTTTGACCCTTTCTGCGTAATTTGCAATGTATGTTCTTCCGAAATTTAGGAAGCCTAGAATTGACTGTAGGTTTTTTAGTGTTTTAGGAGCTTGGATTACGGCACATTTCTCTAGGAAATTGTCTGCCAGGCTTTTGCCTTCACTTGATAACTCATATCCTAAGAATAGGACCGTCAGATGGGCAATTCTGGACTTTTTGAAGTTGAATTTGTAACCCTCTGCAGCGAACCCAAGTATTATGGTGTTCACTCTTTTCAAGTGAGTCTCCAAGTCATCATCTGTTAAGTAAATGTCATCGACATAAGATAATGCTTCATCATCATATAGTTGTAGTAATTCTGTTACTCTCGCTGAGAATACCCCCGGGCTGTTCTTGTACCCCTGGGCTAACCGACAGAATTGTTTTTGAGTGCCATTTACTGAGAATGCAGTTAAAGATCTGCTCTCTGGTGCTATGTTTTGACAAAAGAATCCATTGGAGATGTCCAAGGTTGTTTTGTATTTTTTGCGCACTATGTTATTCATTAGTGCAGCACTGTGTGAGTTTTGCACTGCAAAGGTTTTGCAACATGTGTTAAGGTGTCGGTAATCCAAAACTAGACGGTACGAATTGTCTGGTTTGGAGACTGGAAACAAAGGATTGTTCATTTGTGAGGTGCAAGTTTCAATCACCCCCTGGTATTCTAGCTGATCTAGTATTTCATTTACTTGTTTTTTAGCTTCTTGCTTAATTGGGTACTGCCTTTGTGCAGTTGGTTGTGATTTTAACTGGATTTTGTGAGGAGGAGAATCCTCATCCCATCCTACATGATTTTTATATAAAGCAGGTGCTAAGGCCACTGCCCACTTTCTAGCAAGTGTGTATTTTTTATGAATCGGTATTTGATTCGAGAAGGCAGGCATAATTACTTCTTCGCCATGAGGGCACTCCCTGACAAACTCTGGTGGCCAGTCTTTTTCAGCTAGAAGGATGTCATAGCCTTTGGAGAGGTTATCCCAAAATAGTCCCCTTATTTTCCTAGTCTTATCTCCCTCTATACGTAATGTTATCTCGTATATCTTGTGGGGCTTGCTAACTCTGGTGTCTGCAGTTTCCACTTGAAGGTATTCATTCGTGTCCACTGTCTCCATTGTCTAGCATTGTCTGAGCCCACTCTCCGTTTTTCAGTTGTGTCCTCAGTATTCTCGGCATTGTTAACTACCTTGATACTGGCTACCTTCTTTTTTGGAAATTGTAATTTCTTTTTTTGTTGAGCAGGTTCCTTGTCTTTGGACTTGGCGTGCTCTTCTGATCGTCCTCTTCTTTCCGATTTCTGCGAGGAAGTCTGAAAAGATTGAGAGGGACGTGTATCAATGTCTTGATATCTATCAGGTTTTTTAATATTATCCCTATTTCTAAGGTTATATCTATTCCCAGAGGGGTCACTCTGCGGTGACCTTTGTCTTTGGTTTGGAGATTTCTCTCTTCGCCTAGGAGACCTTCCTCTGGACTGGAATTTCTTTTCTTTAGGATTGGATTGTTTGTTTCCATCCCAGTTCTTTTTTGGTGAATTATTATTATTAAAAAATATTTTTTCTGGACTTGTAGTCAGTTGCGGTTTTACTGGTATTCCACCTAGACTATCTCTGCCTAGTTCTTCATAGGATTTTTCTATGATTCTGGCAATTTCAGCTGGTTGGTCTGCTATATCTGTCTCTTTTAACCTCTGGCGGATCGCCACGTTTGCTGCTTCACCTTTTATGTTGGCTAGTAATATAGCCGAAACCTGTTTGAAGTCTTTTAGTAATTTCATACCAAGAGTTAAAGCAGGTTCTGGACCGTATTCATCTTGAATTTGTTTTAGCACATCTGGTATCACCGAAATGGATGGGACACCGTGCGTTTTTGTGTAGATGGAAGCAAAGACTGTACCCCAAGTGTCACAGTCCTCAATGTGTGGTGCGATTCCCATTGGGAGACATATAGTCAGAATCCTGTGTTTTTCCAGCGGGGTGGTGTCAGGAAACACCGCCTCTATTTGGGTGATTTTCTGTGCCAACCAGAATGGTATTTGTTCCCGTTTAGCTGGAACTTTACCTAGGCAGGATTGGATGTTCTGTGGTGTAATTTTATTTGTGTTCCCCTGGTGAGGGGTCAGCTGTGGAAGTTTAATCGCTGGCTGAATTGTTGAAGTCCGCATTACATACTGAACTAATTGTCTATGAATTTTTAGTAGTTGTTTTAGCTGTATTAACAGCTCTGCTGCAGGCATTCTTTCGATGTCTGGATGTGGTGTGTATCAGGCTAAGACCGGCCACGTTGCTCCTGGTCTTCCTAAAGGACCGAGCCTTGTAATGTGATTGTTATGTTTTAGGGCGCCATCAAATAAGAGCAAATGCTCTTGGAATTTGAGTGGTACTTCCACCTCCTCGAAAGGAGTGTACGTTTCAGGAGGTTCCTCTACTTTGTAATAGTGGAAGTACTTTGTTACAGCATTTGCTGCTGGAAAATGTATCCATGAATAGTATACCTCTGTCTGCCGATATTCGTGTGCCTCAATTACGAATATGACTGTGCCACCTCTAGGTGTCAGTCCATTTTCTATAAGTTTTAAGGTTATAGATCTCCTTTTAATGACCGGAATGAGTATTATATCCGCGTCTGCTGCTTGCATGGTAGCATCAGCATCTGCGAGTTCAGTTGCTAATCTAACTGCCTCTCTTTCTTCATCACTTTCTGACATTTTACTGTCAGGATGGTATTATGTTTGTTTGCAGATCAGGTTTCTTTATGGAACAAAGATAAGATGCACAATATTTCGGAACTGTTTTATCCTTCAACGTTGACTTGACCAAGAACCACACATAGGAGTTCCCTCCTGCGAGGTTTTGGAGGATATAACCTTTCACCCACTCCAGACGTCTTTGGAGTATTCGGGAAAAGGGGTCTGAGTGAGAAAGCACGACTGAGTTACTCTAAATGTCTTACGTTAGTTTTATCGCCCTTTCCAAACGCGTTGGGCGCCATGTAGTGTAGCTCCTATCTTCCCAATAGGCTCTGCACATTGGAATAGTACCTACAGCAGTAAAGGCCTAGGCCAGACGTTAACTAGGTCTACTACTGTCGATGCTAGACTTAATTTTTGGGTTTGCCAGCTAAGCTCAGAGTTCGCTAGAAACTTTCTCGAATGTTCAAGGAAGGGATTAACTCCCCTGATTAGACAAGAAGGGATTTAGTTTCTGACAATCATAGAACATGACAACTTTGCTCTCCCCTAATCAAGAGTCAATCTCAAGAGTCGTGTGAGCACAAGGCAATTATTTTATTCAGTCAGTACGTGCATTCTTAGTCTCATCAGAATGTAGAGAAAAGGAAGAGACGGGCGTGTTCAATAAAAGATGTTATTTATTGATCAGTCTCTTTTCTCGTACAAGAGAAATGGATCGATATTATTGCAATACTTATAGTTAAGTAAAGTGCATACATTAGAAGCAATAGTATAAAATAATACTGTAAAAACATTGATATGGTTTCTGAGCCATATGATGTTTAAAATGATTAAAATATATTTACATACACATATACATTTGACTAAACGTACTCAACTGGTGTTTCTAAATACGCATACCCCGTGTACCTGACCTAAGTCTAATGCGTGGGCGGGAATAGAAAGTTACAGTTTAAGTTAAGTTTGTTTTTGCCAAGTGAATAACTAAAGAATTCTCTGTGAGGGGTTATTCAGTTCTGTACCTGGAAGTTAGGATGAATGAGGAATGGTATCTCTTTCTCTGCTCTCGATATTCCAGGCTGCCTGCGAGGGCTGCCCGAAAGCGCCGGTGCTGGGTCTCTCGGCTTGAGATAGCAGCGCGTCTCTCAGCGCGTCAGGAAGGCGGGGCTGCTGCCAGCGGGGTCTGCTTCTGCTCTCGGCTTCGGCAAGTATGGCTGCTCCGTCTTGTCACCACGCGTGTGTTTGCATAGGGCAAGGTCGGCAATATTTATACCTTAAAGGTGCCGAGATTGACGTAAGGATGGACATAGGTACGTCAATAAAGATGTCATACGACTTGCTCGTTAGCACATTCTTTTGCAAAAGTTCTCTGTGAAATCAAAACAATGGCCGCACGGATTTTCCAGGTTGTCATAGGTTTGATTTGTTATGAGAACGTCGTATGCCTTATCAGGGGCTGGAGGAATGTCGCTTGTCTAATTAGATCTCAAGCGTTATGACCTAATCAGATAACACATTCCTGTGCCGTAGTGTGACTGCGTCAGATAACGGTATCTGCATCATGGGGGTTTTCTTGCCTCATGGGCTGACTGTTAGTTAACTTGATAGTTAGTTTAACCAGAATAGGGTCAGGAATAGGGGGACTGATTCAGAACCTATAGAAATACACGACAACACTATTACTACGGATGCTTCGATAGACGGCTTGGGAAGCGCATCTCCAGGAATTACAAATCCATGGAAGATGGTCTGTTCAAGAAACAAAAATGGACATCAATCTCTTGGAATTGAGGGCAGTATTTCTCAGACTGCAGCATTCCTTCCAAGAATCCAAGGCGCTTCTGTTCTGGTGAAAAAACAGACTACACCACAACAATGTTCTACCTGGCCAAACAAGGGGGCACCAGATCTTGCACGTTGTCAGTTCATGCGCAGGAAATCTGGAAATGGCTAATACAGCACAAGACAACATTTCAAATAGAGCATGTTCCAGGCGTGGAAAACAAGTGGAAGAATTCTTTAAGCAGAACCAACTCTCAATGTCATGACTGGGAATTAGATTTGAAGCAGCTACGGCGAGTCTTCAAACTGTGGTGTACTCACAAACTGGATCCCTTCGCGACCGGAAACAACAAGAAGTGCGAGAAGTTTGCCTGCAGGTTTCCTCAGGCCAACTCTTGGGGGAACGCTCTGCACAAGAAGTGGACAGGAATGTTCGCCTAAGCTTTTCCGCCGTTCCCTCTCATTCCAAGGTTGCTGTGCAAAATGAACAAAGAAGAGAATCAAAAAAAAAAAAAAAAAAAGAAACAAAATGAAGAGGGAACCATGGCTTCTCATTCTGATAGTTCAGGCATGACTGAGGCAGTTTTGGTACTCAGAACTACTGTGCTCAATATCTCTGCGCATTCACTTTCAACTTCTGCCAGACTTGCTGTACGGGGACAAAGGTCAGATTCTTCACCCTCAGATAAAATCTCTGAGTTTATCGGCCTGGAACCCCACAACTATGAATTTAGAGATCTAGACATCGCTCCGCATTGCAAGTCCATCCTACAGCGTTCCAGAGCTTCTTCCACGAATAAATCATACGCTGCAAAATGGAAGATATTCTGCCACTGGTACATTGAAAAAGGTTATCATTCTTTTCTGTCGACCCCAGAGCAGTAATTGCCTTAACTTCTTCTTTTAGCAAGATCAAGATTGTCGCATTCATCAAACAAAGTACACCTGGTAGCAATTTCCAGGTTTCACTGGAAACCTGGGGAACTCTCTCTATGGTCTACAAGAATAGTAAAGGAGTTCATGAAGGGCCTTTTCATTTTTTTCCACCCTTGAAGAGTCCTGCGATTCCATGGCAGTTAAACACAGTCCTCGCTCAACTGATGAAACCGCCCTTCGATCCGATCCACAAAGATGAATTGAAATACATCTCGTGGAAAACGGCACTCTTCACTCTTATTGGGCCTCACGTCGGCTAGAAGAATCAGTGAAATGCAAGCCTTCACTGTCGCTGAACCTTTTCTCCAGGTTAAGCAGGATAAAGTAATATTGAGAACAAATCCACTTTTATACCGAAGGTTCCAACTTCTTTTGATCTAAATGAACCAGTAGTACTCACAACGTACTTCGGAAATCCTTCCACTTCTGCTCAAGGGGCGTTACAGTCTTTGGATGTGAAGCGATGCCTCAAATTCTACATCCGTAGAACAAAGATTTTTATGAAATCAGTACAGCTCTACATGTTGTATTTCTTCTGCAATTATTTTCTGCCATAACAAACCTGGAAGACCTTTGTCCGCAGGGGTGACGGTGCACTCCACAAGGAAGATGGCAGCCTCTACAGCCCTTTTTGCCGGAGTTTCACTTCCAGACATCTGTAGAGCGGCAACATGGTTGAACGTGCATACGTTTACCAGACACTCCTGCCTGGATTCAGCATTGAAGACAGATGCGACAATGTGTCAAGCGGTCTTGAGACATCTGTTCATGTGAGGTACAGTCTTATTGTATCTTTTACCCCTGTTCTATATTTGTTTTTAGACACAATGAATGTTTTTGATGAGCATATTAGTTATATTTAGACATACTTTTATACATATATGTTGTTGGATAACCGTTTATTTTTCTGGATTCCTGTCACATTATATAGATATATGTTTATTCATATGCATACGGAGGTGCCTTCGCCTATTCGCAATGATTAAGGGAATGGTACTGCTAACTACTCTGATTCAAGCATGTGAATCTATGAAAGATTCAATACTGGAGTAAAAACAAGTTACTTACCTTTACACTGTGGTTCTCCACTATTGATATTGTTTAGAGATTCACAAGCGGCCCTCCCTCCTTTCCATCTAGGCTTGCCACTTCTTACCTCATGCGACCACTTACCTTGACACACTGGTGCACAAAATCTGAGGTATGGTGGCTCTGCTGTGGAGTTGAGGTCTAGGCTCTTCTCTGATAGGTTAAAGTTTAGACCTACAGAAAGATAATGATGGATGTTAAAGTTTTCCTTTCTTTTTGATGGTTCCTAATGTACTTTAATAGTACTGCTTTTACAACTACCGCGAGACTCCCACCATGACGACGGGGAAGATTTAAGCATGTGAATCTGTGAAAGATTTCAATACTGAAGATCCACATAGCACAGGTAAGTAACTTGTTTTTTCTCTATAAACTTGTCAAAGACACACCTGACTCCTTCTCAAACCCGCCCTTTCATCAAGGCTGTTCTGGACACAGTGCAATTTCGGGCCTATCCTCACGAACAGCGGGTCCAGGATATTCAGGTTATGATTTCGATCTTTCTTGGATTTTGGTAAGACTGACTCTGAGGCTGTTGGCCCTCATGGCCTCCTGCATCCTGTTGGTAAAGCATACCAGGTGGCATATGCGGGCTCTGCAGTGGGACCTGAAGTTCCAGTAGGCACAGCATGGGGAGGAGATCTCACCGACTCTGTCTAGATTTCGGTCGAAAACTGCGAGGGATCTGCAGTGATGGTTAATGAACCGCGATTGGGTCGAAGGCAGACCCCTCTTCCTTTCCCAACCAGATCACACAGTGGTGACAGGTGCATCACTTCTGGGGTGGGGCGGCCATCGGGGAGAGGTGTCGCAAGTGGGGAGTCGTCCTTGTGGCTCCAGACTGGGCTAGGAGAGCCTGGTATCCAGAGCTTCTGAAAATGAGTATCGATCCTCCGATCAGGCTACATCTTCATTAGGATCTTCTGTCTCAGCAACAGGGGAGGGTCCTCCACCCAAACCTGTCAACTCTCTGCCTCCATACGTGGGATTGAACAGTGGCAGTTGATGATTTTTTACCTTCCTCCTGAAGTTTGCAACGTTATTGTGGTGGCCAGGCAACCCTCCACTAAAGACGGTATACGTCAGCCGTTGACAAATGTTTGTATCATATTGTACAGATATGTAGTAATAAGACCCTCTTTATGCATCTCTTTCTGCTGTTCTTCTTTTTATTCTTAACCTTGCACAGCAGGGCTCTGTTTTGGGTGCTCCTATAGGTTTCTTTTTGCTCCATCCACTATTTTGCGGCTGCCAGACCAACCCTCTCTCCTTAGTCTCAACTGTAAATAGGTTCTTGAAAGGATTGGCTCACATGTTTCCACCCACGCCCTTTATCATGCCACTGTGGGACGTTAATTTGGTCCTCGTTTTTTTATGTGCGCTCCTTTCGAGCCTTTGCACAACTGTCCCCTCCGGGTGCTTATCATCAAGGCAGCCTTTCTGGTGGCAATAACATCTGCTGGAGGGTGAGTCAGTTGCACGCTCTATAAGTCCCCCCCCTACCTGATGACTTTTCCAGATAAAGTGGTGCTTTGCCTTGGCCACAAGGGAGATTCTTCAGTCTTCTACGTTGAGTAGGATGTCGAAGGTCCAGAGTTTCGTATCAGAGTTTCAGTCAGGATAAATCTAAAGTCTTGGGACTCAGCTCCTACCTATATACCAAATCTAGGGGCTGGATTACCTGCTAGGTCCCTCCTATGGGTGGGACCCAGGAAGGGGGTGGTTACACCCCTTTCCCTTTGTCCAGTTTCGCGCCAGAGCTGGGGCTGGAGTGCCCCAGCACCGGTTTGAACTGGACTATGCATGGGACACCTTGTGTGCCCCAGGCAGTGTCTCATTTCATTCAACCCTCCCTGCCCCAATACACTATAGCCTGTCTGGGGTGGTGCTAGCACCTCCCTGTGACAGGAAACCTATTGTCCAAGCCTCCCTCGCTGGAAGGACTCCCAGCAGCAGGAGGTCAGACTTGTGTCTGTGGCAGCAGCATCCATTTTGTGATGCTGAGGCTCTGGTTAACCTTAACCAGGATTAATGGAAGTAACATGTCTTCTCCCTCTAGAAGGGTGGAATGCTACCCCCGTCGCCAGAACTGGCGAGGGGGTAGTATTCCAAAGCGTATGACACCTTACACGACATGTTTTGATAAAGCCAAACCAAAGTTAGCATCTGACCGCGAGGTTCATAATGCACTTAAGAGTGTATGGTATGGCAATATCCTAGAACAGCTATAAGGACATGGGTGCACCTATGCCCTGGGTACCTATAGTACACTGTACAGGGACTCATAAGAGTGACCCAAATCCCAATTGATGATGTACCTAAAGTACATGGTGTGAATTTAGAGAGAGAACAGCAGGGCTGTGGATCTGATTAGCAGGCCCACAGCCACATTAAGTCGAAAACCAGTGAAGCAAAAAGCAAAAAATGGGGTGACCATAGGAAAGCAGACCCTACTCTCCTACAAACATGTTGACCCATTTTCTATCTATCTAAGGATAACACAGTAAGCTATTAGGGTTAATTGCAAACTCTTTAGTAGCAGAAACCTATCAGTTTTTTTAATCTGACAGAGGAATCCATATATTAAAGGCTGAGGTGATATCACCCAGTCAGCTGTAACTTACTCAATTACACATACCATACACCACCCCATTTGGACACCCTTGCACTCATCAAAAGATGATACAACCAAAAGATCTGCCCCAAAGTGACCCTTCGGGGGACTCTTAGGGCATTGCACCGCCAGCCCGACTAGGAGCACCCGCCCGATGATGAAGCATGACATCCCCATAGATGTGTGAGGGCAACAAGAAACAGTCTTGTTGACTGTCCCCATCACTTCAGACCCTAGACCTTTCTCTATCTATCAGGAACAGTGACCCCTTTCCTTGGTCTGACTATTAGTTGCACAGCTTGGGGCACAAGCCATGTATTCAATCAGATGGTGTAAGCTAAAAATATAATGGCGTGGAGCGAAAGCTTTGTCTTTGATCAGACCTTGTAGTGTGCTTACTGTTAGTACCTCTGTTTTTTAGGCAATTGAAGACTAAGGAACCAAGGGACAGAAAACAGAATTGTCATAATGGACCCAACCATGAGCCTACCGATTCAAGCTTTATTTACCCAAAGGTCCCCATGGGATTTAATCTTTCAGCCCCCGGGTATCAGTATGGAGGGGAAATACCTGGCGCTGTTCATATTTTAACAGTGATTTGCTCACATCTGTGTTTGTTCCAGTTTATCAATTATGTACCATTCAATATCATCTACATTGTGGCGTTGATCCATGTTGTGCCTGGTCAGTTTAGTATTATCTCTTCTACATCTAATCATGCTCTTATGTTCTGTTATCCAATATCCGGACACATATTTCCTGGTAGTCATCCCAATATATAGGAGCATGCATGGACATTTAAGGACATATATCACGTGATACAATTTGCCAAGTGTTTTAATTTCCAGGGTGAGGCCAGAGCCATAATCAATTGATTTGCATTCTTGTGCACTTTGGGCAAGATAGGAAAATAGGCCATCACGGGTTCTTTCTCAACCAGGAAAGATGCATCCTTTTCAGTCACCCAGCCATTGTCAAGGGCTCCCTTGATCATAAAAGAAGTCTCCTCCACAATGTTAAGGGTGGGGTCTCGCTGTAACTTCTTGTAGTGTTGGTTATTCCCTAGCAGTCTCAGAGATTCAGAGTTCTACATCTCTCTTGGCATTATGACTTTTCCACCCCCTTCATCCACTGGCTTTATTTTTTTTCACAACAAATTGTATTACGTTTCCAGGGCACATAACAGGCGGAGCCCCGAGCATACATTTTGGATGATGGAAAACAAGTGATGTGTAAACATCAAACTAGCCTGCGAAACAACAGAATCAGTAACAGAACATTTGACACAGGTTAACACAATCCGCAGGCTTTATAATCCCGGTGTTAGCATTTTATTGTTCTCCCTGGGCATCTTTCTCTGCCTTGCTGAAGTTCTGTAAGGTATCTTGTTTGACCTATCTTAATGGTTCTAATCCAATGTTGAGCGCGTGTTCAAAGCCTACAACCTCTGGTGGTAGCTGCTGAGTGGTGGGCATGAAAGATGTTTTGTGGATGCCAGTGTTCGCTGATGAGGGCTGTTAGCTCGAAACCAGTCCCAGGATGCTTGTTTCCGGTCCAGGGACGACATGGCTTGGCAGTTCGGGATGGACTGTTCCCATAAGGCACAAGGTCAAGACTGATTTTCATATAGCTGTGTCTGAACTGGGTTGGCGAAGTAAGCTAAAGAACGATGATGGATTCAACCCAGATCTGTGACTGGGGGTGAGTGTCTGAAAAGTGTCAGCGCTCCGTCCATCATCTCCTTGTGTTTGCCTTGTTAGCCCTAAGTTGGCGGGGTATGCCCAGACGTGGGTCCCTTGCACACTTTGCCACTGGATTCAAGCTAGCCTTGCTAATAAGGGCTGTTAGCCCGAAACCGGTCCCAGAATGCTTGTTTCCGGTCCAGGGAAGACATGATTTGGCAGTTCGGGCTGGACTGTTCCCATAAGGCACAGGGTCAAGACTGATTTGCATATAGCTGTGTCTGATCTGGGGTGGTGAAGTGAGCTAAATAAGGATGATGGATTCAATCCAGATCTGTAACTCGGGGTGAGTGTCTGAAAAGTGTCAGGGCTCTGTCCATCATCTCCTTGTGCTTGCATTGTTAGCCCTAAGTTGGCAGTGTATGCCCAAACGTGGGTCCCTTGCTCACTTTGCCACTGGATTCAAGCTAGCCTGGCTGATGAGGGCTGTTAGCCCGAAAATGGTCCCAGGGTGCTTGTTTCCGGTCCAGGGAAGACATGGCTTGGCAGTTTGGGCTGGAATGTTCCCATAAGGCACAGGGTCAAGACTGATTTGCATAGAGCTGTTTCTGAACTGGGATGGCAAAGTGAGCTAAGGAACGATGATAGATTCAACCCAGATCTGTGACTGGGGTTGAGTGTCTGAAAAGTTTCAGCGCTCCATCCATCATCTCCTTGTGTTTGCAGTGTTCGTTTCTTCCTCACTATTATCCCCTATTGTCATTCTGGTGGAAAAGCAGACTTTCAGTGTAATCTTCCGGAAGAATTTGGCCATCTTAATCTCAATTTTGAGTTTAAAGAAATCCTCCTATGGTGTGGCTACAAACCCCAGACCCCTATTAAGCACTTTTTTTTATGTAAGTGTATTAGTGCTTAGGTTAATGTTGTCTGTTAACTCTTGCTGGTTCCTGGTTGAGGTTCTCTGGTGATTATTAATCTCTGATCTGGCTCTCTTCAGGAGACCCTTCTATCATTGTTTTTCCGTCTTCCCCACTCTCGGCCTCTTTATAAAAAAGTGGGTAGGGTAGTTGCCACAGGAAACCTTATTGTGGATATTATGGGAACCCATATGGCGACCTTCTCCATTGTGGTGCAACGCACTCCACAGGTTTTTGGTTTCGTTGATTTCTGGGATTTTGCCTATTATTCCTTCTTCCCCAACCTCTCTTGTTATTACTTTCCGAGGATCTGTCTGAGGACCAGTCCGACCCCAAAGATCTACTACTCTCTTCTGATGTGAACGAAGAAGTCGCTGTCTCTTCTAACCTAGCTGTCCTTAGAATACGGATAGACCTTCTCGTGTGAGAATTTGCCCATGCCTTTCTGGAATGTATTTATTTTAGATTGCATTAAGTAATCCTTATATTCTGTTAGCCCCTTGTTAACCTCTTCCAGTTTCTTTTTGTAAATTCTTATCGAAAGCTGAGTTTTCAGAGCATTCTCTTGTGTTATTTGGATTATTAGGGCATCAGAAGGTCTTTTAGCTGTTTTAATAATCAGCACTAACCAATCCGTGGTTCAATTCCAGGCTATTAAGGACCAGTCTTTTCTGAATTCTTTGTCCTCTAAGTAAATCCCTGGTTCATTGGTAATAAGGCCTCTTGGGGTAACATAACTTCTCAAATACTCCGTCAGTATCACTCCATGGAGCATAGTTTTTACTTGTTTTTTTTATGTCTGATGGTCAATCCCAATTAGTCCTTTGTGTCAACGTTTGTGTCAGGTTGTATCTCCCATAATGGAGGTTTCTGCTAAAATTTAAAGGACATCTTCATTGTGGAAGCAAAGGCTTTCCATTTTATTATTAACCTGTCACTAGGGCTTAATATACTTTTTAGGTATCATCTAGGCAGCGTGCATGCGCTGCTCTAGGAGATGACCTTTAGAAATCGTCAGCTCTTTTCAGGGTGGCATCCACCTCGCGGGAGCGAGCAACTCGCGCCCTTGTTTACATTTACCTGTTTGCGTCACTTTCATCACTTTCTAATCGGCTCGGGCGTTTGGAAGCAGTGGCACAAGCAGGGGGCATCTTTTTTTTTTCTTTCTAATGAGTTTTCACGCACACGCTTGTTTACATTCAGCGGTGCGCGAAGGGGCTATCTGTTTTGCACTGTTTTCTATAATTGCTTTTGTCCTGCCTGACACGCTCTTTGGCAAAGCGCTTTTTTAAAAAAAACTAGCCCCACACGCCTGATGTTTCACTGCTAGACTTCTTTGTGTCTGTTTTATGTTTACTAAAGGCTTTGAAAGCAGTAACAAGCAGCAGTGATAGCCGGTGTGTTCGTCTTCCAACTATCGCTTCCTCGCTGTGCTCACTGCTCAGACTTCAAGCATCCCACACACCACAATTCCAACCCGTACCGTCAGCTAGGTTGCAATGGGAAAGGACTAACAACCACTGAAATACACACCTCAAACACACACTGTCTGAACCCAGTCACCGATCACCTCACTTCCGGATTAAACACAATGACGTAGCTGTGTATTTGGAATGTTTCTGCTGCTCTTACATTTAATTTTTTTGCACTTCTTTCAGAGAGAAAGAATGACTATTTGCGTAATGCATCAAGGGCCTAGTTGTCATGAACGCAGCAGGAGCAGTGGGTCCAGGCCTACTATGTTGTTTTACACTACCCCTCCTCCCTCCCCCCCGAGATGCTGGGACCCATTCTCCTTGATTGCATAAGGCCCGTAGTGCTTCTGCCTACTTGTTAACAGTAGTTCACTTATAAGGTTCCAAAGGCGAGACCTATTGGCAATACCAATGCTTGTTTTTTTTAACCAATCATCTGGATTTTTCTCTCGCAGCTGACTGCTGTGCAAAGAATCATGTAACACACACAGAGAGACAAAGGCACTCCTGGGTTCACACCTGCCGTTAATGAACGATCACAACACAAAAAATTGTGTTTGACATAATTTCTTACAACTGTTAATCTCCCTCCACAAAAAAACAGTGGCAATTCCAAGTATTGGACGTTGTAGGCTCACTCACGTAATGTGACATGCCTCATCATTTGCCTCCTTGTCCCACCCTGGTAAGGTGGTACTACCAGGGCAGTCTCAACCTCAGGGTGGGGTGGACCTGAGGGAGTTCTTAGAAATTACTTTTTTTTTCTGGATAAAAACTTGAATCCAGCTCAATGAATAAAAAAGCCTTAGGATAAACCACAAAGTATCCTTTATTTAGGTGGTATCCTAGGCTTAATTAAAAAACAAATGTTATTGTCATAGGACGTGTATGGTTACAATAACCATCACATACCCCTGATTTATCTTGCCAACGTGTTTCTGCCCTACCTATTATTAGCCACACGGTCTTGGGCATTCATCAGGGCCACGTCCTGGTAATCCTTCACCGATATTAATAATGCAGAATACCCCAGGACATGTAAAGAGAGGACCTACTTCTCATATTTTCAATTTTTATCAGGAAAACTAACCTAGTTGGGTGGGGGTTAGCATTCAAACATATATGAAGTTGTGGCAGCAAGAGAGACGCTCCTAAAGCAACCCACAATGGTCAACTTCCCATCATGGTAACATCATTGGACTGTATTATGACAATTTTGTACATCACAAATGGAAAAGCACTAACAAACCTGACACAGTGATATGATACATCCATTAATAACATGCATGCACAGGTGAAAAAAACACACATGGGTATAGGGACTCCATAAAACAGCCCAAGGTGATTCCATTACCTAATGTTTTGAGGCAGTTTGCCTCATGGTCTGTTCGGGGTGGGCTCCTCCTGTATTCACACACTTTTGGGTATGATCAGATTTTTAATAGAATGGGAGGAGAAAGGGAGAATGGTAAAAAGAAAAATGGGAATCCACATTATCCAACAGCGTTCGCCAGGATACCTCTCAAGAGTTTTAAATGCGGTATTGTATGTTCAGTTTTCTGATAAATTTCAGGACATTTAACTCACTGCGCCAAGGTACAGCATCTGCATTGGTCCTACCGCGCCCCATGCAACAATTAACTAGTACCGACAGTCGTCTTCACAGCTGTTGCTATTTGAAGGAAAAAGGGGTGGTACTCCTTCTTCTAATTGCCTGTTCCCTAATATTCAATGTTAAGCACCTGCGTGGGGTCAAGAGCGGGGTAAGCTCTGGTGACGGAGCAGGACTGCCCTGCCCCCTGGGAACGTAATGTGAAGAGATTAAGCGCCAGATGTACGACCAGCAAAATTGCGCCTTGCAAATTGCGACTCATTTGCGAGTCGCAATTTGCAAGGTGATTCCCAATAGGGTTGCAAATTGCGAGGCTCGTGAAAATTAAAAAGCCTCTTGCAATTTGTGATCCCATTGGGAATGACAGGCCCTCCAGGGTATCGTGGCCTGCTCGACCATACAGCATTTTTTTTAAATGCAGCCAGGGAAAATGGGGTGCATTTTAAAAATAAATAAATAAATAAACTTTTTCGTTTCATTTTTTAACCCCTTCCACGCTCATGACGAGCTGGGCTCGTCATGAGGTAGCCTCCTCGCACGCTCATGACGAGCCCAGCTCGTCATGAAACATGGGAATCAACAAATCTCAGCACAGGAGGGGAATACCATCAGCATTGATGTGGTTAAGGGCAGGTTGTGGTCCCTGGGAACCACTGCTTGCCCTTAAAGAATATTTTTAGAGACAGTCACACAGTGGAAGGACCCCTTCCAAATTGCGACTGCATTACCACCCTCTTGAAGAGGGTGGAAATTTGCGAGTGTATTGCGACCGCAATTGCGGTCACAAAATATTTGTACATTGATTTGTGTATGCATTTAGGAAGGGAACAACCCTTCTTAATTGTGACTCGCAATTCCTAAATAGTGAGTCGCAAATAAATTGACATTTTGCATATGCAGACTGGTCGCAAACCCGTTTGCACATGCAATTTAGGGTCTTACGTCTGTCCCTAAGTCCTGGGAGCGGGATTGTGGTCCCAGGATGTGACATCACGTGTGTCAGACACCCATTCCCACCACACTCCCCTCCCCCCCCCCCGGGAAATCTCCCATGTGAACATATGCATATGTTAAGAGGAGGGATTCCTGCCTCCTCAATGAAATCCTGTAGTAGACGTGACCGCTTTATTGTACAGGCGAGGCTCACAATCTAACCTGTAGAGTTCTGGGAAATTGAGTAATTCCCCAAAAATCTCTCTATGCAGAGAAAGGGGCCTGAGGGACTCATCTTTATAAGGGTATGAAACAGTTTTTTCCCCTGGGCACATTGGATTATTTGAGCTTTGATTTATAGAGCAAGAAAGGTATAAGAGCAAATATATATGCTTGGACACAAGCCATGAATTCAGTGAGGACTCTGTGTGCTCCCGCTTATCTTTATTTTTGGTGTCATTATAAACATCAGATGATGTGGACTATTAGTTACAGAGCCACTGTCACAAGCCATGTATTCAGTCAGATGGTGTGAGCTAAAAATAACACAGCATGAGACAAAAGCTGTGTCTTCGATCAGACCTTGCAGTGTGCTTTCTCTTACTACCTCTGTCTTTTATGCAATTGGAAAGAAAACAGAATGGTCATAATTGACCCAACCATTAGCCTTCTGATACAAGATTTATTTACCCAAAGATCCCCACGGGATTCCATCGTTCAGCTCCTGGGTATCAGTACGGAGGCGAAATACCAGGTCTGCTGATATTTTAGCAGTGCTTTGCTCGAGTCTGTGTGCCTTTGAAACCATTTTTCGATTGTGTACTATTCGGTATAATCTACATTGTGTTGTTGATAAATGTAGTGTCTGGTCAGTTTAGTATTATCTCTTCTACATATATCGTGCTCTTATGTTCTGTGATCCAACACATATTTTCCTCATAGTCATCCCGATTTACAGGAGCCTGCATGGACATTTGAGGACATATCTCATGTGACAAGAGGTATAATTTATCAAGTGTCTTAAAGCCCAGGGTGTGACCAGGCCTAAATTGACTGATTTGCATTTTTTTGTTAACTTGCATGCACCACACCTACCGCAGGGTTGATGTCCTGTCGGGAAAGAAGTATCCCATAGCCTCATTTGGGTATCTGTTTGCTTCTTTTTTGGGCGTGTGTGTACCACGGTATCCCGTATGTTTTGGCTCTGCTTAAAGGAGACCATAGGGTGTGTGATTTTCAGATTCCCGAGCTCAGGATGCCCCAGTGTATTTTTCACCAATTTCATGACTGTTTGAGATGGGGTAGAGGTTGCCACAGAGATAGGTCTTGAGTTCAGTTATTTTTCATATAGGCCCAACAAAGCCTCCCTGTTGTTGTTCGTGGCTCTCTTTTTCACCCTGTTGATGGTCCTCTTTGGGTAATTCCTTGCACTTAATTTCTTGCTGAGTATTAATTTATGTTCTCTGGATTTGGCAGTCTCAGTACAGTTGCGTCTGAGTCTTAGGAATTGTCCTACGGGTAAAGCCTTCCCTCAGTGTTCAGGGGTGATAGCTCTCAAAATAGAGAAGGCTGCTTTTGTCCATTTGTTTATAGTAAACCTCTGTTTTTTAGAAAGCCTTCTTCATTCTATATCTGTAGGCCCTAGAAGAGTATTTCTGTGTTACTTATATTCATGGTGAATCTCAAATAGTGGTCCAAACTGTTGACCCATTCAAAAAACTCATTAGCTTCCTCCCTTGTGCCTCTCCAGATCACCAGTATGTCATCTATATATCTTTTCCACAACTTCATTTGTCAGATGTATGGATTTTCATCATAGTAGATGTATTCTGTTTCAAATTTGTGGACTTGTGGGCATGCCAGGCTGGAAGCACAGGTACTCCCAATGGATGTCCCATGTGTCTGCAAAAAGAAATCACCTTACTATTCGAAGACATTTCCTATGAGTATCATCTGGGCGCTGTCAGGAATAAATTCAGCAGATGTAATTTTATCGGCCTGTCCAGGAGTTAGTAGTCTCTCTATTACCTCTTGCATGGCTTCTTGAGGGACATTCATATATAATCAGTACTCCAGTATTGGAACTTTTATAGATTCACATGCTTGAATCATTCCCTGTCGTTGTACCGGGGATTTCCATCTCAACGAATGGGAATGATTCAAGCATGTGAATCTATGAAAGATTCCAATACTGGAGAACTATAGTCACAGGTAAATAACTTTTTTTCTTCAACGACCAGGGTTAGTAACAGTTCTTTCTCTGGTTCAAAGGGCATGGCCTTTAGTTTATTAAGTATGTCCTTGGTGCCACCAACGGTTTTAGAAAGTAATCACAAAATTGTGACAGTGGCCCTAAGGACGATCCAATTCCAGAGAGTTAAAGGTGACCTTAAGTTTCTTTCTGCTTTTTTGTGGTTGCTGGATCATCCTTCCTTGTTTAAGTCTCCAATTTTCACGCGATTCTTCAAAGGCTTGCACAGGGGTACCTTAACTTGGGCCTCACTTTTTTGATGTGTACTCCCTCCATTAGAGTTGCTTCACAGCTGTTCGTTGTGGCTCCTCATCCTTAAGACTGTGATCCTCATTGTCATAATATCAGAACACGTGTATGAGTTATCTTCAAGCTCTCTGTGTTAAAACTTTGTACACCACTTTCTTTGCAGACAACGCACTTTTTTTTTGACTGATGTGGCATCTTTTTTGCCTAAGGTTGTTATGCTCTTTCATGTCGGTCAAAACATCACCTTGCTAACATCTTACTTTTTAATCTAAGGAGGAGGAGGAGAGACTCCATAGCTTGGACCCCAAGAGAGCACTGAGCTTCTGCGTAGATCTGTGGGCTGGGACAAAAAACAGGCAAGCCGTTGTAGAAGAGAACCATTTCCCCCTCGACCATGCTCTGCATTAAGATCTGTTATGCGGGGGGGGGGGGGGGGGGGGGTGGAAATGGTATCGCTTAATGTCCGGGCCATGAGGATTTGATTTGAGGGCAAGAAGATTCCATTTCTGTTTAGTACATTAGACAAGTAAAATGTTATTTTGCCCTCCTGCCACTAATATAGGTACAACCTAAGTATGTCTTGTTTCAAAGTGAAATCCTTTGCATTACCTGTTTCTATGAGAAATTACGATACCTATAATAAAAAGGGCCAGGGCCTTGCCACCCTGGTACTCTCAGCAAATCAGGGAGACAGAAACAATGAACAAAAATCACCTTCTATTGTGAGAAATATGTGGTGAACTGTCATTGGCTCAGGCAACTCCTTAATGGAGTTTATTGATCGTAGGTCTGAAACTGCGCCCTAGGATATTGAGTAATAGGATCTCCATTTATTGGCAGCGGCCTATAGATGGAACATTCAAGGCTCGGTATAAATATAACGAGAGGCACAGACGTACGATAACACCACATCAGGAGCTGAGAGTGACACTTTACCGGGAGCTGAGAGTGACACTTTACAGGGAGCTGAGAGTGACACTTTACCTGGATCTGAGAGTGACACTTTACCAGGAGCTGAGAGTGACACTTTACCAGACGGCAAGACAACACGCCCGTAGCACCCTCTTTGCCAAACTTAACAAGCCCTTCTCCCGCCTCCTCCTCTTTCTTACAACTTCCTCAGCCTCTTTCGGCACCTAGCCATGCAGCTCGGTAAAACTGGAGAGCACCCTCCCTATACGTCTGAATCGATCTATGCACTGCGCTGTATTTCCTGTTAATCCTGCACTCGTCAGATTGCCAGGGCTCCTCTGCTGTCGCCAGGTTTCCGATACTTTGACCCCGAAGGCTTGTATAAACCAGAATTTCGGGCTTTAACCTACACTGCCTCCTCTCCACCAGGAATAAACCGGCTCTAGACACCTTGCCAAGAAAAGGGAACGGTGGGTGTGGGGAAGACACTGTTCAATATATTACACTTAAAGATGCCCGACTTATGCTCTTCCGATTCCTTCCATCTGTCTCGGATCCTCTGTCGCCTGGGCCTGCTCCTGGTTTTGCATCATTTCTTTTCCTCACTTCTGTCTTCTTCTGTCGTAATGTAAGCACATTTTCCCTTCGATAATTTGTCTGCACTGCCCCTGGGCATGCTCCTTTTTCCAACTATCTTTCTCACGTCTTTCCCTAATAATCTGCCTTTAAGTAGCCTTGACCTCCACCCCATCAAATGGACTCCATTTCTCATCACCCATAAGGTAGAGCCCAATTCTCTCCACAATACCGCGCTTCCCTTACCGTCTTAGGTTCTTTGCAATTACTAGTAACTTGCTTCTAATATAGGTAATGCCCCCTGCAATTCCACGTTTTCTACGCATTTTGAATACATTTTTACTATAGTTCAATTTAATGGTATTCCATTTACTGACTACTAAAGATGGAAGGCAGAGTCTGCTGTACCAGGCTTTAAACGTGAGGTAGGCAGATTACACTAGTTGTCAGCCAATTCATACAGAGCATAGTTATCAGTAGTGCAGCAGGTGTAGTGGCACCTGGGTTTGAGAGTCTGGTGAGCCTACAGCACTGCAAATATAGCTCTTTTAGACTACCAAAACAGGGGATGGGTGACCCATTTTCCTTGCCTGTATTAGTTATCATGGCACTCTGGCACACCACTCAAAAACGTACTCATCTTGCTAGTTAGATTAGGGCTCTTTTTTCACGGTACTGCCTTTGGCCTACAAATAGCTGCTGTAGTATTATTGTGCCCTAGCCAATTAACCTGCTCTACCTTTGTCCCAATATAATCTGGCCGCCTTCTCCTAGCTATCCATTCCACGATCTGTCTGCCCTTTTTATTTCAAAAGTGAAAAACAACATTCCCAGGCAGTGTAGCACATAAGCAGTGTAAGGCAAGGAGTTCACAAAAAAGTTATATTAAAAAAAACATTAGATTTTAATGATTACAATTCTTATTAATGTTAAAAACAGAATCAATAACTTTCAATAGTACATGTGAAAATCACTACATATTAGACAATAAAAGAATGTGGATGATGGTAGCTTCGACGCGCGCTTCGACACAGGCGTGTCTTCGTCAGGAAATACCATCAGATTAAAAAATGTATGGAATCCATATGGATGTGGTCAGCCTTGTTTGGTAGGGATATTGACAATGGATATAACCGGCTGGCGGTAGTGCCCTAACTATCAGTGCATGTCCCTGTGCAATTTTAAATATCAGAGTAAGCCACAGACAGCACCACAAGCGCAGAATCTTTACAAACGCCGCTTCTAGCTGCTTGTTCACCTTCCATGCATCGTTTGCAGCACATTGACTGAGATGAGAAGTCTACTCCCCAGCCGGTTATATCCATTGTCAATATCCCTACCAAACAAGGCTGACCACATCCATATGGATTCCATAAATTTTTTAATCTGATGGTATTTCCTGACGAAGACACGCCTGTGTCGAAGCGCGCGTCGAAGCTACCATCATCCACATTCTTTTATTGTCTAATATGTAATGATTTTCACATGTACTATTGAAGGTTATTGATTCTGTTTTTAACATTAATAAGAATTGTTGTAATCATTAAAATCTATTGTTTTTATTAATATAACTTTTTTTGTGAACTCCTTGTCTTACACTGCTTATGTGTTACACTGCCTGGGAATGTTGTTTTTCACCTTATGCTTTACCCTGTCCCAGGATTGATACCTAATCACAGAGGGTCCTTGTTATTTACAAGTCCCTTTTTATTTCTAACCAGCTTGGTTTCAACTATGGTTTCCATTACGTCCTTTACTTTTTCTGGCAAAGCTCTTGACATCTCACTCTGGTCAGGGACTACTGACCACCCCCCTCCCCTACCTCGTGCTCCCCCACAATTATTAGAAATTGGACATGAGAGAGGATTTTCTTTGGAAGGCGGGGGGCTTTCAACCCCCGGCCGTATTTATTAAAACATGAAAACAAATTAAAACTTTGAAATAAACAATATTTACACAATCATTTATGCAGAAAATGTAATTGACATTAGATTACAATTCATGTAGACAGGTATCAAAGGGTTAACCGTAACATACTTCTAATACAGATTATTTCCTATCCAAAACTAATATTTTGAATCATAATCCCACATTATTAATTTTCTGCATATCATATTTTTGGTCCTAAGGCAAGGTCGCTAACCGGTGTCAGATCCTTATCAATCAGCCACGCCCTCACATATGAGTGCGCATGCGCAGAGGGCGCGTTTACCGAGAGGGTACCCCCCGCCCCGGTTACCCTCATACACTCCATGAACTTCATTAACAAAATGGGGGCCAATGCACTCTGCGCCGTTTAATGACGTCATAGTGCACGTGCGGGGTGGCCAACCAGCCTAAAGAAAGCTTGACTCCCCGCACCCATCCAACCAACCGAATGTACCGCCCCTGGAGTTCTAGGAGAGACCACTTGTCCCTCCCCCTGGGCGACCCCATTCAAGAATGACGCCACCCCTAAGGACCTTAAATTGACTGCTCACCAATCATGACCTTACCGCCACAGGCCAGCATAGTTGCCCGACTATCTGCCCCGCCCCCCCTTATCCTCCTACTCTACATGGTCATGCCTAGACCTAAAATCCCCTAGCCATGCCTAGATGTTCTCCAAAAATATGTCGTTGGCCGCACTAGTCAGGTGAACCCCATCCTGTAAGAAGCACTGTTCCCCCCCTGACACACCCATGTGGTATGTTTTGCAATTGAGGTGACCGAAATAATTTCTCTATTTTACTGTTGATCCTCTTTACCGAGTGATTAAACGCCTTGACAGAATCCCCTCCCCTCCATCTGAGTCTAGGAATCATGTGTGACCAAACTATGGTGCAGCCCTTGCATTTTTTAGCTAACCAGCCTACCTCCGAGATTATCTCCTCCATCAGGACCCTTCGCCCCAATTTTACCAGGTCCGTTCCCGCCCAAATGTAAAATAACAACTGAGGGCGGCGGGGTGTGTCTGTTGAGCAACTCTGTAACAAACCCCCTAAACTGACTGAGGCAGAGACCCCCCCCTACCATGAAAGGAGACCCTGAAACCTCCCTGTTCAGCCCTCTGTCTGTAATTATTTGTAAGAAAAACAAATTTAACACGCTTTACATAGGAATAACCAATAACCCATACAACATGTGTCTCCTTGTCCTGTGCATGGGTCCGCCGTGATGAAGATACTTGCTGGTGATGTGCTGATGGCAGTTTCCGTCCTGCGTGACAGGTTTGAGAAACTGAAATACAATCAAACAGACAAGACAGGCATCAGTTTAATTGTTCTGCCACCCTTACAAAATGTGCAGCCGCACATAACGCTTGTAACAGTTGGAAGACCATCTCCCAATTCTTTTCACACTGCTAATGTGTAATCCTCTAGCAGTTGCTTCAGTGCATTAATAATGCCCCCCCCCCTGCACCTACTCTCTGGTGGAGGAAGGCCTCCACGTGCATCACTGGGCAGCATGGATTAGTTTGTGCCCGATGAAGTACGAGCCCTTAACCACGGGCTTCCTGATCAGTTTTTGATTTCCTAATGGTAATTAACAGCGCATCACCTGATATGCTTGTGTGTTCAAGCTGGAGTTCACCTAGCAGGTCCTGCTTATTGCTAGCCACCAGTTCCCCTACTCTGAACGCCCCATAAAAGGCTAGTGTAAAGGCAGCTCTAAACAATTTGATTACACAACTGCTGAGGCCAAACTTTCAGTGCCACTCAGATTGGAAATAGTTCCAGGATACCTATATTAGTTGTCAAACCATTCTCCTCCCACCATGCCGGCCACTGCTGTGCCACCCACTTGTTTCCAAGTATGGCGCCAAATCCCACACTGCCCGCAGCGTCAGTCTATAAACCTAACTCCACAGACGTAGTGGGGGACCGAGCCACACTACCCTGCCGTTGAAGCCCTCCAGAAATGCGATCCAAATACTCATGTCCTGGCGGACCTCGGCCGGCAGTCTTGTGTGATGGTGCTTCTTCCGCAGACCTGTCTTGGACTGCGAGATTGAGCGAGAGAATGGTCGTGCCATGGGTATCACTCTCAGTGCGAAATTCAACTGGCCCACAGTCTGCTGTAGTTGATGCAGTGTCACTTTGTCTTTGGCCAAACATTGCTAGAGTGCTGCTCTAAATGTCATGATTTTGTCTTTAGGTAACCTAAAACAGCCCTCTACCGAGTCAAGTTCAATGCCCAAGAATTTCAATGTCGTTGCTGGACCCACCATCTTCCCCGGCGCCAGCAGCACCCCAAAAGCCAGCATGAGCACGCAAAATTCCTGCAATGCCAAAGCACACTCCTGAGAGCCCGCCGACCCGAGAAAGAGAAAGTCATCCAGATGATGCATGACATGTTGGTGCCCAGTTGCCTGTCTAACAACCCACTCCAAAAAATAGCTGAATTTCTCAAAGTCGGCGCAGGAAACAGAACAACCCATGGGCATACATTTATCCATATAGAATTTGCCTTGAAATGAAAATCCTAGTAGATGCTGATCTAGAGGATGAACCGGCAGTATCCAGAAAGCGGATTCAATATCTGACTTTGCCAACAAGGCCCCTGGTCCCAAAATTCTCAGCATATCCACCGCCTGGTCAAAGGAGGCATATTTAAATCTGCAGATGTCTTAATTGATGGCGTTAGACGTTGGTACCACCGGGACTACCGCTGGGACCACCAGAGGCACTAAACTTGGTGTTGGCCCTGGTGTTGTAGGTGCCGGTGTTGCAGGTATAATTGCCGGGCTCTGAGGAGTAGGTATAGGGATCACCGGTGGCACCAGCCCACCTTCAGGACCCCCCTCCCCCAACCCCACCCCCCTCTAAAGGACCCTCTCCACCATGTTGCTTTGGGACTTGAACATTCCCCCTCTTGGCTCTAGCCCGCTTGGGTAATGGATCCAATTCCCCCCTGGGCTGCGGGGGTACTATTGTTCACTTGGGCCTTCCTGGTGGCCCAGCCTGATCATCCAACATCTGCCTGAGCTCCGCCACGCTCTTTCCTATCTGTTCTACTTTCCCCATCTCCTGTTCATTGTTGCCATACTACGCATCATACCTTGCAGCATATGTTCCATGCGGTAACGCTCTGCGCCACGTTTACTGGCCATCCTCTTTCCCCCAACAACTGTTAGGGCACCTACACCTGTGATAACACTGCGAGCACAATGTATTTTTTCTACCACCAGGACTTAACCCGGCTTTTACCTGCCAAAAGGTTGGGGGTACACAGACTGGCCGTAAGCACCATGCAACTGGGACCGCGCCACACCAGCTAGGCTGGGTGTTGGGCGAGCGCACTCTAGCCCGGCGGCCCTCAGAAGCAGTGAAGTGCAGGCCTGTCTGTGTCCCCTGTCAGGGATGTCCACAGTCCTTATCCGGTGTTCCCAGCAGAGCCCCTTTTTGCTTTCCTTTGATGTGAAACAGATTCGTATATATCGCATATATTAGGGACACACAATCACCAAACTTACTCAAACCTGCATTAATGGCATTCCAAAAGCAACGTAAGTATCACTGCACTTAACACATCCCGCATCAATGGCATTCACATAATCAACGTAAGTATCACTGCACTTTACACATCAGTAATAGCATACCGGTATTTTAAAAGCACACATGGCTATTCAAGACTCTTTTTGTATGCCCAGAGCCTCTTTCGTTTTAATTCCCCCAGTAAGACAACCACTGTGTATTATTCTGTCGAGGGACAAAGGTGGAGACTATGTTTTGTGAGGCCAAAGGTGGGTAGAGTGTACTCAAAATACCACGGCTTAAATTCACAACCTTCCTTTTTATGTGTTCCCTTTGCCCAGAATCACCAGATGCTTAAAACCCCAACCCGGGTACTCAGTTTGTTTAAGAAGGACCACATAACACTGCATCCCTTCTAATTCCTAGAGAAAGAAAACACAATAAACCGGCAGCATTGGGCAGCGAAAATTGCTTTTTCCTAGTCCCCCCGGGGCCCTGCTAATCTGAATAGCCCCAATACAGTTGTCCCAGATAAACATGTGATTTATTGGCAGAGATGATACGGTCGCTATGCGTTTTCACCGCATGTTTTAGTGCGAATTAATCTAAGCGCTACCTCATGTTTTCGGGTACCAAGAGCTCTACAAATTGGGGCCAATCATATACGCTGCGGAACTTTATAGGGGGGGACACACAAATAACAAGTGGGCCAAAGACTCCAAATTTACATGGCAAATAGGGCAAGAGGTGTCATCTACTGTAACCCATCTTGCAGTAAATGACTGTATGGGTAATATGCCCACTCTAAGTTGGAAATAGAGCTTTCTATTGTGAGGCTTTGTTATGGTGTCCCAGTATGGTTCCAGCTTTTGTACTGGTTTTACATCCCCAATTCAATCCACCTATCTCTGATAACGTTTTTCACATGGTGCTTCATAAATAACAGTTGATGGTGTTGTTCAGTTTAATGGTACTCCATTTTCTGAATTCAAAGGCTGGAAATCGGCAACTGCCTTGATGGAATTTGAACAGCGATAGATTTCAGCATCCAGCTTCCTGGTCCGTCTACATATTTTGCTTATTTCAGAGAGCTGCTCTTCTTCTGTTCCGAAACTATGGGACCTCCTGCACCTTATTTCCTGCACAACAACATCTGCCTCCTTTTTGTGTTTATTTTGTTATCAGATTTTTTCCCCTCTCCCTCTGGCACGTATTCCCTGCACTTGACACTACACTCCCCTTGTCACTGAGATTCCAAGACATCGCTACTTCTGTGCCCTAGCTTTTCCTCCACTGAGGAAAACAAAATAAAAAAAATTGATTGGTGGAATTCTTAGGCTTCCCTCCCATTTCTTTCACCAGACACCTGATTTCTCAAGACATCACTCAACTTGCAAGTCCCTTGAACTGTATCTAAGCCTCTCTCCTGCCATCCTTCCCACTCCTCTTCATGCTGCTTGTTCTTCTTCAATTTCATCAGGGCACATCTGGTGTGTCGATCCCCTCTCCCTTTATCTTTCTTAACCATCTCAAGTATGCTTGAGTGCCAGGCACTTATCTCATCGCATCCTCTCACTGATGCAACTAGTGTGCTGCTGGAATAGCCACTCTCCACTGCCCTTGCCAGGATGGGTCAGTGTTGATTGATTCTCCATCACCAGTCCTTCCACTCCTTTGTGCCATTGCTCTGTCGCATAGGACATCTTTTTCCACCTGATATACTCCTTTGTGCTACAACCACCTTCCTTTCACCTAGTCTTTTTCATCACCCAAGTATGTCTCCTGTAGTGATGCTTTGACTGTTCCTTATTGCCAACCTCCTGCACTAGCATTATTGTTCTTGCATGCTGTATACATTTCTATTTGGAAGTGTGTATTCTTTAATGAAAGATACTTTCACTTATTTTACATTTTGTGTTCACTGCACAAGTTGCATTATTAAGCAACCCATGTTCCATGTTGACCAGCGATATTACTTACAGCATGATTCCAGGACTGTCAATCCTGAAAACGTCCCCCAAAATGTCACCAGAGGACGGGCGAAAGATGAGGAAGAGGTAGGGAGTGGGAGGTGTCAACAGCATTACTATTAGCCAACCGTAATTAAAAAGGGCCAAATAAGTCCTGGTAGTCTGTGAGCAAAGAGGTTTAAGGTAGGGTTTTAGTGTTGAGGTGAGATATTGGTGAGTAAGAAGCATGGAGACTATAGGGAGAGAGTGGAGAAAGGGGAATTAAACTTTTATTGTGAGGGGAGATAGGGCAAGGAGGAACCCTGTAATGTTAGAGTGGAAGAAGGGGCATGGACTAGAGCGTGTGGTGAGAAACTGGAGTTAAAAAGGCTATCCAATCTATGGGGAAGAGCATGAAGCTTGTATTGTGCGAGAACAGAAGGGAAGGACCAACACACATTACCAAAAATCAGTGGAAGAGGTATAGAGCTTATGGAAAGGAATACATAAGGAAACCGATATAGCACCTCTGGTGAGAGCAATGTGGAGAGTAATAATTTTCTCTAAGAATTTGCCCCATCCCTCACTACTGGAGGACAGGGAGTATACAGGAGCAAGTTTACTTTGGAGGCTCCAGTAGACTGATAATGCATCTGTGAGGGACTAGCTAAACTGTTTAGGCAGTAGGTGGGACAAGTGGATTTCTTTACAGGACAAGAAGATTTCTGTAGTTCTTGGGCCCTTGGACAAGTACTCTTTTAAAAAAAATCCTCATTCCTGGTTATGCATTGGCTAAAAAGCAGCCTTCGTAATGACTGCATGCTCATTCTACCAGGGCCGAAACAGTATTGTCTGGACGGTCTGGTTTGCTGAGAAGAGCCTGGAGTAGTTTCTGGTTTGAGTCCATTCATAGACCAACCTCCAAATAAGTACTGCTTTTGTCTGGGGGTGGGTGACAGTGGAAAACAACTGACATCAGTGGGCAGGAGTGACACCTATCTAGGCCCCGCAAATGGTTTCCAGAGCGGAACGTTATCAATGCGGAGCTGTGCTGCAATACCTACCGGCATGCAGAAGGTACTGCAGGAAAGTGTCTGGGTCCAGTCTGACGCCTGGGGAATATTCAAAAGGAGAGGAATCTGTGCTCGGTAGAATCTTTACCAGAAAGAACATTACCAGAGGTAGTTAACTTGTTCTTCGCTGGCATCAGCCCTGTCAGTTGTTGAAGGGCAATCTTGGTCGGAGACTAGAACCTCTCTCACAATATCGGACAATCTAATTTGTTCAGCACTCAGTTGGGTCAGAGCTCCTCTCAAGGCTTGGTGCATGGTTCCTTTTTCCCCTCAGTTCTTGTTGTCTCGGTTGTTCCCTGTTATGAGGCTGGCCGCTAAAGACTTTCGTTCCTTGACCCAGTCTCCTGCTGTCTCTGGTGCGACAAAGAAATTAGCTTGTCCTTACAGAATCAGCCTGAGTGGAACGGAGAGCAACGATTTATTAGTCCAGTTGCATCACCATGATATTTTTTAATTTGAATGTTAAAGTAAAAAATGCATTCCTTACTTGCCATATTCCCTCATAGGCAAGGGATCCGAGGCAAACCGCCTGCTCCATGTACCCGGTCACCAGTCTAACAATGATGCCGATCCACTAATCATATCGGACGAGAGATATTCAAAATTTAGAATCAGAACCCATTGGTCGTTTGGAATTTACCGTCGTATTAAGTGGGTCTTCAGCAGGTGACATGGTTTCCCTCTGTCCATAAACCCTTGCAATTACAAACCGTTTGATTTACGTGAAGAGGAAACTCTCCATACAAGATGAGATGCAACACGTACCACAGTCGAGTTGATATTTAATTCCGACTCTCCCACGGACTCAAGTTACCCTTCTCATACTTCCATCTCCAAGTCAACATATTGTGTATAAATACAGACTTCCTGAAGAAGGCTCACGCCGAAACGCGTAGAAATGGGAATGTATTTCTGTATTTTATAAATTCAATTGGATTGTTTGTTGTATCTTTTGTTATTTCATGTACGGTATTCTTGTCATATAGATTATAGTTTTTATGTATGAACCAAAACAACAAAAATATTTTCTACAAATAAGATGATTGAGAATTAACAAAATATCAAAATATAAATAAAAAAATTAAAAAAAATAAAATTTAGTGTTAGTTGACTCATTAGCATTACGTTCTTCTTGACTTAAGTACAATAGGCACAAAACCCGGTGCAATTTCGCTCCTCCATTTTCTAAAGTACTGATTCCATGCTAGGGTTCATCCCATTAGGCAGGGGCCCCCTTTTTTCTAAATCTCATATTCCCCATGGAGTACATTCAGGCTTTTCTATACAGCGTATTGGAAATATATGAGTAGGAATTCAATAAAACCTTTGCACAATTCCCACCCAAACATGAATAAATGCATACAACAGTTTTCCATATAGTATGCAAGCACATGATCTGCTTATTTTGTACTTATATCATTTTGCTGATATCTACGCGGAAGTCACATCCCTGAACCTATTTTAGACTTTAATCGCTAGCACCTGGCGTGGATCTTGAGTTTGAGATAATCCTTTAGTGGGCCCCAAATATCCCCGGAATAGGAGGACTGTGGAATTACCTCCACATACATTTCAAGTTGTTTATTAAAATATATAAGGTCTTTAAACCTTCTAGTATGAGCACACACTTCCTCCCCCAGTGTTTAGTCACTTGTCTTTTCAATAAAAGCAATGCCAAAGCAGCGTATTCTTGTATCTCTGCAGAAATATCCTTAACATAACCCAGTAGAACTACTTAGGGGTCCAATAGAACAGCATAATCCACCATTTTAGAAAGTGTTTCAGTGATCACCTGTGAATATTTATTAATCAGAGGGCAGAGCCCACAAGATGCAAGAATTCTACATTTGGAGCCTTATACCTATATTACATTGCATCCTCTCGAAGTCCTCACTTTATCAAGCCAATTAGTTTGTTAAACGTTTGGTGAAGGAATTGGAAATGTAACATCCTTAGCCAGCTGTTTGGTAAGAAGTCTCCAGTCTGTGCACAACAGAATGTCCAGTCGGTGTTTAATAGCCGATTGTGTAGTTTGAGTTTCAATTTGGCACCAAGTTTCTGTTTTCTGACCACAAAAAATAGCCCCTTGTGCTGGACTTGCATCATTTAATTGGGGTTAAGCATCACTCTTGTTGAATCATAGAAGACCTCACTCTTCTGACGGGCATGTAGTTATGACGTTGTGAGGTAGAGGGCCTTGGTGGATCTGGGGGTGAACAGGGGTGGAGTCTTGTCAGCAGGAACTGATGAGCTTGTTCATGGATGAAAAATTAAGATAATTCATCCGTCGGGATCAATCACAAGAGCAAGGTGGGAAAGAAGTGCTCTGAATTGCCTTCAGTCTCTTCAGGGATTGGTTTGCACAGTGCATGTACCCCTGTGCATCCTCCACTGGGTCTTCCATCTGTTAGGACGGGTCTAGTAGACAAGCCACTATAGATTTGAGGGTGAAAATTGTGTCTTCCATCAGAGATCCCACTCTGTTGTGGTTACCTGGTCTACCATCAAAGAGGTCCTGTGAAGTAGCGATACATCCAAGGCCTCTTCTATAATCTTAGTCCCCAGCGATGACCGCATAGTTTGGGTAAATTGCAGGATAAAATCAGTATTGCATTCACTGCTTAAGTCCTCTGCATTAAGATCAGCTATGAGGTTTGGGAGTGATGGGATGGGTCTTGGTGTTGGCTTTGCGTGCTTATTCATTTTAGTCTATTGCTGGGGGCAGCGCCCTTCTCTTTTGCCATATTCCCAGTGCTAGGGAGTTGACAAATTCATGTTATTTGCCACCACTTCAGGAGGTGTCACGGTATCACGACTCCACCTCTTTCAGTGGTGCCCTCATCGTTGGATTGTTTCTCCAGTCCTGTCTCCTCCTTTATCAGTCTTTTGGCTAAGAATAGCTGTATGTTCCTACCATCTGTTGTCTGCTATTCTGATTGTTGTCTCTCCTTCTTGTTGTATGGGTAGTTGTATTCGCTGCCTCGGCCTGGGGCACTAGACACCCCTAAAACGGCCTTCCACTATTCACATCTCCACACAACTTACCTAATTTCACCACCTGCCAAAGGCCGATTTGCACTTTATGCTTGAGCAGGTGGGTGGAATGGAATAACTTGGAGCTGGTGGCCAGCACTGTCCGCCTGGAGAGCCTCACCAAAATTACACTTGTTCAAGGTAAAGCCCTGGAAGTTTCTGTGTGTGGGCTGTGCCCTCCTTTGTAGCAATGGGTAGTCGAGCATGGCGAGCTCCTAAAGCAGCTCGCTCAGATAGCAGTTCTGATAGAGACGTATAGCCGCAGACTCCTTACCATAAAATTATCCTAAGGCATCAGACTGGATCCGGAAATGTTTTCTTGAACAGTACCCTGCACGCCAGTACGTTGTGGCATTCAGCTCCACTTGGCATTGTCCACGCCGGAAGTGATGTCTGCGATGCTTATATAGGCGCCGCACCAGGGTTCTTTTCTTTTCATGCCAGTGAGCACAGATTTGGTAAAACTACCCCGTAGTCAATTTTTGGGGGGATTTTTTCCACTGGTGTGGTATGAATGACGTTGATGATGGCCAGCTTAAAGTCCTGCGGAGCCTGATAACATTTGATGACAGACCAGCATCCTTGTTTGACTTTCGTGCCTCGAGCGCAGCCAGGACCCGAAGGTCTGCTCCGATGCGTGCTCCATGCACCCGAAAGCATGGAGGTTGTGGTTGTTATACTTGCTACTTTCTGATGCCCAAAAAGAACGGAGTCCTCACCCTATTCTAGACCTGTGCCCTCTCAATTTCTTCCTCAAGAATAAGTTAAAAATGCTCCCACTAGTTCAGGTCCTGTCTGCCCTCGTGTTGGGAGACTGGATGGTGGCATTGGACTTGCAGGGCGCATACTTTCTAACCCCTGTCCTGCCTGCCCACAGGCGTTTTCTGCGGTTCACGGTGGGACAACAGCATTTTCAGTTCGCCGTGCTTCCCTTTGGCCTCACCAGTGCCCCTCTGGTGTTTTCCAAGATGATGGTTGTAGTTGCAGCTCATCTGCGGACATCTTGGATGCCAGTCTTTCTCTATCTCGACCCCAGGCTGTTGTCTTCCACCTCCAGACAACGGCAGACCTGTACTCGCTGGGGTTCACCATCTACTTGCTGAATTTACACCGGACTCCCTCTCAGACGCTCTATTGTCATTGGGGCCGTTTTGTACATGTTACAGTTTTGGGCCTATCCTCCAGAATGGCAAGACCAGGATCAAGCTATGATATCAAGTTTCGGCTTCTATCCTGGACTTCGGTGAGACTTACTCTAAGGCTGCTGGGCCTCATGGACTCCTGCATCCTGCTTGTGACACATGCACACAGGCATATGCAGGCTCTGCATTGGGACCTGAAGTTCCAATGGGCACAGCATTAGAGGAATCTCTACGACATGGTCTAGATCTTGGAGGCAACAGCGCAAGATCTGCAGAGATGGTTAAACAACTGCGATTGGGACAGCGGCAGACAAACCAGATCTGACTGTAGTGACAGATGCGTCACTCCTGGGGTAGGGCGGAGATCTGGGAGAGGTGGAGATCAGAGACCTCCGGTCTCTGGCGGAATCCGGACTCCATATCAACCTGTTGGAGCAGCGGGCGATCCAGCTGGCAATGAAAACCTTTCAGCATTCCATCAAGGGAAGACTGGTTCAGGTCTACATAGACAACACCGCTATGTGGTACTGCAACAAACCGGGCGGGGTGGAGTTGTGGACCCTTTGTCAAGAAACGCAGTGTCTGGCTGGAACGTCAGGGCATTTCCCTTGTGGTTCAACATCTGGCGGGCTTTGTGAACACCATAGCAGACAAACCTAGCTGAAGATGCCTAGCGGACCATGCAAGGCGGTTCCATCCGAAGGTGGGTAGAGGTCTATTTTCAGTAGTGGGGAGAGCCTGGGTTAGATCTGTTTGCCAATGCAGGGAGCGTGCATTGTAAGCAGTTCTGCGTGCTGGAGTTTTCAAGGCAGCTCTTGCTTGGAGACACTTTTTATCTTGGGTTGAGTTCCTACCTCCTCTGTGCCTTTTCTCCCATACCACTTCTGTCCAGAGATCTCAAGGAGATGAAGAACGACTGGCCCAAGTCATCCTCCTGGCTCTGGACTTGGCACGGAAAGTCTGGTATCCTGATTGTTGAGCATAGCCATCGGTACTCCAATCAGGCTGCCCTTTTGGGAGGATCTTCTCTCAAAGCAGAATGGGAAGGTTCTCCACCTGAACCGGTCTATGCTCTGGCTTCTTGCATGGAGATTGAGCAGCGACAGTTGATCTCTTTCGACCTTCCGACTGAAGGATGTAACGTTATCTTGCCAGATATGCTACCCTCCACCAAGACGGTATACGCCGGTCGTTGAAGAAAGTTTTTGGTGTGGTGTACAGAAAGACTGATCAATTCTTTTTTATCCATTTTTTCTCAGGTTTTCCTGTTCGTTCTCTATCTTGCCATGCACGGCTCTGCTTTGGGCCCTCTCAAAGGCTATATGTGGTGAGGAACCGCATGGATACAGGTGCTGTTCCAATAGCTTTATTTCAGTAATCCAATACACCCACAACCGGTAATGCCTGGCAGGTCTGAGCTTCAACTAGCAACTGACTAGCGTTATTGGTAAATCTCACAGGCACCATTCTACTCCTGAGTGTAGAACTAGAACTGAATGTAGCCACCCAGTGATAAACATACTTATGTTTAAATATCTTATACAACTATGATACATGATTACAACTTGTATCATACTACTACAATCCCCCCTTTAAAATAAAATAGCTAAAACCTTAAACCTTTATAAAGAACGCAATTTAACACGATAAATAGTGTGCAAAATAATATGTAGTGTCAAAATAATACATAATCATTGAATCTGCTTGGTTGTTTTCTCTGGCGACCCGTACTTCTCTTTTGTCTGACCCATTTACACTAGTCACAAAAAGTTCTGCTGATGGGGTCCTGAGTTGAGCCACCTTCAGATTGCATTCTAACTATTGTAATACCAGATTCTTATGGTATTACTTCCTGATGTGACTGTAACCAATTGGACCAATCACACTGACCGGCTTCAACCCTATAATGTTTCTTCATGGTATCTGCCTGTAATTTAAAGCGACAAACAAGACTTTTCTTTTTTCGCCACCCCTTGTCACTAAGAAGGGCTGACTCGCTGCTCACTTTCTTTATATGAACAGGCAACAATACTTTGATAATACCATCTGCACCTTTCTCAGGCTTTTTATTAATACTCAGTCACCAGCCTACAGATTCATGTTTTTAAACTTTTCCTGCGTCAAAATTTTCTTTCATGGTTTTCTGTTTCTACATCATGTGTGAATTTTCTGTAACATTGTTTGCTACAGATTCTCCCAAATCACCCTTACATCTTAACAAATCTAGGAATAGGTTTGTGTGTATTGTTCTACTCCTGAGCAATGTAAACGGTGCAGTGCCAGTGGTGCTGTAGGGTGTAGTGTTGTAACTCCATACCTCTGTTCTTACAAAATCCTGAACATTCTGCCCTGAAGATAGTGCTGTCTGGACAACTTCCTTCACTACTCAGTTTGCACTCTCAACTAGGCCATTCGACAATTGGCAATAGAGTGCCATCTTAAGATGCTGAACATCTTAGAGACTTAAAAAATGTGCACATACAATGTGATGAGAAGTGTGTACCGTTGTCTGTGATGATTACTTTTGGTGATCCTTCCAACGTGAACATATGTTCTAAAAATCTGATGACATTCTCAGCGCTAGGCACATCACAAAACAGATAATAAATCCACCTGGAGTGATACTATTTTAGTAAAATAAAATACCTGCTGCTGCTGGACAATATCTTATACGGGCTTGAAAAATCCAGACCAACTTTGTCCCATGGTTTTTCTGTAAAGGGAACTGAATGAAGTGGGATTTCAATTGTTCTCCACCATTTATCTTACAACAGACATTCAGCAAAACCATCAATCATGGATTTCACCTTTGTTTCTAAGGAAGGCCACCTATAATAATCTTTAAATACATCTGTCTCAGCGTTTCGTATGGCTTCTATCAAGGAAAACTTTGGTTTGATGCCATCAGACAAGATCATGTGCCCTAAATATGCGATCTACTGTGTGGCCAATCTACATTTGTCTTACCTACATTTACATTTGTCTTGCCTTACTGTCATGTCTGCATCAGACAATATAGACAATACTTTGTTCAATGTTTCATTATGTGTTTTCCAACTATCGGCAAAAACTAGTATATAGACTTGGTACACCTTTACCCCCGCCATCTCCCCTAATAGATTGTTCATGAGTTTTTGGAAGGCACTAGCTGCGGAGGCCAGGCCAAAGGGCAACTTCAGATACTTAAAAGCTCCAAACTGAGTCACAAAGGTGGTCAACTCTTATGACTCACCTGTGAGTGGTATCTGATGATAAGCTTAGCGCAAGTCTATAATGGAAAAAAACTTGCCCCCCTTAAATTGGCCAGCATCTCCTGAATTTTGGGAAGGGGATGGCAGTGGATCAGAATAAAGAAAAACCAAAGGTGGCCATGGACAGAGCGTTGACAATACAAACACTCACCGCCAGTCAACTGATCTGGGTTTAATCCATCACCGTTCTTTAGCTCACTCCGCCATCCCAGTTCAGACATGGCTATATGCAAATCAGTCTGACCCTGTGCCTCATGGGAACAGTCCAGCCCGAACTGCCAAGCCATGTTTTCCCTGGACCGGAATCAAGCTTCCCAGGACCGGTTTCTAGCATTACAGCCGTCTTCAGCCGGGCTTGCTTGACTCCAGTGGCAAAGTGAGCAAGGGACTCACGTCTGAGCATACCCTGCCAACTTAGGGCGAACAAAGAAAAACCAAAGGTGGCGATGGACAGAGCGTTGATCAGAATATTCTTATTTGGTGAGTGTAAGTCAGTGCAAACTCTGACCTCGCCAAATCTTTTCCTTGCAACCATGATGGGTAAAAGACACTCGGATGAGTCACATGGTGCAGTGATTCCTTCAGAGCATAAGTTCTTCAACACGAATTTAAGTTCATCTCTCGTGCTCTATGGCAAAGGGCAAACTTTATGGACTACTGGTTTAGCCCCTAGTTTGAGGCAGATGTTATGTTCAAATCCCTTAATATTTCCTACCATGTCGCTAAATACATTGGTATATGGATTCACAATATTTTCTATTTCTGCGGAACGTGAACCTTCCTTAACACTTCCGACTTATGAATCCTCCTCCATATAATTTATGAGGATGCCACCCACTACTATGGGATTCTGTGCTCCCCGTTTCAAGTACAGCTCCATTTTGGCCAAATCTTGCCACCCAATAAAAAATTTGTATGTTATTTTTGTGGATTAAAAACATGCTTCGTTTTTAGTCTCTCGTGATATGCTGTGGAAAAGACTTATAGCTAGGGGAATTCCTACTCCACTAATTATCTTAATACGCCTGCATTCAGACACCTTTGTGCAAGTGCAGTTGCGACATAAAGAGAAGCTTACAGATCAGAAAAAGGCCAGGTGTGGTGTGCGGCAGGAATGCGTATTAGCATGGAGCCTTTTTGAATTATATTTGAATGATGATGTGGCCGCCATGGGGCAGTGTATAGGAGATGCACCAATGTTAGCTGGGCGTAGAATTCCAATCTGCTCTTTGCAGATGATACTCCTTTGGTATCTAGGCCGTCAGTGGGCATTCAGGCTCTGATGAATCAGTTTGTGGGATTCTGTAAGGCGGGAGGCTTAGTAGTCAAACTGAGTAAAACCAAATTTATGGTTAATAACCCTCACAGATCCTTTAGAGGCGAGAATACACTAGAAGGCGCTAACTTGGAAAGGGTGTCCGAATTTGACTATTTGGGAATCAGGCTTTCCTCTAATATGCATTTGCTTCACAGTTAGGAAGAGTGTACTTTCATTATGCATCAGGAGTCTTAAGATTATTTAATTGTTCTCAAACACGGCAGGTATAGCCAGCCCTTAATATCTACTAAACAAAAGCTGTAGGTAGTGCACTGTATGGGGCTGAACTATGGGGCCATGTGGAGCTTGCGCCCTTGGCATCGGGTGAAAACAATTTTTTAAGATCACTTTTAAACCTCCCTGTGAGCATGCCTATTCTTCCTGTGCTTTGGGATACTGGAGTAAAATCAACCACAAGTAAGGCTAGACTCAGTCTGATTACCTATTGGTGAATATTGAGGTCAACTCCAGCTTTGGATAAATATTACCAAGCTTTTATGTCGATAGTGGCTTTGGCCAAGGGGCGGGGGTGATCAAGTTGCTTTCTTATATCAAGTAAACCCTTTCTAAGCTGGGCCTGGAAAATCTTTGAGGCATGGGGACCCCTGGGACCCAGCTTTCAAACAAACGGTATTACACATATGTATGAGTGTAGAGGTGAGCAATAAAAGTATAGGTCGCCTCTCTGCTGATTACATGAACTTCAAATTGAATTGTTGATTCGAAGGTATTCTGGATTTATTGTACATTCAATTTTGCTTTGGAACACTCCCTGTGCTGATGTTGGATACTGCTTGCCAAGTTTGCCTAAGTGCAGACAAGACCCTTCTACATAATTTCTTCTTCTGCTCAGTGTACGCCAGCCCTAGAAAGAGGTGGATTTTACCAACTTGCAGACTACATGGTGCGAAACCGTGCTCCATTGCTCTTAGGCTGGTACGAGTAGAAGCTAAAGAGGTAATTGTGTTTGCAGTAGCCAAGTACTTACATAACAGTTGGACTATACAATAAAACCCCTACGATCAGGCCCTATACCTATTGATCTAAATCACACATTAGGAACATGTCAAAAAGCTGTGTGATATCCCTAGATATAAATCAGTGTAACCACTTAGTACAACTCTTGTAATTACTAGATTGAGCCCAAGTATGGGCGCTGCATACTCTTAAAATAGGAACTGCACATTTTTGTTTGAAGTTTTATTTTTAGTATTGCATGTTTTATCTAAGCATGATATGTAGTAGAACATTAATCAAATTTTAGTCTTACTTGAGTATTTATCTTCTTAAACATTGGTGTACATTTTTGAGAATTTGTTCTCTTTTAAAGGACTTTTTTTAGGCTAATGTCTGGCTTTTTGTATCATATATGCTTTTATGGTGCACTACCGAAATAAGGCTTTTATACAAAAAAATAAATACCATCCTTTGATGGCCGCGTACACCTTGGTGACAGTGTATCTTCCGAAACATTCCACTCTTGACATGAAATACCCTAGCCAATCTTTTTCTGTTTCACCGAATGCTTTGGGATTTACATCCGTTTGTTCACGTACTGCCTTACCATTCCAATTCTCGTGAAATGGATTGTGATTGGAGATCCAGAGTCAGCCATGACTTGAAGCTGTATGTCACTGGAGGAAAGTGCCTTTTATTGACATGGCTAGACCCCACTTTTTACCTGGACAATGATGTAATTTTGACTGGAAATGCACATGGTCCCTGCCAACCAGGTTCCCTGTGCCAGAGCTCTTTCCCTAAACTGTACCTATTGCTTCCACAATTGGCACCGCTTTAGCTCACATATAACTCCCTAGTAAAGGGTACCCCTGGTACCAGGGTCCTTGTGGCTAAAGGGGGTCCTTAACCCCTTCGACGCTCATGACGAGCTGGGCTCGTCATGCAGTAGCCTCCTGCTACGCTGATGACGAGCCCAGCTCGTCATGTAAAGTGGTATCTGTAGAATCCCAGCACAGGAGAAAAATCCCCATAGCGTTCAAGGTGTTAAGGGCAGCTGCATAAATTGTGCCACTCTAAGGGACACCTGACCAAGCATATGCACACTGCCACAGACATAACTGAAGAGTCGACATGGCACACATCCCTGTGTACAATCCATGTGAGGATGGCATATGCACACCTTGTTTAACTTGTTTCTTCCGTATTTTCAACGTTATCTTATTTTCAATGTTTGTTCAGTTTGCGTGCCGACTGGGACCGTGCCTGCCCTCATGACACATATATAAGTAGAAATAACAATTGCAGCACCTCTGTACTGTATGAACCAATCGCACAGCTTTGAGTGAAGTAATTCACAAGTCCTTACATAGTTTTGAAAGCGTTTTAATTCTTTAATTTTAACAATTCATCCAGTTTCACTTTGCTGTTTTTTGCTCTGATAAGACTGTCCAGAAATACCCATTGCTTCACATGAGGCGGTTGTGCCCATCCAAGCCTCTTACCACTTCACGTACGGGACATTAAATTCATGTGGTACAGCAGATATCTTTAATCCCAATGCATTTCGGGCCCTCGTTTTAAGCCCTTCTTCGGGGGAAGCTGTTCAAATTTAAAAATGATATAAAGCCTATGTTAGTCAACCATAGTACTACAATGTCATTTTATAATAACTGCGCATTCCATGTTTAATCGAATCCATGTTCTGCCCTCAACATCCAAAGTAAATCCACCAAATGCCCTCTAGAGTGTTTCTAACCTTGCCGAAAGTTCACTGTGCGCAGTAACCACCCCCACTCCATCCTCAATATTAAACCTGCCATTATAACCGCACCGCAATGCCAAACATTCGACCCACCCCTGTGCCGCCTTTTTAAGCTACATACTAAACGAGACCCTAATCCCTGTAGTTAAACTTGCAATTTAAAAAATCGACCGAATCCCTGTGCACATGACAAACAAAATAACTCTTAAGAAACCACTGTATCTCATTTACCTGCTACACTGTCAATGCTGTCTGCTCTGCGCCCTTCTCTCAGCAACTGCCATTACGATCAAGTGCTGAAATCCTATCACGAGTATTTAAACGCGCTATTTAAACTATTCTTTCTGGCGCCAACCCATTCTCTCTCAGGTGTTTCCAACAACTCCACATTCTGCTAATTAGAGCCTGCATACCCGTTCATTGTCACGTGCCATTCCCAACTCTCCCTACATTCCCTCATTAACTACAAATCCCATAAAAACCTGTGACAAAACAAACCTAATTGATAAAACTTTATCGTGCACAATGACTACCCTGAACTCATTGTGTGTAAACTTTATCTTGTGTGAACTGAACATCAAATTATACATTTACATCTTGAACAAGAATCTTTAAATGTGCGCATTGAAAACCCATTATTTAAACAAAACATAGTCCATAGATCCTTTCCGTTCCAACATGACTGTCTCGATTCATGTTGGAACGAAAAGGATCTTTAAAGTTTAAATACTCGTGATAGGATTTCAGCACTTGATCGTAATGGCAGTTGCTGAGAGAAGGGCGCAGAGCAGACATAAATCAGCATTGACAGTCTAGCAGGTAAATGAGATACAGTGGTTTCTTAAGAGTTATTTTGTTTGTCATGTGCACAGGGATTCGGTCGATTTTTTAAATTGCAAGTTTAACTACAGGGATTAGGGTCTCGTTTAGTATGTAGCTTAAAAAGGCGGCACAGGGGTGGGTCGAATGTTTGGCATTGCGGTGCGGTTATAATGGCAGGTTTAATATTGAGGATGGAGTGGGGGTGGTTACTGCGCACAGTGAACTTTCGGCAAGGTTAGAAACACTCTAGAGGGCATTTGGTGGATTTACTTTGGATGTTGAGGGCAGAACATGGATTCGATTAAACATGGAATGCGCAGTTATTATAAAATGACATTGTAGTATTATGGTTGACTAACATAGGCTTTATATCATTTTTAAATTTGAACAGCTTCCCCCGAAGAAGGGCTTAAAACGAGGGCCCGAAATGCATTGGGATTAAAGATATCTGCTGTACCACATGAATTTAATGTCCCGTACGTGAAGTGGTAAGAGGCTTGGATGGGCACAACCGCCTCATGTGAAGCAATGGGTATTTCTGGACAGTCTTATCAGAGCAAAAAACAGCAAAGTGAAACTGGATGAATTGTTAAAATTAAAGAATTAAAACGCTTTCAAAACTATGTAAGGACTTGTGAATTACTTCACTCAAAGCTGTGCGATTGGTTCATACAGTACAGAGGTGCTGCAATTGTTATTTCTACACATCCCTGTGTGCCATGCCCACAGACACTGCATGGGATATAGGTAAGATAGCCCTCTAGCAGGCCTTAGCCATAAGGCAGGGTGTACTACTTCTCCTGTGAGGGCATATCGGCATGAGCTCCTGCAATATGCATGTAAATTCCTGGATATTGTAAGTGACCAAGGAAGCCATAGTAAGTACATGGGCTGGACACTCGTCATTACAAGTCCCTCTGCTTCATAATGCCTTCACTGAGGTATGGGATGTTTGTTACCAAACATCTCATCATAATACACCTACACTGATTACAGTGTCAGATTTATTAAAAATTGTACACAGAGGACCCATTAGAGGGGTCCCCTGAATCCTACCAACCGATAGTGTGGTCACAGACTGGCCTAAGCCTGCCTGCTACCACTAGACAATGTTCTGATCTCATGGGGTTCTACCCGCACATATGTCAAGGACAATGCCTTTCCTGTGTGGAGGTGTTTACACCTCCCCCTGGTTAGGAAGAGCCATCTGTGGCGGGGATCTTCAAAGGCCTTGCTGTCTTTGTAATGCGACCCCAGCCTCTCCTGTTAGAAGGAGCAGGCTCCCTCCCTGTCCTCACCCCCGTTTGATGGGAGAACAGGTGGGAAAACTCAGCTAGATTAGGAGGTGTGCCCCCCTTTGTCAGCACCACCCCTCAGGCATCTTGAAGAAGGTGGGAGTTATCCAATCAGAGCTAGGTCTATGTCCCACTCCCACTGGAGGTGGGCATAGCAGAGGGTGTAGACACCCCAGAAAGGGGCCCATTGGCCACTACCTGTCACTCCTTTGTAACAACCCTTAATCTAGTATTTAGGTGGCATCCCCAGACGCTGAACTTTAGTTCCTGATGACCTAAGAAGAGCAGGACACTACAGGGCTGCACCAGCAGGGAAGGCTACTGCTGACTTCGCCCCAGCCCTTCCAGACTGACTGCAACCCTTGACAATCCTGCACCAAAAGATGACTCGTTCTGCAGCTCAGTGACCTCCAAAAGCTTGGGAGGACTGTCTGCCTTCAACAAAGATCAAGATGTCCCGAGAACAGTGGGCCTGTTCATCAGTAACAAACTTCAAGTAAATGCCTCTGTGACCCTGCTCCCGGTTCCACCTCTGCACTCGACTCCTCCGGCCCGAGTCCCAGTGAGGTTCCGCAGTCCTCCAGAGCCCTAGTGCATTATGTTTTGACCCCTCAACGTCACCTGCAGCCTCTGCACGGAGACCCCCTCAACTACGACCTGCTCCGGTAAACTGTTTTGGACACCAAAGACCCTCCGTCATCCACTGGTCAGGGCCTTGGTGATGCGGACCAAAGGTGTCCCTACGTTCCCGAGCATTGTAAGTTACCTCTCCAGCTGTTGGTTCCCTTCAACTGGCCTCCTGGCCTGAGGCTGCAGTCCTTTTCCAGTTATGCCTTTCTTTATTGCTTTATATTGGGCACCCAACTCTGTGTTGGCACCCTCTACCCGCCGGCCCCTGTGTCGCTAGTGGTATAGTGTTGGTGCTGCTTTGGACTCTGACCAGTGATTGCCTCGGCCCCGGAGACTGGCTCCCCCAAGACTCTGCCACTTACTTGTAAGCAGCCTCTGTTCGATTACCCCATTCTTCATTGAGTTGTATTGGGCCCCCAAGACTGTATTTGCACCTTGCACCCATCCGCCTCTGTGCCGCTGATGGTGTACTGTCAGTAATTAACTGAACCTGCCTAATACTGTCCTTAACTCCTGAAGACTGGTCTTGTAAGTCAATGTTACCTATCTGTAAGCTGAATATTTTCTTCCTCCCAGAGGTTAACATAGCAAAGTCTGAAATTTGATATTGAAAAGTATTTCTATTGCAAAATGGGGTTACCTAAGACCAAGTTATGTGGTTCTACAAAATAAATATAACCAAGTGTTATTTTTATAAATTGGTCCTAAATGTATTAATTGTGTGTGTGTCTCATTTATTGCCACTGTGTGTACAACAACTGCTTAACTCTACCCTCTGTTGAGCATAACTGCTCGCCCACACTACCTTAAAAGAGAGCGTTAGTATTATCTACTTTAGCCTCTGGGGATCCACTGGACTCTGCAGACTATACCTCTTTGGTATAGTGTATAGAGAGCCAGCTTCCTACATTTATCAACCACAGTGTTACTCATCAGACCCTTCATCCTGTTTGACTCAAGTACAGTATTGCACTCAATTGTTAGAATAACATTGCTCAATTTTTCTGTACAGATATCTGCATTTTCAGAAACCTCTATACTGTTAATCCTTGGGAATCTCTTACCACCTTTGCACACTACTTGGAAATGACCCACCTTTGTGCTAAGTGAGCACCCTTTTCCAACAATTGGCACTGCTACCATTCTGAGCCTTCGACCCACATCTAAAACACACACTATTGTTTCTCTCAAAAGGTTGTTTCCAGGCTTTGTTGCCTACATTTACTACATTTACAGTGTCCCCCTAAGTTGTCCCCATGCATACTCTGGGCATTTACAGAAAGATCTGACCGAATTGCTTTTGCCGAAATTGTGGAGTGTTCAATCCCTTTCACTAGATCAATTGTCTCTAACAACGCGGGGTTCGTGCAACTAAGCACATTCTCATGAATTTGTTTTTTTAAAGTAGGAGAACACAAATTGCTCTCGAATATATGTGTCGCTGTTTGCACCAGTTTCACAAGTAGTGGCCAAAACCCTGAATGGCGACACATAATCTTCTACACCCTCATCCGCACTCTGTTTCCTTTTGAAGAAATGTTGTCTCGCGAGCATTATACTCGGTCCCTCAGCATATTGTTTACACAGACGTGCCAGTGCTTTTTTATTGGTCCCCTTCAATGTTGTCACATAAATCCCTATGTGGTGGGCCAATTGCTGCTAGCTTGTCAAAGACTTGCTGTGCTCCGAAACCAATCCAACTAAATAAAATTGCCACCTTATATTCAGGTGCAAGCCATGCAGCATCTATGGCTGAGATCATTTTCAAACATTCTTCGCCACTGATGCAACTTCTTGGTGTATTTGCCTGGGTGCTGGACGACTGGAGTGTTGAGCAACGTGTTGTGCTCTCACCCTGTTAGTTTGTGCTCTTCTCTTTATTACAAAGCAACCCTATGAACTCAATGGTGAGAACACAAAAATAACGTTATATCTAACAGGTTTCTTGCTTCCAATCAACCCTCCAAACCTAACAGTACCAACTGCAAGATGTTTAGGCACAAGAAACAAAATGAGTAACTCCTGCTCTTTGGCCTGTGAAGATGAGCAGCCGGGACAGCATCAGGGCAGCATTAAGTGCGGCGTAGACCAGGGGGCACTGGCGTGGCATTTCCACAGCTGTGCTGGCCCGTGCCTCTCTCAGTAGGATGGTAAAGGATATTAGGGCTCGGGGCAGGCGCCCGCCATGTTGACCAGCCTGGTGACGCTCCACACTCTGCTAAGTTATATTTAGAGGTACTTTGTGAATAATTATGCTATGCAATTTTAGAGCCCATTAATACCCACTAGTCTCTTGCGCAGTTAATTATGTGTTCCTTCAATATACCTACAGAGATGCGATATTAATGTTCCACAATGTTTTTTTTTCCTGTTTATTAGGACTCTTGCGTCGGGCCACTGTAAACTATCACCTGAACAACTGCCAGCGAGCAGCAGAAGATCTTAACAGAGTGTTACAGGAGGAGCCAGATAATGCAATAGCACAGGTAACACCGCACAACTGAATGCAATATTATTGTCTATCTCTCTCTGACCTTGTTTATAGCAGTGTGCAAAGGGGCAAGTCTTATGTGAACACGAAAACAGTGTGGAACAAATGATTGGCACACTTTGTGTGTAGTTGTAATTATTCATGACTTATATGTGATTTACTGTTGAAGTACAAGGACTTTGACAACTCAAAGCAAAACTTTCTGTCTTGTCCATTTCTATGTCAGCACCAACCATAACTTATGCCTTTGTAGTATTATTTGCTAGTATTCTTACTACTACTGAGTATGGGTATGTGCATAGCATTCTTAGGACTTGCATGAATTTACCCACTCTCAAGGTGGGACTCTCTAGTTACAAATAAGTACAGGAGTCATCAGAAGTACTTTCCTTTATTCCAAGCTATACCATACTAATATTTAGAGTGGTCCTTTCTAAGCGTCGAGATGTTTTTTCAATTAGTCATGTGATTTTTGCCTAATGATCTTTTTCTGATTTCTATCTTAACTGTGGTAAGTTAGCCTGGCATATGATGTCCAGTAGTTCTAGTGGGCACCTTGCACCAGTATAATCGACCCTTATTGATGGTGGTTGTAAAGTCAACCTTATAGACAAGCTATCCTAGTGGTAGCATGAACCAGCAGTCTTCAGGCTAAGACTTCAGTAGGCGAGTTAAGCAAGTTGTTTTACCATATATAATCCCTTGAATACCAAATGAAAGGACACCACACAAGGTATATATCAAATATATATGTATTTAATCTCAACACAACCCCTCTGCACTCTTTATGAGGTCAGAGGTAAAAAAACAATACAAGTCACACAGTTAATATACGATAGGTTGCACAGTATACATTATGCCCTAGGGGCCCTCACAAACCATATATTAAGAAAGTGGTATAAGAACCACGTGAGAGTTAGAATGCAGGCCTAGGGCGTGTAGAATCGCTGGGGCTACACTAAACAACCAAAGGTTAGGAAGTAGGAGACCCACTGGAGCCGCGTGCATTGTCTAAACACAGGCGCGGGTTCCCATTGACTTTCTATGGAGTTCGTTAAAGTTACAAAGTTACAGTTTAAGGACACTTCCGGATGGACTAGGATGGAACCCTTTTAAACTAGGACACTTCGAGAGTCAAGACCCACGGGAGCACCGGAGCACTGGTGTTACCTCACCCAGGGAAGCCGGGTGCATAGGTGTCTTTTCGTGTCGGGTTTCGTAGTCGTTTTCTATGGAGAGCTGCAAAGAAGTGCTGCAGGCACCCAGAGGAAAAGTGTCCGGGTGGATCTAAGGGTGGATCGGAGATATGAAGAACCTGAAAGCAGAGGGGACAGAGTCTGGATCACTAGCCAGTGACCAGGAAGGAACCAGGAAGGAACCAGGCGATGTCGGGTGCTTTAGGGTGAAGAAGGTGAGTTTGTCTCTTCAGCCACGAGGTCCAGGAGGCATCGACGATGACCAGGAGCTGGATTCGAGCTGTCCCACGATGGATCTAGATGACTGCTGTGTCGGTATCCGGATTGGACCCAACAAGCCTTTGCAACCGCAACCCACGCTGGATGTCGAGATTGGCTCTGTTGCAGACCAGCAAGGTCTGTGACGCTTCTCCTTTTTAGGGAAGTTGGAGCAAGCCTGGAGCAACCAGGACAGCAAGTTAAATTCAAGATGGCGTCTTCAGGGGGCTCACTAGCCAATGGGCAAGGAACCGGGAAGACGCGTCGAGCACAAATGTAAAGGCGGGGCCCACGGGCCACTCGCGGATTGTGGGAGCCTGAGCTTTGGTACAAATGGTGCTCGGGGCTGGGGCTTCTCGTACCCCAATGCACAACTTACTGAGGCTTCAGAAAAGGAGTGCAGGTAGCAAAATGCAGGATGTCCAAGATGTCCGGTCCCACGTCTCTCGTGTCCGCCACAGGTCTCAGCTTTGCTGTGGATGTGGGTCTGGGTCAGAGAAGTCTGGAATTCCAGTTCTTGAGTCACAGACTCTTCGGGTTTCGTCGGGAGCCTTGAAACAGCAGACCGGCAAAGTTGCTGTTGGTGCCTGTTTGCACAGGGTGGTCACTCCTTGACCACAAGGGAGATGTCTTCCGTCTTCCAGTCAGAGTGGAATGTCGAAGGTCCCAGATATGTCTTTCAAAGATTCGTCCAGGATAATCTAAAGTCCTGGGGACACAGCTCCTATACTTATACTAAGAAAAGGGGGCTGGATTACCTGACTAGGTCCTTCCTATGGGTGGACCTGAGAAGGGGGTGATAACACCCCTTTCCCTTTATCCAGTTTTGCGCCAGAGCTGGGGCTGGAGAGCCCCAGCAACTGGTTTGAACCGCGCTATGCATGGAGCACCTTGTGTGCCCCAGGCAGTGTCTAGATGCATTCACTGAATGCAGCCCTCCCTGCCCCAATACTTCAAACCCCTGTCTGGGGAGGTGTTGCCACCTCCCTGGACAGGAAACCTATTGTCCAGGCCGCCCTTGCTGGAGTTTGCCCCAGCAACAGGAGGTCAGACTCGTGTTTGTGGCAGCAGCATCCATTTTGTGATGCTGAGGCTCTGTTTAACTTTAACCGGGTAAAGCAGTAAACTACATGTCTTTTCCCTCTAGAAGGGTGGAATGCTACCCCCGCCACCAGAATTGGCGGGGGGGAGGGGTAGTATTCCAAAGTGTTTGACACCTTACACAACATGTTTTGATAAAGCCAGACCAAAGTTAGCCTTAACCGCGAGGATTATAATGCACTTAAGAGTAAATGGTATGGCTATATCATAGAACAGCTATAAGGAGATGGTTCCGAAAGCTGCAGAGGGGCTCAGCTCATGCTAGGGCACCCTCTCACATAAAACCAAGCACTCTGTCTCCAGGATTGTCGAGACCTACCATAGGAGTGACTTATAGGTGTATATGTGTCTATATCTTAAGGTAGATATAGGTATACTATATCTAAGTAAGGGGTCATTACACCACCTTACCCAGGCTGTGTGAACAGACCTGTGGTGTCAGTTTGGAAGGCAAACCAGGGGTGGCATAATACATGCTGCAGCCCCTGGTAGGCCTAGGGTGCACCTATGCCCTGGGTACCTATGGCACATTATACAGGAGCTCACAAGGGTGACCCAGTTACCAATCTGGTATGTACCTGAAGTACACAGATTCCATTTTATAGAGAAAGCAGATAGTCTGGGGCCCTGAATAGCAGGGTCCCAGGCCAGCTAAGTCGAAAACCAGCAAAACGCCAGGAAAAAAGTTAGGGTAACCATATAGTCAGATTCCACCTTCCCAAATTAACCTTCCGCGGTAAGAGACAAGAGAAATTGGCGCTTGCAAATGAATAAAGTGGAATTAATACATTATAGATTTCCCGTCAAGGGTTAATTGCTGTACACTTTTCACATCTATGACCCTATTCCTTTGCAACATATTTTATGAGTCAGAGTTTAAAGTGGCAGCACTATTGTTTTGACTCCAGCCTACTGGAAAGTAATCAGTGTTGATATTTGATTTTGTTCTACAGACACATACTTCTACAGGAGTAAACCCTACATTTAATGATTCATATGTGTTCTTAAACATTAAAAACAGAAGTACCACATGTGCATTGGATCAAAATAAGAAAGCAGCTTTAAAAGTTTGAATCCACTGATTATGAAAAATTGGATTGGTGAATCGCATGCGTTCGTTCCTTAACCCCTCCCATGCTCGTGAGGGAACCGTTCCGTCATCACGAGTCTCGGGTGGGCTGTGCTGGTGACGGAACGGTTCCGTCACGGCCCGCTCGCCGCGCCTGCGTGGCACGAATTCCACGCCTGCGCTGACGTTCTAAAGAACGGGCGGGGCCGTGACGGAACCGCTCCGTCACAAGCACAGCTCACCCGAGGGCCGTGACGGAGCGGTTCCATCACGAGTACGGGAGCGGTTCCGTCACGAGTACGGGAGCGCCGCGCGGCCCCGCCTCCCCCTTAGCGCTGCGGCGAAATAGCGGCCGCAGCGAAGGGGTTCATTTCATAATGACTAATGAAACATGGAGAGTGTTGTGTAACTACAAAACGGACAGCATTATTCCTATTTACACTCTCCAGCTTCTGCTCTTATATTAATTGCTAACGGAAGGGGACTGGTTTTAGGTCTCGCAGAGGCGTGGGCGTGGCAGCGAAGCTACCCCGCCTCTGCAAGAGATTTTGTTAGAAAAAGGGGACTCTAAGCCCCGCCCCTCCTTTCCATAGGGTAGCGTCAGCGTTTGTGGTAAAAGCTGGGTTCCCAAAGGAAAGGAGTGTATTTGGGTGCCACCCTGTCCGTTTTTCGTACCGCCCCTCTGGACACCGTGGCCTGCTTTACGGCTGTGGTAAATAACTTTTCACATCTGCTTGTTTATTTTAACAAGCAGATAAGAACATTCTTCACCACAGCTGTGAAGCAGGCACGGAGAGTGGAGGCGCAGGGGGCACGGGGAGTGCAGCTCTGCCCCCACCCACCCCGGCCGGGCTCTCACTCCCAGCGTTTGCCGGCAGACACTGTAGCAGGGGAGAGTATCTCCCCAGCCCTCCCACTTTCAGCCTCTACCTGGTGTTTGCTGCATAGGTTGTTGAGGCCTCACACATGAGGCTCCAGCTTTGATATCAGAGCGGGCTCTAATGGGGTGCCAGGCAATGGGCAAAACTGCAGATAAGAGCGCGAGCGGGTCCTTTAATCAGGCAAGCCATTGTGAGAACTGTAGGCCCTGGCATCTCTGCGTGAGGTGTTCAACGTAATTTCCTGAACATCTAATGGTCTTTCACCGGACTGGAGACTTGGGCCTTCATTACCGTTAGCAGAGTGGCAAAGAGTGCCCTAGGCCTAGTGCTGCAAACAGGGGGAATAATTGGGACTCTCTAGGTGCCTAGTGGTTGGGACCCCAGTGCCACTGCACCTGCTGCACCATTGATGACAACACCATAATCAGGCAGAGTGGGCGTGTTAGGGCTTCTCCCAGCTGAGAAATGGGCAAGGACTTGGTGGGACCCATCAGTAGACGTGGCTGCGGTCCTTTCTAGTGAAACTGGGTAGAGTGGAGGGGAGAGCAGACCGTAGGCAGGTTGCATCGCATACCTTTCTTTATCCGCAGGGAAAAAGGCAGTCCCGGGTAGAACTGCAGGCGATGGGTAAAGTTTTCTCGGCTGGTTGAACAGCAGGAATGCTTTCCTACGTTTCACCATAGAGATTGGTGGTCGGAATCTGGCCTTTCTTGACCTTATGATTAATGCCACCTCCAGTGGTTTACAATCAGAACTGTACAAGAAACCCATGTCCAGGAACTCCCTCTTGACTTATGACAGCCATCACCCTAAGTCATTACGGGATAATTTGCCATTCGGGCAATTCTTGCGAGTTCAGAGGAATTGTTCTACCAGCACGGCCTTCAAGGTGCACTCCACGGCACTCAAGACTCAACTTATCAACAGGAAATATCCTCCCCGCCTGGTACATCGAGCCATGAAAAGGGCTAGTAACAACAGCCGAGCTGCAATACTGGAACCTGCTCCCCCTAAACCCCCTCTGGATAGACTCACTTTTGTGCATACCTTTGGCACATTATCAAACCACATCAAAAAAGCAGTGAAGAAACGGTGGTCTATCTTGAATTCAGGACCCCACTCGATTCCACAGCCGTTATTCGCCTTCAAGAGAGGACCTAATTTGAGAGACTGAATGGTCCATACTAGACCACGTGACGAGACCCCGAGAGCAGTAGGTACTCTATGGGACCTCCCCCCAGTAGCCGGTCATCACCCATGTGGCACATGTCAATCTTGTGCCCAGACGTCAAAAACTACAGAAATTGACATTGGTACATCTAGACCGTGGAGGCAATTGAGATTCACCAATTGCAACAGCGACAAGTTAATCTACTTGATCACCTGCCCCTGCGGCCTTAGGTACGTAGGGATGACTACTCGTAAGATCAAGGTGAGGTTGTCTGAACACAGAAGTACCATCAACTGCAAGAGGCAGGCAACAAGACTAACCAATCACTTCATCACCTTGAACCATCCACCTACGTCATTTAAATGGACGGTCCTTGAAAAACCGTTCATCCCGTCCCATGTCACTAATGTGAGTAATTTCCTGCTCAAGAAAGAGCAAAAATGGGTGTTGACCCTTGGCACTGACCGCACAGGGTTGAACGACGACATACCTTGGTCTTCGTTCTGACATTATCACCCATATTCTGCGGTGTGACCTAGGTTCAAACGAGTATCAAGGTGTGCTGGATTTAAAATTAAAATTCTTTTTAACTTCTTGTGCTTAGGGAGTTTTTCTGACAACATACCTTGATCGTTAGGGGGTAATCCTAGATCACAGGGCACATCGCTACTGCTTTGGTGATGTTCTGGTCTCAGGGTGACTCCTACTATCTTTGCAAGTCACAGAGGGACTATGGCTGGCTCCCGTTAAATATTATGCAGACTTCCAGCCAGGTTTAAAAACGCTACTGCTTTGGTGATGTTCTGGTCTCAGGGTGACTCCTACTATTTTTGCAAGTCACAGAGGGACTATGGCTGGCTCCCGTTAAACATTATGCAGACTTCCAGCCATGTTTAAATCTGCAGTCTAGTGGTTGTTTATCTTTAACGTTTTGTGCAGCGCGGCACTTACTTGCCATTTGGTATAGTTTTGCAGCGCTTGATGGCATTTCTGGAGGGCAGTAGGCATGTTCTCTTACGAACATTGCACTGATCTGCCTCAGGCCAACACCACAGCTCGGTGTTTATTCACGTTTGTTTATTTACTAGTATTCCCATAACAACGCGGGGACTGCCATTGACTGGTTAGTTGCCCCGAGCGTCTACCCTATCCATGCAGGCTAGAGTGTCTCTCTATGAAGCGTCCAACCAACCACAGCGCGTCTATTATTATTGACGCATGACGCGCCCCTTCCCCACATCACGTGGGCAGATTCGGCCAATCAACTGTCAGGAATCAAATAGAGTGTGTAAACACTCTGCCGGCACCTCCCCAGACGGCACAGATGCCGCGTTGGAGTACCGACGGTTAGGTAAGGTGAACGCGAGAGTATTTTTCTTTGTTATGCCCATGGCTCTCGCTTTACTAAGGGATACAATACAATATTTTGCTTTGCCGACTGAAACGGCGCTTGATGACAGGGTTTGGCACTTCGGGCTGCCGACTGACACTAAGCGTTTTCTCTGGCATGATGGGTCCATTGCATATCAGCTTGCATCGCTAAACTCTTGGCATTTTCACAAACAACGAAGGAGTTATTGCGATTGCATATATGCATTGATGTGGTATCACTGCCTGGGTAAATACATTTGGCAGTAAGAATAATTAACCCAATAATACTTAGTCTGTTGAAAGTTGGCGGTTAACTATGGAATTATCCCATTTTTATGAGTGGACATTTTTATGGACACTTGACTGAACGGGCTGTGAATGGGCATGACAACGAGTATACCGTTCAGCAGGGTCACACTAGCACATTACCATACTCTTGTGTGCCCCAGCCCAAAACTATGACATTTGGTCTCGGCAACTTCCTTCTGAATCTTTTGTTGACACTTTGGTGAGTGATTCAGTTGTTGGATTTATTCACCTTTTTCAGAGCGGTGCTTCACCTTTGTCCTGAGCCGCAGCCAGGTGGGGTGAGGTCTTTACTTATTACAAATCAGGTAAGAAGTAGTCCGTGAAATTTGTACACAACTTTTTCACATTCTAGTTTAACGGATGATACTAGTACAATACAGTGTGTAATGATTGAATATCTTGGATATAGATCTCACCTACGCTAAGAATGTACGATGGTGTATAAGGTAGTTTACTGTGGTGGACAGGTGGTGGTTGCTGTATTTATGCCATGTCTTTCTTTTTCAGTTAATTACTGAATTGGTAAGAAGTATCGGAACGAGTACACCTAGAAGGTTCAGGTGACATATAAAATTAACAATGAAATCGTTCCAGTATTCTTCTTTTCTTGTATAGAACACATTATCTCACTCTAGGGTTTTTTTTTGTTTGCAGTAGCGTTAAAATTTAGGTCCTGAAGAAAGCAAGGCCGAATGGCCAATAATTGCTGAAACATGTCGACCACGTTCCACCGCTAGACAGTTTATTAATTCCCCTGTCTTGGCTATTTTTTAACCTTGGTGTCAGGAGCTGTACTTTAATAAAATATTCTTTGCTCCTCAAACCAATTTTACTCACTTTCCTTATCACTCTTGGTATTACTTATCCCTAGCACTGCACTCTTTTTTACCCCAGCAGCCACGTTGTGAGTATATATCTTTCTAAACTCACATTAACCATCCTTACCCCACAGGAGGGCCAGTCCTTCTCTGTCGGAGCAAACAATAGGTATGGTGTTTGTCCTCGGAGCCCCAAATGATGAAGGGCGGTTCCGAGTGGTGACTGATGGGTGCCAGAGATCGGACACAAACCTGACCTGGTTGCTATAGTTCTCACTGTTTGGCTTTTTGGTAACCACCCCTGCTCTTGGTAATCACCTTTGAGATTCTGACCCTCTAATACTTCTGTGATATATGTAATTGGGGCGTGTATTTAGAGCTGGTCAATAAATTGCCCGTGGGTCCCCCTTAATTATATTTGTTGTTGATGATGGGTAAAGTTAACATGGCTAGCAGTCCTGAAATTGGCAACCTCGATGCTTGGTGGGCAGGTTTGTGGAGACTGTGGGTTTGTATCTGGAAGCGAATGTGCAGAGTGGATAGGCATATGGTCTTTATCTATAGGAGACAGGCAGAATGGATGGGCCTGGAGGCCCACAGAGCTACACTTCCGTTCCATATTTCTGTGCTTGAGTGTGTACACAATCAGATACCTATTTGCATACACATGTGAAGGCAACACTAATGACTTGTTTCAAGGCTCGGGCTTTCATTGAACAAATCAATGCATTCTATTAGTTATAGTCCTGGCCCAGTTCAACTCAACCAGTTTGCATAACATGCATGAAATCCAAGGGTTTGGCCAAGGAAAGACAGAGGCTGGGAAAGTTGTTTCTTATTCAAAATTGAAGTTGATCGAACCTACTCTTGGAGGTAATGTGTCTTAAGAAAAAGTCCATATCCCTAACTTTAGCGGTCTCAGAGATCAGGCACCTGTCTCTTATTATTTGCACAGTACAGTAGAAAAGTTTCTTAACTAATCTGTGCTGTAGCTTTTTTAATTAGAATTATTATTTCACCTGTTGAACCCCTTAGATCTATTTTGGCTTTAGAGAAGTTCAATTAAGAAAGGGCATTCGTTACTGATCTGTTTGTTTCTTTTTAAACTTTATTGATCATGTGTTTGCTTATTCCCAGAAACAGTCCACACAGTGGGCAAACATTCCACAAATAATTACCATATCTATTTACAGGAAAAGCCACCTTGAAACAGTGAGTACAGGACAACAGCATAAAGAACATAAAGCCAATGGAGGACCATTACTGTCTCATTGCAGTACACAATAGTGGGGGTTACCCCACAAGAGGAGCCTTTAGGCCTGGATGTAGGGGGTTGCAGCATGGCATAGACTTCACTAGCATTCTCACAGTAATGTTCGGCTTTTCAACCATGCTTTTACAGTTGGACGGTGTCTACTGCCCCAGTTTAATGCAATCTCTTGTTTCGCCAGCAACAGTGCTATGGCCGTATAACACATGATGCCAATACTCCGATTTAGGAAGGCGTGTCTATGTTAAGTGTATGAAATCCGCATCTTATCCCAGGCATTTGAGGCATTTAGAGGATCTTGGCTGGTCACTTTTAGCGAGTGCAACAGGTGTAGTGTATGCCGTGTGTAGAAATTTGTAGTGGAGGAGTTTGTGCCTGTGGTTGTGGGTAACAAGTTTGGTCTGTTCACAACAGTAGTACCATACCTTGTTGGGTAATGGGCGACCTAGGTCTCGTTCCCAGGCCTCTCTGATCTTCCTATCCCATGCTGGCAGCATAGTCACGCATGCACAATAAAGCCTGGAAACCAACCCCCCCCCCTGTGTCTTTTCTCACCAAAGTTAAAGGGGGATACTCCTCAAGGGCAAGCGGATTAGAGGGAACTAGTGTTTTCAGCGTGCTATGTATGCGCCAATGGACAAAATTGTCCATGTATGCCGCTGGACAAAATTATCCATGTAAGTAGCATTTGTGAATCTGCCATTGTTTTCATGATAGAGTATGTGGCCATGTGGAAAAAGATTCAAATGACCCTTAATGTGTGCAGATGATGGTGTAAGAGTGTGCTGAACCAACTTCTCCTGGCTGATAGGGAGCCAAGGATTATTCGCCAATGGTAGAGCAGAGGAGTATAACAGTTCAACCTTGTGTATCCGGCTGAGTTTTCTCCATGGCCAGTTGGTGGTCGACAGAGTTTGGATGTCTGTGGCATTCAGCTTTATGCCCTTCTGGTTTAGGGATTGCAATGAAGATGGCCCTGCCAGAACCCTCTTAGGTCTGGCACAAGGGAGACCTGCGTCAGCATGGTACCAATGATATGCATAATGGCATAGCGCAGCTTTATTATACAGCTGGAAATCAGGTACCCCAAACCCCCTCTATCAATAAAGAAGCACTAATGTGCGCCACTTTATCTGGGATCTATGGTCTGCCCGAATTAGTTGCAACAAAAGGCCAGTCAGGGTGTCAAAGAAGCGGTTGGTAAGAGAGATATGTATATTAAAAAAAAGAAATACAGAAATCTGGGGAGTATGACCATTTTAATGATAGCGATACGGCCAGCAATAGAAAGGGGGAAGCATTCGATTTTTGTGGTTAACCTATCTATGGCTGAACCATAGTTCAGACGGATCACCTGCTCCTTATCATGGTGCAATATGATGCAAACTCTCGTCCACCGGAAGTACGCAGAATCTCCTCAACGACGGCGTTCAAATTGGAAGCCAAAAGATTCATTATGAAAACATTCTTATCCTAATTGGGCTAAGCTCACCTGCTCCAAGTCATTGTTTCCTACTTCCATTGTACCATGATTTGTTACTGCTTCTCTTTACCACATACTGTGACCCTCTTTATTGCCCGCTTATACCTGTTTATTGTATTACCCACCATGGTGCAATTGTCCTGGAATCTGCAATAAATCCTGTTTTATTTACTCCTACTTGATGCCAATTTTGCATTTATGTCCTTCCTTCCATCCTAATGTAAAGCACTCCGATATCCTTCGGGATCTTGTTTGCGCTATATAAAACTTTATAAATAAATAAATGCCTAGATACTTGGTTGGACCGTCACACCAACTGAGTGGAAATTCACATGGTATGGGGGTGTTAGCTTCTGTGAGGGGGAACAGCTCCGACTTGGCCCAGTTAATATGAAGGCCGGAGAACCCGCCAAACTGAACAATCTCCCGCACAATCGGGCCCAAGTTATCTGCCTTATGACATATAAACAGGGACATGGCATAAAATGCAGACCACAATCCAGGTATCTCTCCTATAAGTGATGGACCAGAGGGTCCATGGCTATGATATAGGGGAGTGACGACAGGGGGCAACCCTGCCGAATACCCCTTGATATGGAAATGGGTTAGAGTATAATAGCATAATAAGTGCGATGAACCCACGCAGTAAAACCAATTTATGCAGTGTTGCATGCAGGATGGGCCATTCCAGAGAATCTAATGCCTGCTCTAGGTCTAACAGGACAAAAGCCGCCGGGACACTCAGTGAGATCCTTCTCATCATCAAAAACACTGCACGCAAATTCAAGGCGTTTGAGCAGCGAGGGACAAAGCCTGAATGGGCAAGCAAGATGATTTGATCCATCAGTAGGGTCAACTGGGTCACAAGGACTTTAGTAAGATTTTATTGTCAAAGTTGAGTAACAACAATGGGTGAATTGAGGTACAGTGATGTGGATCCTTGCCAGGCTTCAATGATAGGGTACTCCCTGCCTCCCTCATAGACAGTGGAAGAGTAGAAGAGTTCCCAATTCTAAAGCTTCAGCGTACATTTCCCAAAGGTGTGGCATGTAACCCGTCCAGGCTTGGGCCCCTGGAACCTTCTAGCGGGTCAACGGCTTAATGATCTCTTCACTAGAGACAGATTTGCTCAGGATGTGTCGGTAAGCAATCCAGACCATTGCTACTTCAGACAAATAGTCTGCTTGTATAAATTCGTTCCTGCTGGCTCGTGAGGTGTACAACAGTGTGTAGTAATAGAGAAGCTCAGTAATGACATCTCAATTATCCATCACTCTGCCCCCATTTGATAACTTTAGCTCACTCATCACCATGAGGCGAGCACAGTACTCACGGGCCGGCGCATATTTACGCAGATAGGCTGTTTTACTCTAAGCCAGGTCTTGATACTCGTCCATTAGTGTCGCACGGCGATACAGCTGTGGCCTGTGGCGTTATTGAGAGTCTGGATGGTCTATATCGCTCCGTTCAGATTCAATACAGATTAGACTGTCTCGTATATACCACAAAACCCCTGCGTGTTTGGAGATGCAGACTCCCCGCATGTACGATTTTAGGGTGTACTCTAACCTGGCCTGCAGAACAACTGTACCCTCATTTAGCTCTAAATGTTCCAAAATTGAGTCCCGGAGCTCAGAGCGGAACACCTCATTGTGTTAGGCGGTGCTTGGGGTCACCATTGGGGCTCTAGGCCTCCAACGAAAGGCACCTCCAGGACCAACTGCACTGAAAAGTGATTCGACAGTGTACATTGAAGGTGCTTCACATCCACCATCCATGGTGTGGCATTTGCCGATATGAACCAGAAATCTATGATTGTCCACACATTGTGGGGCATGGAATAAAAAGTGTAACCAGGAGTGCACTTGTTTCAACAGGCACCATGCATCCTTTAGGGGATATGTGTCATTAATATCCCAGAGGACCCATAGAAACCATGGCTTGCCACCTGCTGCTGTGCCAGTGGAGTCCAGCAGGGGGTCAACTATCATGTCAAGGTTCCCCCACCCACCCCCCAGTAGAGAAATGTCAGCATCCATGAGCCCCAGGGTCGACAAGAGTTCTTGGAAGAAGTCCAGGGAATCCACATCTAGAGCATATACGTAGAGCAAACATTGGCCAGTCATGGTTCCCGCCACTATGACGTATCTCCTTCCCTCATCTCTAATACTAGCAGTGCAGCGGAAGGGGAGGCTTTGTGTATGAGCATGCAGACTCTGCGAGAGTAAGAACTGTGGCTCAAGAAGTATCTTTTAGGGCCCTAAGAGGATGCAAACGTGGTGGAAGTTCTTGGGGGTAGATGTGTATCTTGTAGAAATGCAATTGTTATGTTTTGCGGGGCACTCGCTTGCATTTGCAAGGGTTGTTAAGGCCTCGAACCTTCCAAGACAAGAATGTGAGCTTAGCTGTGTGGTCCCAATCGTGTTGTTGTCATCTAATAGTGTTTATGAATGAATATATATGCACATCTGTGGTTTGAGCTATTTCCGGGCTAGCAAGATCAACAAATATAAACAAATCCCACAACAGTAACCCACAGCCTCCCCCCCCCATCCACAGAAGGGAGCATGCCACCCAGTAAATCCCATAACAAACAAAAACACATACCCCATCAATTTCCTAGTTGGTATACACCACTGGACGTGGGCAATACTGCTGCAATCGAGCACCATTTTGAAAAATAAAACCCAATTAGAAAACATAGGAATTGGCCATATAATGCATGGCAAGCAGAAGCAGGGTCAGATAACGATAATATGCAAAGTTCTGCCGGGCAATCAGAGACATGGACAATTGTTTGACCAAAAGAAGGCTATTCCAGGGTGTGTAACATGGAGCACATTTTAGTCAGGCAGGAAGAGGTCTGTGCTCGCCAAGGCATTTAGATACAGTGGTGTGCAGTCTGGCATGCTGCAGCTGGAGGCCGAGGTCTCCTTGCCATACTGTTGGCAGAAGGCCATAGCATCGGACGGGGCATCGAAAAAACGAGCTTTCCCTTGAGTGAAACTCTGAGGTGGTCCAGATATAGCATGTAATATTTCAGTTTGTGTTTGCTTAGGAAAGCTTTGACATCCGCAAACGTGCACCATGCATCTTGGACTGCCATTGTGTAGTCAGAAAAAAGGAGAGGGCAGAGCTCTGGTAGTGTAGCGGACCTCTGTCATGTGCCAGTCGGAGGACCGTGTCCCAGTCTTTATAATTAAGTAGGCGGGTGATAATGTGATGGGGCGAAGCACATGGAGGTGGGCGTGGGCCAAAAGATTGGTGGGCTCTCTCTATGACAAATCTAGGTGTGAAAATTTGCAGATCAAAAAGTTCCGCAAGACGCTGTTCCACAGACTGGTCCAGGGGGACCATATGAGTGGATTTCGCAATGCCAATAATGCAAATATTATTGCGGCAGGATCTTTATTCTAAGTCTTGGTTCTAATCTTCCACGGCTTTGAGGAGTTGCTCCACTTCCTCCAAACTTTTAGCAGTGGTCGTAGCACCGTCCTCCATGCCAGATATATGTTCCTCTACACTTTCCAGTCTGATGTTATGATGATCCAGACGTTCCTCAATGTAGTCAATATAGCTGGTGACCGAGTCTAATGGAGCACCTATAGAGCAGATGCCTGTGCAAAGCTCTGCCATAATGGCAGCCATCCCAGTCAATCGTTCCGAGTCTGTGATCACAACAACACCTTCTTCCATTTCTGTTGGGGTGTCTGTCCGTCCGACCTACTTACAACGCTCAAAGGAAAGCTCTCGCTGTTTTGGGTCTCATTGCACCATTGTCAATTGACTGAGTACAATGTCAGCTAGCACGCATATCCTAGGGTGTGTAGAATGCCAAAGCTGAGTGGATGCGGTTGTGCCGTGGATTTGTGGATCCCTCTTCACTTTTTTTAGAGCGAATTAGTAGGCAAAGAGCACCCTGTCAAGTAAGGCCAAGGAACTGGCCTTGGAGGTCTTGCCAATCGTACAGTTCTTCTGTTTACAGTCTGGGCAGGAGAGTGAACAATAGATGCATCTGCAACAACTTCAAGCCGCTCAGGAGGTGATCAGCGGTATAAAGGTGCCATGTAGGTGTGGTGAGTTCCACAGTTTCCACTAGCTGCCGCTTCCAGAGCACGGTGAGGAAAAAGGTAGGACCAGCCTCTTCGCATGTAAGGAGATGTGGCCTACCAGTCCCGACGTGCCTTCTGCAGTGCAGGCCGGTAGGACAGAGCAGTCCTTCGGCCCAGACCAATAGGATCGCTGCCCATATGCCCTACCAGGAACCAGGAGGAGGCAGGTTGCTGGAGTAAGCCGGTTTTATGGTAGCAATGGAGGCTTTAGGATCAGGCCTCATATGGGCCTCGCTTGAGGGGCTACCAGTGTTCCCACATGTTTGTCCAGGCTCACTCCCTGGGTCAGTGCTGTCAACTGGAGATTCGCCCCGCAAGCATCTCCCTTACTTGTCAGCATTTGTTGGGAAATCCGCCAGGTGCAGAGAGCGGTGCTGACAGCTCATTGAGGCTCGGCAGCCTCAAACCTCAGGCTCATCTGCAGCCCCTCTTGCTGCGTGGCCTCCGAGGTTTATGCCGAGCTGCCACCTATCCACCAGAGATCAATGCATCGCATGTAGCTAGACACTCTTAAAAGGTAACATCACATGCCACTTACTGTAAAGTAAATTTTATTGTTGCTACGATGGTTGCAGATGTTGATTTCAACCCAATAGCTGGAAGTTTGAGGGCCCGTTGAGCTGGAGCTTCACTGACAAGTGGTCATCTTAGTTGCTGACATGGCCATGCCCCTCGTTACTGATCTGTTAAACTGAAGTTAGCAATTGGATATAAGTATAGATAAATGAGCTGTTGTAAAGTATACCAACCCGTGTTGCACAGATGAAACCAAGATCTAACAATCCAAGTTCATCCCTTAAATCGGACAATTGGCATACCCAGGTCAAGATGGATTGCCTTCACTGATAAACTATAACTTCAAAGGAAGATTCCTTTCACAGCTATGACACCTTTTAACTACCTTACGCAACAGGCACTGTAGGCCATGTAATAAAAGTACTTGCAAACACAACAGTGATGGACAGAATGTGGATCAATGTCACACATTCACCCCAGTCCAAAGATCTGGGCTCAAATCCATCGTTTTTCCACTCCACACCACCCTGGGTTAGACAATGGCGATATGCAAATCAGCGCTGACCTTGTGCCCCAACAGTCCAGTCTGAACTACAAAAGCCATGTCCTTCCCAGAACGGAAACAAGCATCCGAGGACCGGCCCGGTTTCGAGGTAACACCTCTCATCAGCCCGGCTAGCTTGATTCCAGTGGTGTGGAGTGCCTGGGACTCACGTCTGAGCATCCCCAGTACACTTAGAGCGGTAATTGCAAACACAACAGTGATGGACAGAATGTGGATCAATGTCACACATTCACCCCAGTCCAAAGATCTGGGCCCAAATCCATCGTTTTTCCACTCCACACCACCCTGGGTTAGACAATGGCGATATGCAAATCAGCGCTGACCCTGTGCCCCATGGGAACAGTCCAGTCCGAACTACAAAAGCCATGTCCTTCCCAGAACGGAAACAAGCATCCGAGGACCGGCCCGGTTTCGAGGTAACACCTCTCATCAGCCCGGCTAGCTTGATTCCAGTGGTGTGGAGTGCCTGGGACTCACGTCTGAGCATCCCCAGTACACTTAGAGCGGTAATTGCAAACACAACAGTGATGGACAGAATGTGGATCAATGTCACACATTCACCCCAGTCCAAAGATCTGGGCCCAAATCCATCGTTTTTCCACTCCACACCACCCTGGGTGGTGTCCTTCCCAGAACGGAAACAAGCATCCGAGGACCGGCCCGGTTTCGAGGTAAGGGAAGGACGTTCTGGGAAGGACATGGCTTTTGTAGTTCGGACTGGACTGTTCCCATGGGGCACAGGGTCAGCGCTGATTTGCATATCGCCATTGTCTAACCCAGGGTGGTGTGGAGTGGAAAAACGATGGATTTGGGCCCAGATCTTTGGACTGGGGTGAATGTGTGACATTGATCCACATTCTGTCCATCACTGTTGTGTTTGCAATTACCGCTCTAAGTGTACTGGGGATGCTCAGACGTGAGTCCCAGGCACTCCACACCACTGGAATCAAGCTAGCCGGGCTGATGAGAGGTGTTACCTCGAAACCGGGCCGGTCCTCGGATGCTTGTTTCCGTTCTGGGAAGGACATGGCTTTTGTAGTTCGGACTGGACTGTTCCCATGGGGCACAGGGTCAGCGCTGATTTGCATATCGCCATTGTCTAACCCAGGGTGGTGTGGAGTGGAAAAACTATGGATTTGGGCCCAGATCTTTTGACTGGGGTGAATGTGTGGCATTGATCCACATTCTGTCCATCACTGTTGTGTTTGTATGTAATAAAAGTACAGCACTCTGATTCGTATTATAATTTGATAGCATCCAGACTCCACTTTCCAATGCTTGAGAGAAAAACACAACAGCACTTTGGGTGTTGAAAACAAAATTACAATCTTTTGCCGCTAATGAACTTTCCATGACAAAGTTGACCGAAAACTGGTGCCACCATCCATATTTGCTTACTGTGATGAGTAGTTGGTCTCAAAGATACCAAGTCATTGTTCTTATTTTTCCCCTATAAGTACTTAGAAAACACAATGATGTAACACATTGCTCATTTTATTTGGAGTCCAAAGGGATTAAAGCCTAAAAGCACTTTATCAGGCTGTATAACAATATGCTCATGGCAAGGACCAAAGGCAAGCTTGTCTGTGCTCGTCCATGTCCTGGCCGTGGCCAGCACCTGCCACTATGCCTGTTTCTGCCAACTAAGCAACTCTGAAGTGTTTTTTACTGCTGCAGGGCTTCTGGAACTTGGTTGACTTAATGTAAGTGTTTGTAAGTTGATTCTTTCTAACTGTGTGTGCCCTGTTACATGTGATAGTTGTAAGGTCTCTCTGCAATTTAGGAACACTGATGTAAAGAGGTATAATGGGGCTATGGAAAGCCAGGCTTCTTTAAAAGCAGCCTTAATAAATATTCACTCCCTGCACATACATGCCACAGAATTTTATAATCTTTTTGAAGAGTTGTAGTTTGATGTTCTCTTCATGACTGAAACATGGATGAGGGAGGATTTAAGCCCTGACTTTCAACTTTCGCTTCTCGAGAATTATGTGTGTGTGCATTTGGATAGAGTTGCAAATGAGGGAGGGGGGCTGGCTATTGCTTTCAGAAATAAACTTAACTGTTCCACCTTTCAGTTGGAAGATATGGGCTATTGAATATCCTAGTCTGCTCGATCTTCATTTTATGGGGTCTTACTCTATCGGCCACATGGCTATGCTGGGGAATTCATTTCTTCCCTTGACCAGGCTCTAGTGCCTAAGATACAAAAATATCCTAATTGTATGGTTTTATGAGACCTAAATTTACATGTTGATGATGCAGATGAATCCCTGTCCAATTCTTTTGTAGAGATGTTGGCTTCTCTCAATCTTACTTTGACACACGCTGGACCCACCCACAGAGCCACACTATTGATTTGATTTTGTCAAATACCTCCATTTCAATGGAAGCCCCTGTGGAGTTAGTCTGGTGTGACCACTTTCTAATACCATTTTCTTGGCCACTAGTTATGTAGGAGGTGGGAAAATCTGTGACATTAGCGCTTTCAGCTAGATCCTGGAATAAAGTTGTGATTTCTAACTTGCGTGATTTCTTAGAGTATGTCATTCTCACACTATCTGGAGATGTCAATAAAGATGCAATTGCAGTGAGCCAGTGGCTCTCTGCCACTGCTGATGCCCATGCCCCTGTAAAAATCCGTACGAAACAGAGGCACACTCCATCCGCCCTTTGGTTTTCCCATGAGCTCTCCATGGAAAGAAACATTGTAAAAAGTTGGAAAGAACTTGGAGAAGATATTTTAAGGATGATTATAAGTTGTCTACAATAAGGCTTTGAGCAAATATCATAGGAATCTAAAACTGTCTTGGAGCAATTTTACACTAAGAAAAGTGATACAAATAAAAGTCCTAGGGAAGTCTTTAAAATTGTATTGCACTTCATGGATTCCAAAGCCTTTGCTCTGCCTCTTGAAGCCAACCTGAACTTATGTTCTAGAGTGAGCAACTCCTTCAAAAGCAAAATTGTTAAAATCCAGATAAATCCTTTGTCGCTAAACTCTGTCTCAGCTATCGAACCGTCCCCTAATTTTCAGACACTTGCTTCAGAAGATAAGCTTTTACAACTTAAAACACCTGACTGGGAGGAGCTAAAGGTGAGTTTTTTAATTGTAAATCTGGCTCCCTGTTAGATCTGTGTCCACCACATATTATGCGACAAGTTGTTGATACTATTTGTCCAGTCTATCTTACCTTGTTTAGTTCCTCCTTGCAATCAGGCATTGTTCCTAAGGCCTGGAAAAGGGCAAGTATTACCCCTCTCCTAAAAAACACAACTACAGATATTTCTGTTCTTTCTAATTTTAGACCAATTTCGGTTCTGCCAGCAGCATCAAAGTTATTAGAAAAAATCGTCAATACTAAACTTTCAGAGTTACTGGGGCCATTCAAACTTCTATATCACTCTCAGTCCGGTTTTTGATCAAGCCATAGTATGGAGCCTGCAATGCTGGAAATAACAGACTCTATTAAGATGACCTTAGATCTTGGTCATAATGGCGCCTTGATCTTATTATATCTTTTGATGGCTTTCAACACTGTACCCAGCTCTTCAGTGGGCACAGCTGGCATAATGGCTGTGAGCTCTGTAGCAGAACCTGAAGTCAGCACCAGGGAAATCTGTTGGATTCCATCCAAGTTCTGGAAGAGACTACAAAAGATCTGTCGTGCTGGCTACTTGTCCATAATTTGGATCAGAGGCAGACCCTCTTCCTGCCCCTCCCAATGCTGACAGTAATGATGGATGTATCTGAAAGAAACACGTTAGTTATAGATTCCTTACCTTAGAATTAGGCCAGGCGTCAGACTGGATTTGGAATGTTGTTCGTCAACAGTACCTCTGCGTGTCGGAAGGTGGCGTCAGTTGGCCCCGTGTTTGTCGTTGGTGTCGTGTTGCCGGGATAACGTCATGGCAGCTACTTAGACGCCACCCCCATGTGCTGACGTCAGTTCTTTCTTTGTCGGCGCCACCCAGTGCAGATCCGGGAAGAGCGGTACTTCCAGCCTCTTTTTGCCTGACTTTTTTCTCGACTCTTGTTGAGTTTTTTTTCGAATCTTCGACTCCTGGTGCATGAGGGATGCCCGGCCCAAGGCATGCGGTTCCTGTAACCGACTGATGTCAATGACAGATCTGCACCTGTGTGCCTCTTTTGCCTGGAGCACGACCACGACCCCAAGTCGTGCTCCGACTACCGGTTGATGGTGACGTAGGCTTTGCGGGAGCGGTCCTGAAAGCTGCTTGAGCGCCGGCAGTCGGCTCCATGCGGTTCGAGGTACCGGTCGCGCGGGAGGTCGAGGGACCGGTCACGGACCCACCACCATTCATCAAATTTATCAAAGTCTTCGCACTCTGGTGCGGGTAAGTCGAAGCATAAGAAGAAATCGAATAAGCATTGTCGCTCTTCCACTTCTCCTCGGTCGGCCGACCCGATGATGGATGCGGGTGGTGCCCTCCCGCGGCTCTGCGTGCAGGAACCTAAGAGTCTACTCCGCTTTTCCCTCCCTTCTCGGGACCCGGAGTGACTCCCACCCAGCTTCACGAGGCGATGCATGCCCTCTTTGGGTGGCCCCAGCGCGCCGTCGGGCTCCGCGGACTCGGTTGGGGGGCCTAGGCATTCTCTTCAGACGCCTCCGGCCCCTTCCATCAGGCCTGGATCCAGATCGGCGCCGGTTGACCTGATTACACCTCCACCGGCGCCGCTTCCTCCGGCACCAACACCGCATTTGACGCCAGTCGACCCATGCCTCATTCCCGACGTGGACCCGGAGCCGGACTGGCATCGCCTGACAACGGATCTGGCGCCGAGAGGGGTTTTGTTCCCCTGTTCAGTCCTGGGGTCCCTGTTTGACCAGAATTGCACCCAGAGGATGAGGAGGAGGACTGGAAGGGGTCAGGTGACCCTCTGACCGACCATTTAGATGAACAGGACTGGAGAGAGGAACTGGGGGATGCCAGTGGTCTAGACACCTCCCCTGACCTTGGCATGTTGTCTCCTCCTACCGTGGCTACGGAGGAGGGAGCATTGTACGCAGTGGTGTTGCATAGAGCGGCTGAGACTCTCACCCTTGAGCTTCCTACGGTGGTGGTCAGGACTAACCTCCTGACAAAGGTGCTTCAACCGGCTGCGAGCTCTTCAGAGCCCCTGCTGCCATTTATTGAGGCCCTCACCGACATGGGCTCCCATGGACAGGATGATTGCCTGACACCACCGCGCGGCTCTGGGTGACCCGACTTTCCTCTCCCAACACCCCACTCCAGAGAGTTTGGTGGTCCAAGCCTTCACTTCCAAGAACGCATTCCCTACCGCTCCACCGGAAAGGGAATCCAAGAAGCTGAACCATCTTGGGAAGAAGATCTTCTCTTCCGCCAGCTTAGGACTGCAGTTTGTAAACACTGTATGTCTCTTAGGCCGTTATTCCCACTCTGTGTGAGATACGGTTGCGCAGGTGCTACCTCAGTGTCCGGAGGAGGCCCGGCAGGGCTCTCCCAGGCTGTCGTCACCGGGAGGGATGCGGCGAAGTTTACCATCTGTTGTGGGCTGGGCACTGCTGACTCTCTGGGCAGGACCATTTCAATGTGAGTAGCACTTCGTCGCTACACCTGGATTTTCGGGGGATGTCCAGAATACCTTGATGGACATGCCCTTTGATGGCCGTCACCTTTTTGACAACAAAGCAGACAACGCTCTAGCGCGTTTCAAGGACTCACGGGGTACGGCCAAGTCCTTGGGCCTCTCCACCCGCCCTGCGCAATCTGCTTTTCGCCCCTTTCGTGGCTATGGAAGGGATGCCCCACTACGTCCCACCCAGAGCAAGTTACCCAACCTTCGCTCGGCCGGGGACATGGGAACAACCGTCGTGGTTCCGGGGGCCAGCGGGCGGGCAAGTCCACCAACCGCCCCTCTGCAGCAGCCTCCAAACCTTCCTACAACCTGACATTGCAGACCCATCAAACGCCAGTGGGCGTCAGGATTCGCCATCACCTCCCCCACTGGCGCATCATCACGTCGGATAGGTGGGTTTTGCAGATAGTCCAAGGGGCTACTCCCTCCCCTTCGAGGCTACCCCTCCAGCCATACCACCGCAATACCACCGCATGTCGGAGGATCACCTGGCCGTTCTCCAGCAGGAAGTTACGGCTCTTTTGGCCAAGGGAGCCATTGAGCGTGTTCCTGTCCCAGAAGTAGGTCATGGTTGTTATTCCCACTACTTTCTGGTCACCATGAAGGACAAGATCCTGCGTCTTATCTTGGATCTCAGGAACTTGAACCGCTTCCTCTGGGAGGAGAAGTTCAAGATGTTGACGCTTGCTCAGGTCTTGTCTGCCTTTGACCCACAAGACTGGATGGTACCGTTGGACTTGCAGGATGCTTATTTTAACTTCCCTGTCCTGCCGGCCCGCCGGTGTTACCTGCTGTTCTTTGTAGGCTACGAGCATTTTCAGTTTACCGGGCCCCCCTTTGACCTTACCAGCGCCCCTCGGGTGTTCATGAAAGTGATGGCGGTGGTCGCAGCTCATCTGCTCAGATCAGGGGTTTCAGTCTTCCCCTAGCTCGATGACTGGCTGTTGAAGGCAGGCTCCTCCCAGGCAGTCGCCTCCCACCTCCAGACTGCGGCCGACCTCCTGCATTCGCTGGGGTTCTCCATCAATGTGCTGAGGTCACACCTGATTCCCTCTCAAAAGCTCCTCCTCATTGGAGCAGTTCTGGACACAATGCAGGTTTGGGTCTATCCTCCCAAACAGCGAATCCGGGATATTCAGGCTATAATTCTGTCCTTTCAGCCTCTATCCCAGGTTTCAGTCCGAATGACCCTGAGGCTGCTGGGCCTCATGCCCTCCTGCATCCTGCCGGTCGATGATGCTAGGTGGCATATGCGGGCTCTGCAGTGAGACCTGAAGTTCCAGTGGGCGCAGCATCAGGGGAATCTGTCCGATTGTGTCCAGATCTCGGAGGACACTTGCAGTGGGGGCTCACGAACCAGGATTGGGACAACGGCAGATCCCTCTCCCTTCCCCAACCAGAACACACAGTGTTGACAGACGCATCCCTTCTGGGATGGTGTGGCCACATGGGAGAGGCGAATATGAGAGGCCACTGGTCTCCGGCGGAGTCCGAGCTCCACATCAACCTTCTGGCGCTTTGGGCAATGCGTCTTGCACTAAAGGCATTCCTTCCCTTTGTCCGGGTAAGAGTAGTGCAGGTGTTCACTCACAGCACCACCGCCATGTGGTACTGCAACAAACAGGGCTGGGTGGGGTCTTGGACTCTATGTCAGGAGGCTCTCCGCCTCTGGACATTGCTGGAACATCAGGGCATATCCCTGGTGGTTCAACATCTGGCAGGTTCACTGAATGCCAGGGCTGACTATCTCAGCTGCAGGTACATGATGGACCACAAATGGCGTCTTCACTCGGAGATGGTGCAAGGTCTCTTTCAACAGTGGGGAGAGCCTTGGTTAGATCTATTCGCCACCGAAGAGAACGCGCAATGTCAGCAATTCTGCGCGTTGGAATTTCTAAGGCGGCACTCGCTAGGCGACGCTTTTCATTGCGAGTGCAGTTGCGGTCTATTGTACGCCTATCCGCCTATACCACTTCTGCCCAGAGTGCTGAAGAATATTAGGCATCACCGGCCCCAAGTCATTCTTGTGGCTCCAGATTGTGCACAGAGAGTTTGGTATCCCGAGCTGCACAACCTTGCCATCGATCCTCTGACCTGTCTGCTCTTCGGGAGGATCTTCTGTCGCAGCAACAGGGGACGGTCCTCTATCCAAACCTGTCCAGCCTCCACCTCCTTGCGTGGAGATTGAGCGGCGGCAGTTGATGTCATTTGACCTGTCTCCCGAAGTCTGCGATGTAATTCTGGCAGCCAGGCGTCCCTCCACTAAGACGGTATACGCCTGCCGGTGGAACACATTTGTGTCATGGTGCACAGCAAAGGCTGTGGATCCCCTATGCCCCTCTTTCTGGGGTTCTTGTGTTCCTTCTTTCTTTGGCCCAGCAGGGCTCTGCTCTAGGCACTATCAAGGGCTAACTCTCGGCCATCTCTGCCCTACTTTGGCTCCCAGATCAGCCTTCCCATTTCAAGTCCCCGGTGGTAAATCGTTTCTTGAAAGGCATAGCTCATCTCTTTCCTTCTATTCCTTTCTTTATGCCTCAGTGGGACTTGAACCTTGTTTTAACCTATTTATTGTGCGCTCCCTTTGAGCCGCTTCACAACTGTCCTCTGAGGCTCTTAACTCTCAAAACTGCTTTCCTGGTGGCCATCACCTCTGCCAGACGGGTGAGTGAGCTCCAGGCACTTTCTTCTAAGCCTCCTTTTCTATCTGTGCATCCGGACAAAGTTGTCCTCAGGACTCGTCCATCCTTCGTACCCAAGGTAGTCACTGCCTTCCACATCGGGCAGACCATCACTTTGCCCACCTTCTTTCTGCCTCTGCATCCATCGAAGGAAGAAGAGAGGCTCCACTGTCTGGACTCAAAACACGTGCTTTCCTTTTATTTGGAGCGCACCAAACAATTCCAGGAGAATGACCAGCTCTTTGTTGGGTACGTGGGCGCCAAGAAAGGTCGGGCCGTACACAAACAAACTAACTCCTGATGGGTCGTTTTGTGTCACAAAGCATGAAATTCTTTGGCTAAGAAGGAGCCTCCAGTGGGGCTGAGCACCCATTCCACCAGGGCGACGGCGGCGAATATGTGATGTTACAATGGAATCAAAATGATCGCAGTATGTAACATCGCAGTTTTTACAATGCAAGTCGTTACAACGACTTGCGCTGGACTTAGGAGTAGTAAGATTTACTATTCCAACACCAGTCTACGTACAGTAGGGAAGGTGTTAGAATAGTAAATCTTACTATTCCTTCGGTTATAGCGCCCTCCAGTGCAGGTCGATGTAACGCTTGCGTTGTAATGCCAGCGTTCTAAATGCCAGCGTTCTAAATGCATCGCGGTGTAATCACCGCGATGTAAAGGTTGTTTCCCGACGGCGACAACCACTGCTCTGAGACGAATGACATCTGTCAGGCTGCTACCTGGGCTTCGTTGCACACTTTTATATAGCTCTACTGTCTTGACAGTTCAGTCCGGAAAGATGGCTTCTTTGGCTGTCCTGTTCTCCAGGACTTTCTGGTGTGATCTTGGTTCCCAGACCCACCTCCGGGGTTGGTATTGCTGGGGTATCTATTCTAAGGTAAAGAAACTATAACTAACGTGTTTCTTTCAGATGAATAAGTTACTTAACTTCGGTGACAATATATCTGTAAGAAACATTAGTTAGTTATAGATTCCTACCGCCCAACCCATCCTACCCGTTCTGCGATCTGATTTCCAGGGTTAAGGTTATCCTTTCAGTGCCCTAGTTTTGTGCCCCAGTGGTCAGTGTCTTGCATGGCTCTTCGTTTCTGGTGCGGAAAGTTGTGTATAAAACTGACGTCAGCGCATGAGGGTGGCGTCTAAGTAGCTGCAGTGACATCATCCTGGCGACACGACGAACGTGGAGCCGACCAACGCCACCTTCCAACGGGCAGAGATACTGCTGACAAAAAACTTTCCGGATCCAGTCTGACGCCTGGGGGTAATTTTAAGGTAAGGATTCTATAACTAACTCATGTTTTTTACAGATATATCGTTACTGAAGGTACGTAACTTGTTTGTCACTTCTGGGTTGAGGAGGTAATTAGGTAGAGGTGGACATCAGAGGGCTCTGGTCTCCGGAGTAGACCTGTCTCCACACCAACTGAGCTGCTGGCATTTGCCTGGGCTGGAAGCGTTACTGCCATGTATTAAAGATTGGCTGGTTTACTTCCTGGCTGGTTTACTTCCTCGCAGACAACACCACTGCCCCATGGTACTGAAACAAGCAGGGCAGTGTGGGGTCCTGATCACTGGGCCATGAGAATCTACGACTCTGGAACTGGCTGAAGCATCAGGGCATTTCCTTGGTCTTGAACCACCTGGAAGGATCTTTGTAAGCTAGCGTGGATGAATTCAGCCTGCAATGCCTGGTGAATTATAAATGGGGATTACATCCTGAGGTGGCACACAGTATCTGCCAACAATGGGAAGTACCCTGGCTAATCTTTTCGCCATCGTCAAATGAGCAGGGTCAAAACATTTGTGCGCTGGAGTTTCCAAGAAGGCTCTTTCTCAGAGATGCATTCCGGCTGGGGTGGAGCATAGGAATCCTGTGTACATTTCTGCTGCTGCCTCCCCTGCGTTCTGAAGATCAGGAATGACTGAGCTCAAGTCATCCTAGTGGCTCCTGATTGGGCAGGAGAGTGTAGGACCTAGAATTTCTGGAAAGGAGCATTTGTCCTCCGTTCAGGCTTCCACTTAGGGAGAATATGCTGTCACAGAAGCAGTGCATGGTCCTGCACACAAAACTGAGTAACCTACACCTCCATGCTTGGAGATTGAGCATTGGCAATTGACTGAGTCAATTGGAACAAATTTGTGACCTGGTGTGGCACCTGTAATATGGACCAGTTACAGGCCAACTGTTTGATGTCTTTTTGCTTGTTTAATCTCTGTCCCAGCAAGCATTTACTGTGGGCATCATTAAAGGTTATTTTCTGTACTTTCGACCTTTTTGAGTTTGTCGGACCTGCCGTCCTTGTTTAAATCACCTGTACTGAGCAGGTTTATAAAAGGTTTGACTAGGCCTGGGCGGTAAATTCTATTCCGCTTGTGGAATTTGCAGAATTTGGGTAATTTCGCTTTCCGCGGAGAACGCAACATTGCCCAAAATTCTGCGTTCCGCGACTTCGTGACATTTTTTGCTTGTTCGCGTTCTCAAAATGCGTGTTCGCGAGATATTTCCCCCCGAGCACGCAAACAGTGATTTCGAACAGTAAAAAAGCATCGCTACAAGCAATTCCGCGTGTTTCCGGAATTTCTGCATGTTCGCGGAGATTTTTTACAGTTTCGCAGAGATTTGCGAAACGCAATTACGCAAATTCCGCCCACCCCTAGGTTTGACACATATGTTTCCTCTCAAACCCTTAGTGATGGCCAAGTGGGTTTTCAAGTTGGATGTCACTTTACTCATATGCACTCTCTACGAGCCAATGGACAGCTATCCACTACTACTTCTGACTGTTAAGATTGTATTCCTTGTCGCAATGACTTCAGCTTATCATGTGAGTGAGCTCCAAGTTCTCTTGGTGTAGCCACTTTACACCACCGTGTCCCAGAAACACTGGTTTTGAGGACCAGGCCAGCATTTTTGCCAAAATTCGGGACTCCTTTTCAGATTGTCAAATCCATCATCCTCCCAGTGTTCTTTGGTCCTCCTAACCCTTCAAAAGCAGAAGGGAGACTCCACCAACTGGACCCCAAGAGAGTCTTGAGGTTTTACACTGAGCGCACCATAGATCATTGAGTTGACAATCCGTTTTTTGATGAGTTCTCTAGAGCAAAGAAAGGGAATTCAGTTCAGAGAAGCACTTTGTAAGGGAGGATAGTCCTCGGCATTAAGATCTGCTGCGCATTGGCCAAGAAGCAGCCTCCAGAAGGTCTGAGGGCCCATTCCACCAGGGCCAGTGCTGCTACCACTGAATTGACAAATGGAGTGACTGTTCTTGGTATTTGTTAGGACACAACGTGGTCATCAATGCACATGTTCATGAAGCACTACTGCCTTGACAGCCAGGTCTGATGGGAACGCCATTTCTTCCGTTTGGCCCTGCAGGACTTTTTGATATGACCCCTTCCAAATACCCACCACCTTTGGTACTTTAACTTTTCTGACGGTGAGAAATCTGCGGTTAGAAGTATCAGGCAGAAGAACAAGTTACTTACCTTCAGCAATGCTCTCTCTAATGAATACTTTATCTAATTGCAGATTCCTCCCTGCCCTCCCACTTTCCTGTTTTGTGGAATGATCTCTTTTCCAATTTAGTTATGTGCACACTAGTACCTCTGATTGGGCTCCGCGTATAAGGTCGTGAACAAAGTCAAGAAAGAAACTAATACCAGCATGCAGAGGTGGCTCTTATATTCAGCACCGTTTGTCACTTCCAGGCAGGAATGAATTCAGCACTGGGCTGCACAGTGCCACCTACTGATGCGCGGAATCAATGCTGTCTTCAGTCGTTCAGATCCAGTCTGGCACCTGGAGATAGTCTAAAGGTAAGGAGTCTGCGGGATGATAACGTTTCCATCAGAAAGAGAATTACTCAAGGTATGTAACTTATTAAACTCAACCACTAATGATAATAGTTGTTGTGGAATTCCTCACTTTTGTTGCTTTAGGCACAAAATAGATTTGTCAACTTTGTAAAAGGCATTGAATGGATGTACAAATCCTGTATAAATCGGTTGGTGCTTTATTTTGACAGGTTTTCAGATAAGGTCAGAAGCAAAAGACAAGATAGCCATGGCTGCTACTCTGACCCTAGCTAGCAATTCAAGGGCAGCTTAAGGCCAAACCTTCTATGGGAAAAGAGTTCCGTAAATGGAAATCCATGGACCGCTCTGGGTTCATGGAAATGTTGAACAACACCCTTCCCCTATCAGGTGAAAACCTGGAGGTTGAAGAGAGGGCACTGTCCTCCTGGCTCCTCCACGCAGCAGATCTGTTCGCCCCCTCTGTATACTTGTCTAACATTAGAGGTAATGATGCCCACAAATGGTTCACCCAGGAACTTAGAGTACTTAAATTAGGGGTACGACAGAAAGAAAGACAGTGGAGAGCCACTTATTCCCCACAGGATAGGGAAGTTTTCAGCGCCACTAGGAAAAAATATCAAAATTTTTTAAGCCAACACAAACTCAACTACTTTTCCACAAAAATGTTATCTTCATCTAATAAGTCCAAAGACATCTTTAATATAGTCAATGAACTCTGTGACAACGACAGGACAGCCCCCTCAATAGCTCCCACGCAGAAGCTATGTGACTCCCTGAATAACTTTTTCAGAGAAAAAATTGTTATTATTAAGTCGAGCATTGCTAGCTCCCCAACGTCACTTCCTTTGGATGACGCCTTTTATAATCCCTCTGTACTAGATGCCTTCCCGGCCATCGATGGTAAAACTTTTCTTTCACTTTTGGCGAGGGTTAAGTCCGGATCCCCAAACGACATCTGCCCCCCTCACATCTTCTCTGAAATCGGTCAGACTATCCCTCAGGGTATCCTACCCCTATTAAACAAATCATTGGCCCAGGGCAGGGTACCTATTGGTTTCAAACATGCCCTGTTAATCCCTCTGATAAAAAAACCAGGTCTGGACCCCCGGGACTCATCAAACTACCGTCCCATATCCCTGTTGCCGTTTTTATCCAAGATATTGGAGGCTCACGTCTCCAATTGTCTTTCCAACTTTGTGGAAACCACTGGGTTTCCTGAGCCCAATCAAGCTGGGTTCCGTCCAGGCCATTCGACCGAGACGGTAACCCTGGCAGTCCAGAACACACTTCGGTGTAATGCAGACAGGAACGTCCACCAGGCACTGGTACTCCTTGACCTGTCTGCTGCATTCGACACGGTCGACCACACCATTTTGGTCGGCCGTGTCGGGCAGGCAGGCCTCAGAGGTGCTGCCCTGAGCTGGGTGGAATCATTTTTGTCTGACCGGACTCAAGCAGTGAGACTGGGCACCTTCACAGCCCCTAGAATTAAGAACGACTGCGGTGTCCCTCAGGGCTCTTCCCTGTCCCCCCTTTTATTTAATTTATACCTGCGTCCCCTCTTGTACTCCTTGAGGAAATTCAAAGTGTGGATCTTTAACTACGCAGATGATCTGCAATTGATTTTCCCCCTAGGCTCGCCTGACGCTGTTACTGAGTTTAGGGAGGTCATGGCTCACATCCAGAGGTGGATGGGCCTTAACCACCTAAAACTCAACCCTGGCAAGACTGAACTGATCTTGCCTGGGAAGAGTGAACTCAGCTGGGGACCTCAATTTTGGCCTCCGGAGATGGGGAATCCCCCTTCCAAATCCCGCACGGTCAAGAGCCTTGGAGTCATCTTTAGTGAAGACCTCTCCTTGAAAAGTCAGGTAGGAACAGTAGTCTCCGCATGCTTCTTTCAGCTGCGCAAGATTAGAAAGATTGCCCATCTCCTAACCCATTCTGCCCTGATACAGGTGACCATCGCCCTTGTGCTGTCTAGGCTGGACTACTCAAATAGTTTATATTTGGGTCTTCCAGCCTGGCAGCTCAAGAGGCTGCAGCTAGTTCAAAACCAGGCGGCCAGGCTGATCTGTGGGCTTCCTAAATGGCAGTCCATCAGGCCAGGCCTGGCAGATCTGCATTGGCTGCCGATAGCCCAGAGGGCGGCTTTTAAAACCGGCTGCATTATCTTCAGGGCACTACAAGGCAAGGGCCCCAAATTTATCATCAACTTGCTTGCCAGATATGTCCCCTCTCGCAACCTTCGTTCCAGTCACAAAAGCCTGCTCACGGTGCCTGTTGTTAGGAAACAACGTCAGGGCGGCAGCTCCTTTCACTTTCTTTCTGCCTCCCTCTGGAATTCCCCGCCAGCTTCTTTAAGGTCACACGAGGATATTTTGGCCTTTAGACAAGCCTTTAAGACCCGGCTCTTTAGGGAAGCCTATCCTTAGTTGTTCCAGGCTGTCCTCCTGTTGGTGTGTTGTGTTTCTGAAAACTTCCTATAGCGCCATGAAGCCTACGGGCGTACGTGCGCTCTATAAGTCAAATTTAACATAACATAACATAACATGGCTGCTACTCTGACCCTAGTGAGTTCCACCAGACTGTTACTTGAGCATGTCTCTTCCTTGCAGGAGATTAGTATCTGTCTCACAGACAGCCTGTCCATTGGAGTCAGGAAATAAATCATCTGCTAGGATCTAGTATCATGTATTGGCCTGATTTTGTATGCTGGCATGACAAATTACTTTTGTAAGGGCAAAAGTATTAAAAACACGTTGCAGAATCTTGGTCCTTGAGATCATAGTTGACAGGCCTTCAGGGCTTGTGCTTAGGAATAACTAGCCCAAAAATAATTTTTCAATAGCCAATGTGGTGGTGATGGGAATTGTTGTTTTTTAGCTGAAATGCGGTGCCCAATTAAAAACTCAGTTGTTGCATGTATTATGTAAATCTCTGAGATGTGGAGTTCTCAGAATGAGACAGTCATTTCAGTAGAATTTGCTTTTCATTTTTTATTGCCCAAGTTTTTAGTTGTATATCCCCAAAATGTTTTTTAATTATGATTATCAAGGTCTGTATAAGCCATTGCCTACATCCTTTTGTGATTTTTTTAAATACTTTTTTTAATTTTTTTTCAGTTTTTGCTCCATCCACTACCTCAATCCCCAGACTAGAGTTTCTTTGACCTAGATGGTAGAACTAACTGTTTCTTTCTCTGGAAATATTCTGCGTATTCTTGAGTTGTTTAATACAGAGAGAGCTAGACATGATTCATTTGTTGTTGGTAGAATACAACTTTTGTTTTTTAAGCCACCTCCTGTACCGAAATTATGAACATACAGATATTAAGAATTATGGCTCTCCATACTCTATCATTATTCAAGGACATCTGCTCTCCCCATCACTTAGTGACACTTAGTGTTTCCATACTGTCAAGTCTCATTCCGGAAATGCCATACAATTTTTTTAGATACATTGCAACACAATGGCTATAACTAATTTAGAAAGACCTCCACTGATCTGATGAAACAAATGAATTGAAAACATTTTGTTAATTTTATTTCATGTCGATTTCTTGACACCTCTCTATTTGTTAATATTTTATTCAATCAGCAGCCTGAAAATAGAGTGTTCTGTCTTATGCGAGTTATATTGTTGTAAATGACAAGGCGGGTCAGTTTATTAATGTCATCCTATGTCAATAAATCATATGATATGTAATGTAGTAAAGAGATGCAAGTATTACAATTCCTTTCCATTATAATGTGCACATTTGTGTACCCCAGTGAAATCATTGGAACTGGATCTAGTGGTTATTGCAGAATCCATTTGCTTTTATTACAATTAGAATACGAACAACAGAGGATGTATTATCCTGCTGACTGAGAGTACCTTTCAATATGGAGTATCAAAATTAGGATTGCACATTATATGACTTCATATTCTTCTCCACATTTTATTATCCCAAGCAGCTGTCTTTGAGATGTTTCTTAAATTTATTGTGTTAAATCTTTTTTTGTTAATTCTATTTTTTTTTAACGTTTTCTTTTGATTGGAGGTGTCGCAGGGTTTCTGTACTCACACAGAACTGTGCACAGAGGAGTGGAACCTCGGCAAATTAGGGTGTCCCAAAACTTACCTCAGCAACCAACTCACCCCTTACCGAGCTAGCTACAGTGTCTCATTGGACATATCAAACTTCCAATGTTTAGACAAACCAGAACATGAACTTACAGTACCTCAGGGTACGTGGGACTCATGAACACTCTTTCGTTATAGTATCATTACAAACCAGAACATGGAGTAAAGAAGACACATGTGCATTTGAAATGTTTATTTACTAATGCCGTCTTCTCAGGCGCAGTATCTTAGATAATACAAGTATACTTATTATCAGTAGCAAAATTATCAGCATAGTTACTAAGACATAAAAAGCGAATGGTGACAGCATGTTAACATGCTGTAATGAATAAGAGTTAACAACACTTATATCTCACCCTCCCTAACACATATATTATATTATTAGCTAAGAAGGTCTCTTTGGGTTGTTTTAGGGCGGGCCCATACCTTAGTGTCCTAGCATGAAGGAATCACATCAGCATACACCAGCTCTCTCTGCATGTGCACCGCATCAAGTGTGTTAACAAATTCTCGTGCAAAGCAATATCAATCCCGCCTCAAGCCCAAGTTGGCAAAGGCTGCACTTGTGTTATGACTATGAAGGCGTGGAGATCAGACCTCATAACAATTACTTATCGTGTTGCTCCTGAAACTTCAGCACTCTCCGTGCAGACATGGTTTATTAAACAAAACTGATATCAGAGCAATAACATATTATTCTCACATACACCACGGCAAACCACTAGGTTGAAAGCTAAGTCAACAATTAAGGGTCGTGTGCAGAAGTTGCAAGAAAGGAAAAATGGCGTTTAAATCTTAAATGTACCTATGCTAACTTAACACGATATAAGGATATATAGGAGCTATACAACACCCCCCCATGATCCGAGAACGGACTAAATAAGATAACAGAAGTGCCATCACATGAGAGCAGAATCCAACAATAAACGAGCATGAATAAAAATTCAATTATAAAAACTAATGCTAAAAAATAGCCCACAAGTATAATGTGGCTCAAGCCAATAGGCAAGCAAAAATAAAATGTCTTGACCAAAAGTCAATAAAATCAAGGAAATGCTATCAATCAGCATGTCAATTTGAGGCAGTGTTTATGATAAGACTGTATATGAAAAGTAAGCTGCAACAGCCTCCAGGAGGAAGTCACTGTCCTCATCCGAAAACAGTTCAGCCATCCAATTTAAAAGATGAAAGGAACATACGTGATCTCCCAGCACCGGATCCTCTATAACCATCAGAGGACAGCTCGGTGGGTTTTCAAGAAAACTTCGTTCCAATAAATTTTGCGCTGCCGACAACACATCCCAGGGACCCATTAGTCCATGTGCCACCGCCAAGGCCATAATCCTTTCGTCAGAACAAACCAACTCGTGAGCAATGATAGGACTCATCAGTTGATCAAAATCGACGTCAGAAGAAAGCGGTCCGCAGAGACACAAATCAATGGCCCAAAGGAAATCACAGGTCAGGCAGCGAAATACAGGCTGGACACAGGTAAAATAGGAGAACCGAAAAGATAATCCAAACGCCGTGCTTAGAGTCGCCAACGGCAGTGTGCCATAATAATCAAGCATGCGGTTGCGAAACCGCGTCAGTAGCACTTGCGCGTGGTCTTGCACAGGAAGGGCATCCATATTTAAAAAGGCAGAAAACCACCAAAGCGCCAGCCGCTAATGCAAGGAAAAACGGGAATCCTCCAAACAAGGATGAAAAAATAGAATGGAAGAAGGCAGGGATGACTCCAAAAATCTTCTCAAAGGAAGTCACGAGACCACTGCTAACAACTTTAAAAAAATGTGCTAGGCCCGTTGTGGAGGATGCGTTAAAGATAGAACGAACCATGGCTCCGAAATGCAAAGGCAAATCAGTATTTAAAAGAGCCTGAACCTCCGTTCGGGTGTTAGCAATGTGAAGCACGAAAGTTTCACGGGCCGAGCTCAAGGCCACCTCTTTCTGGGACAATAGAGCTCTTATTCTAGCCATGCCGCTGAATTCTGCTCCCAAGGTCGGTATCTGTGGCCAAATGGAAGACTCCCTATGTTCACGTGTGGGAGGATAAAGAACATTTCTGCAGCAAATAACTCGCTCACTTACTGTTACTATGAAAGCTATACCTTTAATTAACCCACAACAGTTTTCATTATTGAGCATTAAATAACTACCATTCTCTAACAATTTAAACGTGGGGATGATAGCAGGAACTGGCGTGCCCTGTAAAACGCAGCCATATTCGGTCGGTCCTTGTTACATGAACTGTGTAACTGTATGTGTCTGCACATTAAAGAATGATCTGGCGTCTCAGTACACTCATCCCCTGTTAGATAAACTTCCTGTTCATCCTTGAAACATCTGTATGTGTATGGGAGTGACCAGACCTCATGAAGAAAACCGCTACCTAAGGGTTCAAAACGACCTATTGGCACATATTTCATACAATTTGAAAACTTATATAAAGCAAAAGGCAGTGTTATTAAACCGTGGATAAGCCACGTAGCAGCAGTGGCTTCTGCCACAGAAAAAGGTAAAGATTCCAACCTTTCAATATGTAGCATAGAAAAGGAAGCATCACGCATTGAAAGCAAGCGTTGTTTGTCTGTCAAATTAAACGGTGCAAATAAAGAGGAAACGTTCATGTATCCCCAGGGAACTTTACCCATTTTCAGAGTCTGAAGTGTCCATGCAAACTGCATGATTGACCGTAATTGATTTTGACCATGGTATAATACTGACACTTCATCATGCACAATATCAACAACAGACGACACAATATTATCTAATGTGTAAATTCTAGAGGAAAGCACGTTAATGCTATTGTCAACAACTGCAAGCACTTTCTCAAGATTCGCCTGATCAATAGCCCTAAGGCGTGAAGCAGCCTCAATCTGTGACAGTTTCCAAATTTCATTGTAAACCCCATATAACCACCTTTTCGACCTGCCACTAGCTGGGCCTTTAATGAAATCATTCAAATCCACGTCTGCATTCAGTTTGGAAAGGTGATACTTAACCGCAGGTAAAGTTGAATGTTTCAGCCAAGCTTGACACAACTTGCCCACAGAGTAAGAGGTGACAGTATGACTCAAATCAAACCGGGGATCAGATCTAACAGTCTTAAAACCGTTAGTTATATTTAAAAATCTTTTTTGGCAAGAATCACCACTTCGGTGCCAAAGCAGCCAACCCTTAGGATTCATACTGGAAATGTTAAAGGAGGAATTAAGAAGCAGAGCCTGTATATCTTTAATGGACAATTGAGTAAAATTACTCCAATCCTCATATTCCTCCAACTCCGGGAAAGACGGGGTGTTTAACCTTTTAGATGTAGCCAATCCAAAGCATGTGGTCTGGGAAATGGTTTCATTTAAAAACAACATATGATTCGGGATGAGACATGCACGGTGCAAAGCCTCAGTGCCTCGTACCTGCCAGGACCTTGAACCCCAAACCGATTTAAGGTCTATTGTTTCCTTCCATAACTCATAGCCCCCAGTAACTAATTGATCTAGGAAGGCCTTTGAATACAACAATTTTGTATCGGTAAGTCTAACCTTGGACAGTGGCTGATTGTGAAATTTAAAATAAAAGGACTCGGGATTGGACTGATTAAAGTCAGTGAAATAAGTATACTTTTTAAGAAACGTTTCAGAACTCCCTTGTGTAGGTGCCGGGCAATGTTCCCACTGAGTAAAATTAACAGCATCCCTTCGGGAAGATGTTTTGTGTAAGAAGTGATTGCCATAATGTTGGTAACAGAACAATTCACCATAATTAGCAGATTCTAAATATAAATCCTCAGCATCAAAAGCAGCATAGTATTTCAAATCAGAAAACAAACTTTCCACAGCATTAACATCCCAATCATCAGACCGAATGTTTTGTTTCACCACATCCCCCATATTCACTCTTAGTACATTAGGAACATTAACGACTTCCGTTGGGCCATGAATCTGAAAACGAACTGCATCCCACGCGATTCCATCCAGAACAGGCCATGCTGTGATGTTAACCAAAGTCAAGTCTCTTTTTAATCTGTGTGTAGAATGTGAAGAGGAAAGTGGGGCCAAAGTTCCATTTAAATGAGTAATGCAAGTTCTCTCCTCGACATAGTGTCCATTCATAATTCGAAAAAAATAAAACACAAAACCAATTGACATAAAAAGGTAAACCGAAAAAAGGACCAGCCAAATGTATGTCCAAGGAGGTATCAAAAAATGTTTTTTAAACAGGCTAGCATATACTGCAATTTGAGAGGGTTTTTTCGAGGCAAGGGAAGCAGAGTCAAATGAAAATCTGGATTCCGTGGCTAAACGAGCTTGCAGGTCAGGCATGGACAAATCAGTGGGGTATGTATAGTCCAACTCATCAACGTTAGTTCCGGGTAAATTATTTAATAATGGACTGGAAACAGCAGGTAATTCGATGGCCACTTCAGGTTCAATATTAGAAGCAGTGGGCATAACTGAATTTCTCACAATGGAAGGACAGGAAACAGCCGGTGTCATGCTAAGAAGAATCGGCCACTCTGTGTATCTTGACATTGTCAATTGAAATAAACCTGTTTTCCTTACGACCAGGAAGTGGTGGTAAAATTACTGTTCTTGTGCCCTTCACTCCAAGGACGGGAACCGGAGCTCGATAGGAAGGACCAAATTCTTTCTTGTTATCGATCTTCTCTCGAACCAGTTCGCCAACTTGAGGTAACCAGCCAGCTACCGGGATCTGCAACGCATCATCCGACGTGGAGGGCAAATGTTCCTTTGCAAGACTGTCTCTGGTCTTTTGTAGATTCTGTAAAACATTGCAATGTTCATCTGCGTCAAAGCAAGTGGCGCGAACCACCAAGTCTAGACCGTCAAGGTCAGGGACGTACATCTTGATGCCAAAGAGCATCTCGTATGGGGTCCGCCTACCCAGAGACCTTCTAGGGAGATTATTAAGAGCACGCTGCACGCCATAGAGGTGAGCCAGCCAGTTTCTGCCAGTGCCTATAACTCGGGCTGTCAAAGATTGCTTTAAATCACGGTTCATTCGTTCAACTACACTATTACCCTCAGGTCTGTAGGGTGACGAAAACTTGACTTGGACCCCCATCGAAGTCATGGCATCCTTATACGCCTTAGAGGCGAAAGCTGGACCCTGATCCGAATGGAAGGTACCACAGGCAAAAATCCCTATAAAGATACGCAAATCTCTAATGACAGTCCGTGAATCAGCGCTGCGATGTGGCCATACCCACACAAAGCGTGTGCATGAGTCAACTGCTACTAAGATGTACTTATATGCAGTATCAGATGAAAAAGGACCGCAGTGATCTAAATAAACACAGCCTAGCGGTTTATTAGAAATGTACAACTGAGTCTGTGGCGGACGCGTAGCAGTGGAAGGTTTAATCTGCTGGCATATGTCACACAGAAGGACATAATCACGTGTCTGTTTGTACAGTCCCCGCCACCAGAAACGTAGTTGTAATTGAGTTACAGTGGCCGAGACGCCCGCATGCGCAGACGCCACACCTTCATGAGCCGCTGTAATCAAGTCTGCTCTGCGATCCGAGTTGGGAATCAGCCGTTCCCCAACATCAGGAATTGTCACAAAAGGAACCTTTTCGGGACTTAAGTGGTATTTATACTTCGAAGGGAATCCCGCAGGATGTTTACTTCCCTTCTCAGAGGCAGCAATCGCTGCCAAGATGTCGCTATCAATCTTGGTTTTAGACCTAGTAACTGCTGCAACTAAGTATGTAGATACTGCTGATTTCGCTGCTTCATCAGCAAGCGAGTTGCCAACAGCGTGAACTCCTACGCGCTGATGACCGAGAGTATGAATAACAAAAACGAGTGGCAACTTAGCCTTAAGCTCTGCCACTCGAACCCAGATCATTTTATGTTTTATTGTGCTACCCT